>NC_138663.1:117821665-118181594 GCF_964273445.1 Streptopelia decaocto
TGACTGGACGATGTACATTCAAAATCTTTGGAACCAATATCAAGCACATGGAAACTTTAGGTTATGTAAAGTCCTTTAAAGAGGGGACCGTTTCCTCAATTTGTATAAGGCAGTGCAGTGAAGAATTGTGTTATCTAGAGTATGAAACCTATTTGTTCAAAGGATATTGAAACCTGTTAATGATCATGGTATGATGATGGTATTTAAACAGTTGCCAGGAGAGAGCAAATCCTGACATCTGGATATCTACAAGTGGTGATATTTTTCCCTAAACTTTTTTCTACTTTCCTAGCTTCTGACAGTGAGGAAGGAATAGAAGAGCATTGTCTGTTACTGATAAGGCAAATAGAGTCATTTCTTCACAGCTGTTTAGTGGTTTAGTGTTACAGCTGGGGGAGTGTGGAGTCTGAAGTGTAAAATGTTGCATGTATTATATATGATTGCCCATGAACTGTTTAGGTGGAACTAGTTTTGCATGTGCCTACTCTACTTCTGTTCATTTAATCTTGTTACATTAAAAATTACTGAGGCGAGCTCCTCAATTAATGTAAATTAGAACTTTCAACAAAAAACTAAATGGTAGCAAAGGATCTGGAGGAATAGCATTGGGCAATTTTTATTATACCTCTTGAGGTGAATTAAACACACATTTGTGTTTAAATACAAAAAGATTTAATGAACAATGTATTGGGCAGACTCCTACCACCAAAAGTGGTTCTATGAGGACTATATGAAGAAGTGGCATGAGTCAGTTCCTCATATACACTTACACCTGTATCCATCATGTGAGCATTGGCATGGAGCACCTCAGCTCCATGGTCCATTGCCCAGCACCAGCTCTGCTACTCAAAGGTGTCCCCTGAGCTTTCGCAATGCACCGTTGCTACAAGACATTTCTTATCACCTAGGGAGACTTCACTCCCTTACAGGGACTAGTCTTGCCTCTGGCATCCCTGCTTCCAGAGGAGATAACCCCTTCTTTCCCTCCATGCCAGATCATTTCTTGGTCACAAATGACCACTGCTGAGCAGCTACAATTTGAGTTTCCCTTCCCATGGCATAGTAGAAAAGCATTTTATTAAGCAATGCCGTCTCTTCCCTGTGAAATATGACTGTAGGTCAAGCTATTTGAGCTTCACCCCAGCAAAACAAGTTGACAAACATCAAGCAAGGATTGGGAAAGGAGATTTTTTTTTCCACATCATGGGATTCAGCAGAGGGGCAACAGCACAGGGAAATCTGAAGGGCCAGCTTCATGTCTGAATTGCATCACTTGCGTCTTACAAATATTCGAGACTTCAGAAACAGCCTTTTTTATACAGAATGATATGATCCATGACATATATATATATATATATATATATATAAATATGGAGGTTTTGTGGCTAAATTACATATATGTGAAACAAAATCATACCTTGTAAATCTCTAAATGCAAATTCCTTTGTGGGAAATCTCTGGGATATTACACATTAGTTTCAGCGGCATTAGAAAACGACCATTGTAGTGATGATACATGCATGAATAAGGACTCTCTTATGCTCTGCTGAGCAGGGTGAGGAAGCCTCCCTTAGTTTTCCCACATCCCTAACGGAGCTAGAGCCAGCCCTGAGAGCTAAGGGCAGTGTTTCATCCCTGCTGAGGTGCCCTGCAAGAAGAACAGTGGGAAATTGTATCACAGAAAACCCTCAAGTCCTTTTTTTCAGTACAGTGTTACAGAAGTGTTAAGAGAACAATGACAAAAATCCCCTCCCTTTTTAGTCCATGGGGTTGTCAGCCAAGAGAGGGCAGGAACAGGGTGCACAGTGTGCTGCTGGGCTGGGGTCCCATCTCAGGTGAATGTTACACTGTGGTCCAGAATGGGAGACCTGTGGGCAGCAGCAGGGGACTTTTCCTTCAATGCTTAGCTGACGTACCCCAGGTGTTTGGGGAAATGCAGCCTCCTAGAATAAGGTTCTTCTGCATCAGAGTCCTGCCAGCTGTCAGCTCCTCCTCCAGAGATGGTTCTCAGTAGCATTGATTGGAGCTGTATGCGGACATGGGTTTTGTGACAGGAAAGTACATCGAGACCTGAACTTTATGTGTTCCTGGCCCATTTCTCTGAAATTACATAAAATAGGACCCCAGAGAAAAGAGATGAAAAAGCCCTCACAGTTTGTTCATGTGAACCATCAGAAGTGGGACTGTCAGTAAAGCAGAAGAGATCACTCTAAAGCAATTGCTGGGTACATGGAGAGGTGCTCTCAGGCCAGGGCTGTAGTCACTGAAGCAATCAGGGATATGTGGAGCCCTGGTAAATTTTGAGCTCTGAACACTTTTCGTGTCTCTAAAAAACATCAGTAGTTTACCTGTATGGAAGGCATTTTGAGCCTACAGGACTTTTCAGCTGATGAAATCACCATGCACGCCTGAGTGAACCTTTGCAACCCTCTTGTGATGACTAAAGAACAGTACAGCTTGTGTTCTTAATATAAAAAGCTACCTCAGGGAGTAACTAACAAAAACCACACAGGAGGAACCCTCATTTAGCATAGGTATGAACCCCTGCAAGAGGTCCTTTCTTCTTCTGCAACAGAGAGCCTTTCAACATGCTTGAAAGATCCATAGATTTGCCATAATTTTAGATCAAACATATACCATGCCCAGAGAAGTTGTCCTCAGAAAAAACCCTGCAGTCTAACCACTTACTATGCCAGTTGGAGGCATCTGCTGCTTCCACACTTCTAAGCCATGATCTCTTTGCACTGCACATTGAATATCCTGATCTTCTCTCATCTCACCAGTGATGCTGTAATGGTACAGAATTACAAATATTGTATTGGGCTGTAACAGCTGTTTGCCAAACCACTCCTGCTCAGCTGACACTGTGCATTGTGGTGGTAGTCCCTCACATAAGGAAATTAGCTACTGAAAGCAGCAGTTAAGCTCCTGTTTTTATCAATAGGAGAGTGGGTTTTTGTTTCCTTGTTTGCTTGTTTGTTTGTTTGTTTGTTTTTAATATGAGAAAGCAGAAATTACCTTGGGTGGTAAATCAGAGGAGAAGACCTGGCTCTGCAGTGTGCGCATGAACAGCTTGAGAGCCCTCAGAGCAGAAGAGGGCCTGGCTTTGCCAAAAATTGCATACACCAGAGGTGGTTGTTGGGTGAAGTCTCAATACTAAAAGCATTGTCTGCATTGCTTTTGCTAGAGACTACAGAAGTGTCCACCTTATCAGCTTTCCACCTGAAGTCTCTTGTAATACCAAGCCATGCAGAGGCAGCACTGTTTTGTCCAAGGGTGCATTTTTCTTCAGCTTCATGATTTTTGACTTGTTTTTGAAGCAAATCTCAAGGTCATCTGCAGCTACAACATCTTGCTTCACGTCACAGGGGAGACTCAGAGCATCAAAACTGTATTGCTTTTGGATAAGAGCAAGCCAGCAGGTGTGCACCAGGAGTGCACCTAATGCACCTCAGTCACTCTGAGGTGTACAGTCCCTCAGAGCAAACAAAATGTCACCTGCAGCCACTTCCTCCTCCACCAGAAGCTGTGTACAGTGTGGCCATGGGGACCTTGGTAGGGAGTATTCTGCCCCACAGATCGGTCTCCGTTCATTCATGCTGAGGGAACCAGACATGGCCTGAGCAAGCTGGAGAATAGGGGCCAGTAAATGGGGGACAGGTGAACCTGAGTGGGTGTCTCAGCTGTGCCAGCCCATGGGTAGTTTTGGCCCCCAACCCTGTCTGTCAAACTGAGCTACCAGTTTGTGAAACAGGTCTAACTATAAGGTACTTGCACATGCAAGTGATGGTAAAGAGCACTGTGCATTTTAAGTGAAGGGGATTAAAAGTCTGATCAGAAAATCCTCCATGTGAGGAGAAAGCACAACGAATGGTAAATTTCTTGATCTTTGATACTGGACAATTGCAGAGCAATTATGGGTGGTGGTGTTTTTTGCTTATAACAGGCAGATGCATGAGGAGTCACGTGGCAGTGGCCATCAAAGGGGTGGCAAATATTTGTTTTTTGTTCTTTCTGCAGAAAAGCTTTTGTTTTGCTTTGAACATCAGGTACAGTGGCAAAGTGAACAAGAGGTTATTTTCTGCTCTGACTTTTTTTCTAGCTTGTCTGAGTAAATACTCCTGTAGATACACTGGGTATTTGGTCTGCTGTCTCTACACCAGGATTTAATGGCTGCTAGTGGAAAGTGTATTTAGCCAAGCCTGAATAGCACCCAAAATCATGCATCCAGCTTCCCAGATGCCAGAGGCTGTGAGATCAGCTGTGGGAGACCAGCTGCAAGATGCTGAACCTGGAGAGATTAAAAAGGCTCCCAGCTGGGATGCTGGTATATTTGTAAGAGTAAAAGTTAAGGTGTTCTGGTCTTTGGAGAGCTCTTCTGTGCATGGGGGTGGTCCCTGTAGTGGCACTGAACAGAGCCGCAATTTGTTTCATGGAGAAGAGTGGAGATCGAGAAAATGAGGGTTGCAAGGTTGGTGCCAAGAAAGACTGCTGTGTGCCGTTATCTCTGAGTGGAGGGAAACAATTATGTAGACAGGGCTCTTATTCTGGGAACAAGGAGATTTTTATTAGGATTGTGTGAAATAATTTTCTTCTGAACGCTGGCTTGGGTTTTGTCACCCTGGAAGGCTCTTTGTTTAGGGCTTGCCATGCACTTTTTCCTTCTCTACTCCATTTAACCCCTCAAACTTTTCTCATTCCCTTTCCCTCCCTCACTGTCAAAAGAAGGAGCAGGAGAGATTTGCTTTCTGCTTATAGTATCCCAGGAATGCTGCTGTCGTCAGGTGAAAGCCTCTGATCACTGAGAGGGTCCCAAATTTGCGTGCACATGTGAGACAGAGCAGGTGGGGAGCCTGGGTCCACCGACAGAGGGCCACAGTTTATGTCAAAACTGAGCTCTGGGCAATCATGGGCCCAGCCACAAAGACCCGCCCATTTCAGCAGCAGTCTGCTCTCTCCTCCTCCTCCCACTTCTCTGTCTCCTGCTCAATAGAGTTTATTTTCCTCAACATCGCTTCTGCATTGCTGCTGGGAAAAACTCTAAGGGCAATTATCTTACTCTTCCATTCAAATATGGGGTAAATCAATGAGGTTCAGTTGTATGCCAAATCCTGCAAGCCCATTTGCTGTTTCTGGATGATTCACACATTGGAAAAGATTGGAAATCCCCTGGTGTTGCTGGCTATCCTGGCAGAACAAAAGAACTTGGACAAAGAGGATTACAGACCATGCCTCCATATTATGGATTTGGGAGAGCAGTGAGGAAGGGTCTAGACTGCTACAGATAAGAAACCGGAAAGTATGGCATCTGGGCTGCCGAAATTATCCTCAGGGCCTTGTTGTCATTATTTTCTCCAGGAAAGGGGAGGGTTGTGAGGGGGAGGAGGAGTGAAGGGGTTCCCAAACAGCGTCTCAGTGTCATTTGCCAAGTAATGCCTCTAAATAAAGCAGTGGGTAATGTCCCCATGTGGACAAGGAGAAGATGTGTACTCAGGTCATGCATATACACCCATGATCCTGAGAGAAATAACTTATACAGACAGAGATGCCCTGCATAAAACAGAGTGCTTCCGAATCTGTAAAAAAAAAAAATCAGTTTATGTGGCTCCAGCTTTGAAGGGAGGCAAATACTTATAGGGCCATTTTATACGTCCTCATGTTCTGCTCCTACAGCTCACCTGGAGAACAGGCAAGATTTTGTCATAGGCAAGAGGCTTAGTTCACTCAAAAAGCAGAGACAAGAACACCTCAGTTGAGAAATAGGAAGGGAGACATGATAAAGGGGTCTGAGGAGTTGCTCTTGCTCTTAGCTGATAGTAGAAGAGGGAAAAATTTCTACTTGTACTCGGTCACCAGAGAGAAAGTGCACTGCAAGCAGGAGCTGGAGCACTCTTGCATTCAAAGTCTTGTTTATGGGTAAAGAAGATGCATACCTCTCTATATATGTATATCTATCTCTTGGAAGTATATTATTTATTCATATTTATACATAAATCATGGAAATGGAATGGAAATCTCAACAGTCTAATGAATCATTATTACATGATCTAATTATGACACAGAAACAGAGAACAATAATACAAATAGTGTGCTTATATACAGAAAAAGTCACAATAATAGCAATAATACAGTGAAAATTGTTACACATACTTATTCGCTTACTCCTCCACTGCTCCTCTGGGTCCTAAGGTCAGTGGTTTCATGCTGGTGGTGTTGGAAGTGGGATATTACAGTGAGTTGTCAACACCTGAAGTCCTTCACAGGGAGGAATGCAGTGTTTATGTCTGTGGTTTCCTCCTTTCCCCTCCTTGCCCCTCCTTGCCTCTCCTTGCCCCTCCTTGCCCCTCCTTTCCTCTCCTCTTTCCATGTAGGATCACATATATATGTTTGCCAACACATATTTACACCTATTTCTTCATTGTTCTGCATCTCCAGGTTACATCTGAATTTACTGTACACTTTGTCAAGTACACATCAGATACTATTTCTGTGTTTTCTTTGCTCCTCCTAAACCCAGTTCTGTCCAGCTCCAGGTCTGCAGATTGTTTTGTTTGTTTGTTTTTGGTTTGTGTTGTTTGGTTTTTGCTTTTTTGCTTGTTTGTTTGATTGATTTGGGTCTGGTTTTGGCTTTTTGTGTGTGTGTTTTTGTTTGCTTTTAAAAATGACCATTAGTTAGTTGGCTGGGGAACATGTTCCTGTCTACCACCTCTGCTATGAAGCTGGGCAAATGCAGTGGAGGGTACAGCTGGTGGTGGTAGTGATTATAAATGGTGGGATTCTCAGCACTTCTTGTTAAAACTCTGACTCTTTGTGAGTAACATGGAAAAAAGAAATCACAGCACAGTGAAACATGTGGAGAGCTGTAAAAAATATCAGGAAAGCTGAAGGTGTAAAATAAAATGCCTTTAGTAAATAGCACAATTGAAATCTCAGAGAATCTAGATAAATCTTTTATATCACTGTCATTTCCTGAGCAGACGATAATTAGGGCTAATACTTGTACCAGCTGGGACAACAGTGCTTTTGTATACTTAAATGCTTTTTCAGGTGGAGTAATATTAGGACTGGTATATTTCTGATTTTTCATTTTTTAAAATGACAAAGCATAATTTTTCTCATAAGAAGAAAACAAGAGGAAAGGACTAAAATTATGATAAATGAACAATTCAAACCAGAAGAGATTATTTAGTGCTAGAACAATGATTAACCGAAGAACTAGTAAAATAAGTGGGGGAAGAGTCTGTTATTTTTTGTGTTCTTAAAGAACCATGCTTCCCCAGGACTGGTTTCCGATAAACTGTGGAGCTAATTGCATGGTATTATGGTAAGTGCTATTGCTGGGAGCTTTGCTGCATCAGAATGGGCACGAGACTGGAATTCATAATCAGATATGACCTCAAAGCACAAATAACCCTTTGGAAAGTCTTAATTCAAGACCTCCTTCCTCTTTTCCAAGTCCAGGTTGTCACAGACCTCCTGGTCTAGGAGGGAAGGTAGAAGTTCAGTCTCATCCCTGAGAACTCTGGTAGGGAATGCCCAGGAGATAGAAAGTAGCTATGTAAAGCGTAACCACATAAGATATATATGAGAAGTACAAGGTTTAAATACATATGGCTTTTGGATGAAATATAGCTATTTAAAAAGTATTTTTTTATTCTTAATGAGAACTGCAATAGAGACTGGGCCAGCCTAAAGCATCTATCTATATGCTCTTTTCTATGGCAGAGGGAAAAAGTCATATTAGGGATGCTAGTGTAAAGTTTGTATTTGAAGGGGGAGAAGCTATATTTGTTATGCTGCTGAAAATCTCCCCTGGAAAATAAAACAAACAACAACAAAATGACAACCCCCCCAGACAAACAAAAAGCCAGCAGAGAACTAAAATAAAAACTTCAGAGTCCCAGGAAATTAGGAACTGCTGTCACTCAAACATTATTAAAACCACCCTCTTAATCCCCTGAATTCTAGCCAGCATTTCACTTGCATCTAAGAAGAGATCAGAGATCTGACACATATATTACTTCCCACCAGGCATTATGTGTTAGTGAAAGCATCGGCTTCTCTTTGCTCTTCTGAGTGGACCGCGGTCAGTGGGAGTTTTGCTTTCAAAACAGCCTACCTGTGAAAGAGCATCTTTCACTGAAGAACTTTTCCTTTCTTGTATTTTTATTTCAAATACAGTGGAAACTTCCCACTTTGAGGTAGATACATTACACAAAGAACCTAAGGAAACAGTTACCACTGAGAAACTGAAAATGCTGCCTATTATTTGATCAATATTTCCTACTGCTGCCATCAAATTGGACTGCCCGGGATCCAGGGATTTTTAAGGGACATGTCAAGACACTGAAATGCTTTTCATTCTTTTAAACTGAGAGATAAAAAAGGGCCTCCTTCGTTCTTTATGAGACTGGTTGTCACATTCACACCAGAGGAAAAAGTGGGAAGGATAGCTACTTTTCTGCTTGCTTCTATCTAAAACATCTACCTATCAGTGGATAACAAGGGACATACTTGAAAACTTCTTGTGAGGAACGCCAGCCAGCGGGCTGGATATTTGACATGGGAACCTGCTGCTGGTGCAGTGCAGGAGAGGAAAGTCTGACAAGCTGGTGGCTTCCCTCCCAGCCACGAGCAAAAGGAAAGGTCACCTCCACCCGTGTTCGCGGCTTCCAGGGGCTGTCCAGGGCAGGTACGCACAGAGGGGTTGGGTACTTCTGAAAACAGATGCAGAGGCTCTGGAAAGTCACTGCTGCCACCTGCTGTGACATTTTGCTTTCAAATACACAAACGCGAGCCCTGAGTAACGCTACTGCCTGAAGCTCATGTTTTCCTGTTGGATTTGCCTATGAGGGTTTAGGGAAAGATGAGTTCCTCTGCAGGTTTTAACCTCATTTCATGGTGGTGATCCCACATGCTATACTAACCTTCACAAGGCATGGTGAAGACCACAACACCTATCCAGCTCAGGAGTGCTCACCAGACCACTTCCAAACCACTGTGTGTGGCTTTCAGTGTCATCTGGCATCGACAGCACTGATCTCCACCGCTGAAGTTTGCCAAGACAGAGGAGGTAAGGAAAGAGATTTGCAGAAGGGATCCTATGCTCTATGACCTCACCCCCAAATAAAATTCAATGTTTAACTTCCTGGTCTTTTGATTATTTTTAAATCCAAAGCTATTTGACGTTTTACCAGATTAATTTTTCAGAACTACAGTTCCACGAAAAAGCTTTGAACTCCTCCTTAGAAGGCAGTTCATTTAAAAGTGCTCAAGTTGTGTGTGTGCAAAGTCAAATCCCACTTTCAAACCAACTTTCTGTAAGATTGCTACTAATCTGAAAAGTGACTGAAAAAGTGGCACCACCTTTTTGCTCAGGTGACCACTTTTCTGGGATTTCTTGACATCAGAGCACTTGAGGGTCCCCTGCCTACCATATTTAAACACTATAGCACGAGCAAAGGAAAACAAAGCTGATGATAGCTACTCAGCACTGCAGATTATTAACACCTTTGTCTAGACTCAACTGCACCTCTGAAAAAAAATGGAAGTACAACAGAGTTAAAGAACATTTTGCAGGGACTTGGATTGTGAAAGGTGGTTTGATCTGTGATTCAGATTATGGGTATGCACTTTTTACTACTGACCACCAGTAAAGAATGGAGTACTTGCACAGAGTGTGGAGCACAGAGTGAAGAATGGAGTACTTCCAGAGAATGCAATACTTGGAGTATTTGCATGCTTCACAATAACTGCTAAACAGAAATTTATGTAAAATTTAACTGGAATAGATGTAAGATTAATTGTAACCTGGAGTAGAAGGCAATGACTGACAGACTGCACAGAATTTGAGGACTGTCTCAGAGCTTGGCACTGAGGACTGCTAACCCTTACTATTGTAATTATGTTACTTTTATAATTCAGATATGTAGCAGAGGGTGATTGCAATGTAAAGGAATAAATGTTCTGTCAGTAACATGAACACTACCTGAATAAATTATTGGTGACATGAAGCTGTACACTTAAGAAAATGAACCTACACAAACCATATGTCTTGGGATTGATCTGGATGACAGTAATGCTAAAGCACAATTGATTTGGTCACTTGGCTTCAAGTTGCTCCAGGGGAGGTTTAGACTGGATATTAGGAAAAAATTCTTCACAGAAAGGGTTGTCAGGTATTGGAACAGACTGCCCAGGGAAGTGGTGGAGTCACCATCCCTGGAGGTGTTTAAAAGGTGTTTAGATGAGCTTCTTAGGGACATGGTTTATTGCTAGAGTTAGGTTAGGTTATGGCTGGACTCGATGATCCTGATGATCTCTTCCAACTGAAATGATTCTATGATTTATCTGAAGCACAGGAGAGGCTTGATTTTGCTATAACACCTATATACATATTGTTATAACAATGTTTTGCTATATAACATCTATAACACTATATCAATAATGCTATAGCAACCCTAGGAAGCACACACAAGGCACCTGGAACCCACTGCTTCAAACCTGCCAAGGAATAAGCACTGAAGTACCTTTGGAAAAGCTTTGTCCCACCACAGGCTCACAGGGAAGATAGATGCCTATGACACCTCTCTTCTTTTGTTAAAACACACATGTAAGGAACAGCAGCAGACACAGAGAAGTTTTCTTAGCTGAAAAGTAGCCTGCAACTGCTAGCAAACTTTCCATCCAAATACCTAGATTTCAAGAATGAGGCCAAGTTCAGCATAAGTTACAACAGTTCACAAGCAGTTGCTATTTCATGTGTAAAATACTTGTGCCCCTGACCTACACAACTTGTAGGATGAACAAGCAAAAAGAACAAAAGAAGAATGACTTAGATGTGGAAAAATACTGAAACAACTATTTAAGTACTCAATTTGTAACCGTCTCATCTGTAGCAAGGTGTTAAGGGGGAACCATTGTGAGTCTGCTACAGTCAAATTGAGTCAAACTAATTTAACTGCTTTCTTTGGCAGCGTCCCTGGGATACAGAGCAGTTTGGAAACTGGTAGCGGGAAACTGGTAGCGGGAAACTGGTAGCTTCAGGGACTGGTGGTGGACGTGATACCAGAAAGCTGCCCAGAGGGGTTGTGGACTCTTCTTCACTGGAGACATTCAAAACCTGCCTGGACATGTTCCTGTGCGACCTCACCTAGGCGTTCCTGCTCCAGCAGGAGGATTGGACTAGATGATCTTTTGAGGTCCCTTCCAATCCCAAACATACTGTGATACTGTGAACACAGCAGTGACCACAATCTGGAAGTGGCAGATGCAGCAAGGGTAGAGATTTGGAGCACTGCTGAGGGGGCATCAACCAGGCAACGTGGAGAGAAGGAACAGACTGAATCTCTGGCTGTTGGCAGCCACCCTCTCAGGTCACAAGTTCTGATTTTCCTCTTGCCCAAAGTCGAGAGTGGGGTGCTCCTAAGTAACTCCAGAATGCTGTGACTTGTTTGAAGCACAGCATTTTGAGAAAGTTGCTGCTAAATGAATGTCCTTAGTGTTGAGAAAAATGTAAAGAAAGGTTAAAATATACCAGGTAAGTTGAGTCTAGGGATGACAGAGTTGATGAGAACAGTCTTCAGATACATAATAGACTGGCATAAAAAGAATGGTGATGAGTTATACTCTGTGTAATGTGCTTGGTCCTTTTAGGTTAATTCTGTATGTTTGGGGAATAAATAGAATAACAGTGAAATGCTACAGGAATGCTGTGAAATCTGCCATATGGGAGGCTTCTGAATAACAAGGGGAACAAATGCCAGTTAAGAAAGGTACAAACAGAGTCAATGTGCTTCAGGAAAAGGGAGACTGAATAAATGGCTTCTACAGTTTCCTTATAGTCATGTGTTTGATTCTACAGTTAGCATTAAGAACACTTAAGCTTGCATGAAGTCACAACATTTTTGAAGGAAGTTAAAGGAAGAACAAATAATTAGAAAAAACATGTAGATTTGCAGCTTAAATTTAGCAAAATAATTCCAATAACTTGATCTTTATGTGTTAACATTGTTATTGCACATTGTCAACATCACTATAACCAGCTCAACAAATGTAAATGCTATTTTCATACTTTTTCTGAAGAGAATTGGGTACTAATAAATTAACATAAAACTAATTTGCTTTACTGCTAGGGATTTTATATTACAATTTAGACTCAGTTCTATTTGTATATTAGTCTTCAATAGGAATGAAAAGAAAACAGACACTAAACCCAAATAAACAAGCAAAACCAAAACACTAAAATTACTAATGACAATGTATAATAATTTTTAAAAATGCTGGTATTTTATGAATGAATTCCTGAACACTATAATTCCAAAACAGAGTATTTTATTTCCACTTGTCATCAAAATACCTATTTGTTTCCACATTGGAGTAAAACCTCACAGAGGAAGGGAAGGTTAAAAACTGTGCATATGGCTTCTTTTACCATTAGTGTTCAGATGCTTATTGGGTTCTGGAGGCAATTTGCTAGAGTAATAGATATGTAAAAAAATATAAAGACATCTTTATTAATGAGGTATGCATTTGTTTAGATCAGGTTTCTTGGGATACAGCCTTCTATTTGGATTTCAGCTGGCCAGCCACTGTATCTGTTGTTCTTGTCAGAGTGGATTATCTGTCAAAAAAAAAAAAAAAAAAAAAAAATCAATGTTTGGTTCACCCTTAACAGACTAGTTTGTCAAACCTCATACAACAGAAGGAGGTAATAGGGTAGGACTGAGAAACTAAGTAGCATGTTACATATCTTCTTGACCTAATAAGTGCAGAAGATTCCACCAGTTTCTCTCTCAATCAGAGTGCTTTATTTATTTCCCAGATGGCTGTCATAATATACCCTAAATTGAATACCTTTTTTCCCACAGAAACTCTGTAATGTGAAGATTGTAACAATATTCTGGGAAAAAAATAACTATGAAAGTTTCACATGCCTTTGGAGGGAGTCAGTATCATCAAGGCAACTGACCTCTGTATTGGTTTTTCTCATTTCTGTGTGCCCCTCTGTCATATGGATGAGCACTGCTGGGTTTATAGAAAGCGAATTAGCAAGGTCACAGGTGCAAACAGAAATCTGATTTTGAAATGATATCTTTAGTCTTCCTGAAGTCTGAAGGCAAGTTACCTGGAAAAGTTTTGTGATGCAAGCTTTGCTGTATGTGCATGGCTAATTTGAGACAGTCCCATTTTCATATAAAAGTCTCTATTTTTATGAAGGCCTTGGATTTTGTCCTTAAGTTTCTGTACAGCATGTCAGGTTGGACATTTAAAAACTGAGACTCTAGAATTAATGGTCACCTCTGAAAACTGTCTACAGATGATATAGTGCTGATGTGGTAGAAGTCAGTACTGTATATGATCCAGATCCAAAGCAAAGGAGAATGACAGATTGGAGTCATCGAATAGTTTGGGTTGGAAGGGACCTTCAAAGGTCATCTGGTCCAACCCCCCTGCCATGAGCAGGGGCATCTTCAACTAGATCAGGTTGCTCAGAGCCCTGTCCAGCCTGTCCTGGAATGTCTCCAGGGATGGGGCATCTTCCCCAGTTATTATAACTAACCCATGAAATCTGCACCTGAAGGTTATATCTGATATACAGACAAATAAAAACTGAAAATAAAATTAACCTGACCTTTTCTTTTTGGATATCATCTGGCAGCTTGAAGCCTTTGGCAGCTATAAAAGCCCAGCTTGACCTGAACTTCATATTCCATATTTGTTTACTTCCCAGCTCTTCTACCAATTTTTTGGCATCATTTTTCAACCTAGGAAAATTTAGTGAAAAAAGAGTTAAAAATTCACAATGTGAAAAATGCTGAAAAAGGGCACAGCTGATTCATGCCTTACATTAGGACGTCAGCAGAAGCAACAATGAGAAGTTTAAAAAATCCTGAGAGCTGTCTTAGTAGCATGTCATTAAACTTGCAGAGCAAAATTCCTCCTAAAAACTCCTCTCTATATTCATGATGTTAATACAACCTGTTTGTAACAGCATAGCAAAATGAAAAATATATCTTAAATACTATTTGATATTTCAACCCCTCTTAAATAAGGACAAGAACATAAAATATTTATCAACCAAATGTTTCCCTTTTAATTACTATACCATGAATTCAAATAAAAGATCCCTAAGATTTGAAAGCACTTGAAGAATCAGGTTAAGATGTAAGAAGGAATGCAGTCTAGGTACATTAAAACTGGAGGTGTGGGTACCTTCTTAATAGAAGTTGTGTCCCAGAGGTAACAGCATTACCCTTTATGAGGACAACTGGTGCTTTTAAACAAATATGACACTATCTATACATCTGTGGAATTATCAGCATATGTGATATGGGCAAGCACTGAATGGACATGGAATCAAAGCCTTTTAGGCAGAAAATGAAAGAACAATCCTGACTATAGAGTGAAACTCATAATTTCTTTATGCCATGATGCAATAACTATTTTCAAGCTATTAATTGCTCTGTTCCTCAGCCTGTCATGAATAACTTGCTTACCGGGTGCTTCCTTCATCCTGAGTCACCATCAGAAGGAGGGATCCTTCTGGTGCATTTTTAATGAAAGTCATCATCTCTCCCGAGTGGTCTGTTGAATCAATTACGTAACCGATTATTCACTACATGATATCACATTGCACCTACTTTGAACCTGTTTTCACTTTTTGGCCTTGTCTATTCAATATGAGACTTAATTAGGCAATTTTTCTGTTTACAGGCAAAGGGCCTAATCCTGAAAGATGCAGAAAGCTGCTGGCTCTCACAAAAGGCTAGGAGGGCATAGATTGATCTGCATTTCCCAGAAGTAAACAAAGATACATCTGAACTTCTACAAAGGCCATTTACACACAGGGTAAGTATATAGATGCTTTCTTATGTTTACTTCATGTAATATTATACATGCAAGAAAAAAATTGAATAGTCCAGGAGAAGTCATTGCTATTCTGTGTGCTTCCCACTACCATGCTATATGCAGAGCTGAGCTCCACACTCCAATGTACATCCTCTTTCATTAAGTGGCAGCCTGTTTGTAGCACTAAGATATTTATTGGTTTTGCAATTGCTAGACATAGACAAGACACTTGTTTTCCCTACAAAAAGTGTAACAGGAGCCCTGGAAACATTACAAGCTACATACTGTATTATAAAATTGTAGCTCCATGATTAGTCCCAATGTGATTTCTATTCACGCACATAAGGTCACAAGTATTCTCAAGTGGTCAGAGAATCAGCTTCCAGTGCCTTCTCTTTCTCCTTACTAATAGGTAAGGAAACCTTTATCATTCAGAGTTTGGAAAAAGTGCTAAAAGCTACTCTTAAAGACGATTATCTTTCTAGCTGCATGAAGGGATGTCAAGAGACAGACTAGCAAATTTCCTATGATGATTTTACAACTAAAATAAAACAAAATATGCAAGAAAAAGGAATTTTGCAGATAGAAGTATCTGGATATGGTACCTGTTTAAGTCCTATTCCTACCAGACTGAAATAATAGAGAAAAAGGACAATTAAAAAATAACAATTTGACAATTAAAAAAAAATTAAAAAAAAAAAAAGAAAGAAAAAAGGCAGCAAGACAATTAAAAAAAAAAGACAATTAGTTATCTAAACCAAAAGGAGAAATTCAGCTTTTCAGGTAAAATTATGTCATCATATCTGACCAGAGCAGGTTTTATGAAGACAATGGCTGTTTATTTCTAGCTAATCCCCATCAATAATACAATTGTAGTCTTTTGAAAGAGCAGGATAATTATTTAAATGTAAAAGTCCTTTCTTAACACTGAAACACTAACAAGAGCTCTATCACATTCTTTTCCCTACCTCCTTCCCACATGTCAAAAAATTGTGTCGATATAACTTTTCCTGTTCGATCTGTAATGAAAAAATTGTGTAAATGTAAGAAAAATTGTTAAATTCGATCAGCACATACAGAACTTTCAACTAAAGCTAAGCAACTCTATTTTTGTGTATCATTATGATTCTGAATTTATGTTTTTAAATTGGAAAGAATATGGAATGACTTAAGTTTAAGATTTGGGAAGAATATTTTGCTTTGTGCAATCTCTGAATCATTAAATATGAGTAAAAAAATTTATTACTTTTATTTTAAAGAAGGAATTCATTTTACTGTGTAGTTCTATGTTTCGCAACCCTAAATAGGAAAATTAGTTAAGCCTAAAACTACTTGAATGAGCTTAATACTATTCTGCATAGTATTTTAGATGTGCAAGCTTCCATACCATTTGGATCTCAGTGGACAGAAACTCAACACTCTCCATACCAGAAATGAAGCATGCAAACAATTAGTCATTCCAAAACATTTTGGTCAATATTCATAATTAATTATGCTGCTGTTTAGATGGCTATCTGTTTAAACAAGATATATATATTATACAATTGGAAGCAATTTTCAAATTTCTACATCCATGACAACTGAATTAATTGGTTTTCACCATCCAAGACCCATATCCCTGCTACATGAGGTCTTTTCCATTTAGAGGGCATCAGATCATTTCCAGTGAGAAGATCCAGCAGTTCCTGATTAATTTCTGTCTTATCTTTGATCTGTATACAGTACAATCATGAAGTCAAATTCTTCTGAACATAGAATTTTAAATGGCAGATTTATCACACTGATAAAGGGAAAAGGTAGCAAAAAATCTGTCAATGGTAAAACAGTGTTCTAGAACTGGGCTGTTTCTGAGCAGTGATCACAAAAAATGGAAAAGGCTGTAGTAAGGACTGCAGAAATCCACAAAATTCTTTCTCTCTCTCCTTCTCTGTTTTTAGCTTGGGCTTAACAGTTCTGTCTTCCTTTCTTATAAAAGGCCATGTGCATTCAGAGAAGGAAGAGCTACCATTATGGAATAAAATACAAATGTGATGCCATAGGAAACTTACTGAGCACAGTCATTAGCTTGGCTGACTTTATTAGAGGACTTGTAGGAAATATGTCTACAGATTGGTTCAAGATAACGGACAGATTTACCTGCAGGTGGAGGTGAAGTGTAGCTAAAATGATTACATGTGTGATGAAGGAAATGGCTGTTTAAAAATGTGTAAAATGTGATATATCACTTCTTTTTCCTCACTAATGTCAGGTGCAAAGACAATGCTAGTTCCCTACTCTTATTCGCTATAATCTTGCTTCAGCATTCAGGATGATCATTTGCCCTCTTACTTTATACCTCTATGCTGAAAATTCATTTTTAACTGTTTACCTATTACAACCAGCAAAGTTTTTATGATTCCTTACTGGAAAGAAATAATGTAGCAGTTAACTGGGAAAAAAAAAAACGGAACAGGTTCTTGTCCATGGTAATTTCTCCCAGTGACTTCAGTAAAATCATGCAAGTTTATACAAGATCAAGATCCTGCTTAGCAATTATGGGACCAAAAAACTGGAACGTAAGTGTTTTGTGATCAAAGCCAAATGACTGTGCATCTGAACTCCCTTTCTTCCACATCCCCCCAACATTTAGCCATTCATTTCTGTCGGGATCCATTATTGAATACACCGCACTTCACCACCATTCCCATTCATCTACATTAAAATGGTGCCTTCAGATCTGGAATACACTGCACTTTCTGCTTTCTAATAGCTCCCATTATAAGCAAAGACGTATAATGACAGTTTAATATTAATCAAGCTTTGAGTCTGTCCTGCTGTCCAAGTCTGGAAAAGGCACATGCACCTTGGGGCAGAACTGCAATTCTCAGTTATTGCTTGACCCTTATCAGTGGAGAAGTAGATGTTAATAGTTTTTATCAGGGACTGGACCTGAAAGTACAGTCTTACGGCTGGAAATCACGGATATTTTTGCTGTTACACAAGAAGCAGTTCTTTAATCTAATAGAATACATATACGCTGCTTCTATGAACACATTTCTATTTTCATATATTGATTATGGAAATGTTTTTTTTTTTTGTTTTTTTTTTTTTTTTTTCCCCAGAAGACTGTTTCTCTAAAACATGGATTTGTTTCTCTTACTTTTAACATGAATCAAGTTTGTGATTTTTTCCTTTCCTTCCATACTAGCTAGGAAAAAACAAACAAACATCCTCCCCCCAACCCCAAGAACCTGTGTAAATTATTGCAGTACAAAAGTATGTCTCTTGTTAACATTTTTTCTCTTACTTACAGTTAACAATGGCAATGTTTATACCTCTTCCAACATTACCCTTCTCTTCGCTTATGAGCCTGGAATAGAAATAAATAGAGTATCAGCAGAATGCATCTATCCAGAATCTCTGATCCAAAGTTATATTTACCAATGCTAAGTCCTGATGCTTGTGTTTTCTTCAGTTTTTTAACTCAAGACTTTGTAGTAAACAATAGCTACAGTTTAAAAATCTTGCACATGATATCACTCAGTTTCATTTAATGATGTACAATGAGTCTTTCAAAATGAGCCAGATCAAGAGAGTGCTTTGTAGAAATCCAGCCAGCAAGATAAAGAGGGAAAAAAACCCAACCCAACCCAAAACAAACCCAACACCAAAAAGCAAGATAAAATGTCATTTTGTGGTAATATTGTATGTGGACTATATCTACACAAAGGATAACTGCAAGGTTTTGAAGTTACTCTACCCGCCCAGTTTGAAAAACCATGAAAGAACCTGACTTTCAGAAGGTGTTGACTATTTGACATACCATAAACTGGCAATCCTGAACCATGAAGATTAAAAATCATACTTGAAACTAAGAGTTGAGTGCAGCTTATGCAGAGGATCAAAGAAAATAACCTAAGATTAGGTAATTTTTTTTAAAAAAAGGAGGTAGAGGCAAGGGTTAGATACTGTCAGATATATTCTGAGTTTACCACCAGAATGGGAGCCCCTTGATAGGAGCTTACTTGCTGCTAGTGAACCAAAAGGAAACACCCTTCTTCACACTACAAAGTACTTCCTTAGACTTAAAGGTAGACTGGTACTCACAGATCATCCTCAAAACAAATTTTAGCCAGCTTTGCTTTGCCACCACCGCTAAGAATTCGATAGGAGTAGCTCCCAGGGGAGCAAGGAGACCAGTGATCACACTTCTGCCTTTTGGGGACTGGGGCTACAATGACAAAGATGAGAAAATGTTTTCTTGGATGCTGCATGAAGGATTTCTACATGGAAATAATGTCAACATGCTAAGCTCAAACATATATACACAGAACCCAGTCCTGCCGGTTTTCCAGTATTCTGGCAACATTATCACAGATTGGCCTGGGCTTTAAGTTGTTGACTTTCAAACAGCTACTGGAACCAAGAGCAAGCTTATCTAGGGAAAAATGGCCTATATGGTGTGATCTGAGTCTAGAGTCATTATTTTGTACTATTTCATATAAGAGGAAACAAGAGCTAGAGTGATGAATTATTCCTACCAACAACTTGAGGTTAATAGTTATCATTCTCATTAAGCCTTTTTTCAAACAGTAACATAGTCACAGAATGAGAAAAACATACACATTAAGCCATCCAGTCAGATTAGAGGAAAAAAATAATGAGGATTTAATCACAAAGTTTAGTTAGTGATTCAGCAGTTTACTGTAACTTTAATATACACGTGATTGACCAAAGCTGTACCTGCAGCTTTTTCTTACATGCCAGCAAACTAATAAGGTGTTCTTACATTACTATTCAATTAATTATATTTGCATACTGGCAAACATAGGTTGACATTGTGTTTCTTCAAAGATAGCATCTAAGAAATAGTTCAGACTGGCATTAATAAATTAAATTTACACAGCCAACTTCATTCTTAAAGTAGCACACACCAAATCATTTATTAGCTAACAAGCCATTTGTCATTTACCATGTAAATGCACAACATTAGATCTAGTATAAAGGAAAAAAAAAAAAAAGTACAACTACATACGCCTCAACACTGGTTTGTTTCCAATGTCTTGAAGATTAGCAACAGAAAATGTTATCATGTCTTTGGGTATATGACCAGCGATTAAGTATCCCAAGTACCAAGCAGCCAAGGATGCGAAAAAGAGCCCTGCTAATTTCACAGGACCTGCCAAGGTAAAAAACAAACAACAACAAACAAACAAAAAACAAAAATAAAAACACAGAGACATAAATATATTTTTGTAGCAACACAGAAAATCTTGTATTTTCTCTGGCACTGCTACACAAAGTGGCTATTTTATTTCTGATATATTGTGTTAGTTAACTGCAGCCTTCAGAGATGAGGTGATGGAGTATTTGTTGCATTCCCGCCTCTGACAACCCCTTTTGTTTCTAAAACTTGATCTTCAAGCAGAAAACTCCCAACTCCCTTCAATCCACACCCATAAAACCTCAAAGAAACATGAAGCTCATCTTAACCCTAGAAGGATTTTGACTTTGAAAAGTACCAGATACCACACATGACTATACAGACAATACACAGTTAACTATTGATTTTCTGTGACAGGCAGACACTACAGGAATGGTTTAAAATGCTGGCCATGCAGGGAACTCCCTCCATTCACCCTTTTGACATGCTGGGTAAAAATAACTGAAGGCCCAAATAATCTCATTCACACGATGAGCTCTGACTGCATTCAAACATGACTAGAGTCGTCGTTTCACCTTCTCTCAGTTATATCACAGTTTCCATGGACTATATCAATGGCACATCAACACACTACAAAAACAACAGGATTCACAATTTTCCTGACTATGAAGAAATAGAAAACAATTCCATATTGAATATTTCATCTTCCTCCTTGTCAGAAATGCTAACACGCACTTCTGATCTGCAAGAAATGCGCCACCTCATTTATGATATTGAACAAAGAAGTATCACACTGCAATTGTGAAACATTGATGATTTGATGCCATGTGATAACTTCCTGACCTGCAAAGGAACATGTTCTTGAACATGTTCAAGCAATATGTTCACTTTGCCAACCTGCTAAAAAATATTGTGTATTATCTAGCCTAAATCTTCCTAGTAACAGTTTACACTTGAGAAGATATTCCTTTCTTTCTTGAAAGTGCCTTTACAAATGTCAAGATTTCTGCCATACCCCTTCTCTAGAATAAGGCCGAATTGTTCACTTTTTATCCTCTCCTATTTTGCAGATCCTACTGCTCTCCCGTGAATTCTGCCCAATTGGTCTGTTTTTTGCTGCAGAAGAGACACACTAATCCAGCACACACATTCCGGAGGCTCTGGTTCTGGCTATTCATGCCAGAATGAAGTTTGAATCTTTTTCTTAATAGCAGACCTTATCGCCTGAGGTTCTGTTTATAATCCACCATAAAGACCAGGTCATTTTTCCTGTAAGGATTTTACCTCTCTAGTTACTTCCTATCCTGTATTTGTGCATGTGGTTATTCCTGAATTCTACCTGGCATCGAAAACAAAAGGTGTAACAAAACACTGAAGAAAACGCAGATTGGTAAACTAGCACTGAACAGTACTATCGCCTGACCTCTCATTTTGTTTTAATCACAACAGAAGTAGCAAGTGTCCCTCTCTGACACAGTCATCTCTAACAACCAGAAGCACAGCTGTACTCCAGCCTTTGAACGTCAGTGAGGGAAAATGTGGGTAATGATGAACACTGAAGGTTCTTCTGTAAATAATCCCAGTTTCTTCAGAGATATAACAAATTCCCCCATTATTACCTTAGTCTAAGAGAAATCTGTCTCACTCTACCACTTGCAGTGGTGCAAACCTGCACTAAAATAATACTCAAAGTTACTCCAACGTTTAATTCATTTAGTGAACGTGAACACAAACCCTGACAAAGTTCATGCACACAAAGAAGGAAGACGCAGGAACCATGTAGAATGAAACATTATTTTTTTGGGGGGTGGGGTCCACTGTAAAGATCTATGAGACCATCGGTCAGGTTTTATTGTGCTTTTTCTGTTGTTGACTTAGCAGGTGTATCTTTACAATGATTTTGCACTGGTTTTCATCAAAACTATGGAGCAACTGTCGCAAAATAGGCTCAACGGCATAGCATTTTACCTAAGTAGAAGAGAAAGTACAGAATATCTAGCTTCTAATATTAGATTGTATTTTACTTTAACTGCAAGCTTCTTAAATGGTTCTAAAATACGCCTTTTAAAGATTAAAGAATACATTTACCAACTCTTCAATGTTGTTAGAAAACATTTTTGTTGCCAACCGTCTTCTGGTTTTACTTTCTTGGATTCAGAAGGCACTGGGGGACTGGATTGATCCTATCTGCTGGGTCCACCTGGAGCTCTTAGCTAAATGAGGTTACACATGCTGCACAGATTTTTGGTTTGTTTTTTTTTGAATACCCACATAGACACGCGTAAAACTCTACACAATAGCAGCTAAGGCATTAACTCAGACAAACTTAAGAGAGTTAAGAGAGATTAAAATTTGCTATCCACCGCAGTTAGGAGTTATAAAGTGTAAAGTCCGCTCTAGATTCACAAAGCCGGACTGTGCTTTTGCTGATGTTGGAGGCTGTGGCTGCTCGGCCCAGTACCAGTAGGGGGACGGTGTGCGGCAGAGGGGCTCGTTGTGCCCTGACAGGGGGCACAAACCTCCCTGCTTCCGCGTCTGTCCCGGAGAGGTGACGCAGCCGGAGATACCCGGCAATACTCACGGTGTCAGGGAGACAAGAGGGCAGAGAGGAGCAGGGAGGAAAAAACCCTGCGGGCAGTCCGGGTGTGGCAGGACACGTAAGACAGCGAAATAGAAGGAAAAGAAAGTAGAAGGAAAAGAAAGCGATTAGCAGTCCCACCTTACAGCAGCTCCCAATTTCCTTTCTCCTTCAAGTGCTCGCTTGCCCCTTGGCAGAAACAAAAGCTCTAAATGTAAGCACTTCTTCTTTTTTTTTTTTTTTTTTTTTTTGATGCTTAGCTGACTCGAAATGCCCACTTTCCCCACACCTCGCCAATACACAGCTGTACACTGCAGGATTTTAAAAGGGGGGAAAAAAGGCAAGGGATTTAAGACTCAAATTATTCCAACCTAAAAATGTGGTTGTCCAACCGCGAAGCCCAGCACCGGCACCGGCACCCCCGCTCCCGACCGGGGGCTCGGGTACAGTCCTCCCGCCCCTTTCCCGCGGCGAGCGGGGCCTCGGCTCGCCCGACCGGCCGGGGAGCGGCTCCGGGGCACCCACCTGAGGAGAGCGCAAGGCGGGAGCGAGGTGCCGGCTGCCTCTCCGGGAGCACCGGGCGGCTGCACCGGCGCCCTCTGCGCCTCCCTTCCTCACTTGGCGGGGCGAGCCCCCGCCGCCGCAGCGCTGCTACTCACATTGCCGCTTGGGCCACATTATTCAGGACGGGGGCGAACTGCTCGCCCGTCCTCCTCCTCCTCGTCCCCTCCTCCTCTCGGGACGGGCAGGGTCGACCCCCTCGCCGCGTCCTGCAGCTACTGGAACGTCGTTGGGAAGGGAGCGGCCACCTGTCGGCCCCGCAACACCCTGGCGCCGCCGGCGGCACCGCAGGGTACCGCACACCGAGTCTCGCACCTCGGTGCCCTGGTCGGGCGGGGAGACGGCGGCAGCTGCGGGGAACGGCAGATCGCCTCAGGGAAGCGGAGCGGGGTTCGGGGGAGGGCCAGAGCCACGGCGCAGGGTGCGGACTGGGAGGCGCGACGCTCCCATCGCCTTCCCGGCCGTTTTATGCTTTGGTGGTGTCGGGGGGGGCTGGGAGCCATGGAGCTCCCATGTTATCTCGTTGGCAAAGCCGGTGAAGGGACTGACGCTTGCTTGTAACAGCTGCTCTTGAGGAGGAGAGGGCGTTAGGGGCAGGAGGTTTCATATGCTAAACGAACCCTCTTTTGAGACAAGGAAATACAACCGTAGATGCCACCTAAAACCTTCAAACATAAGAAGTAGTGCTAAAAGTTGTTTTCCACAGAAAGAAATCAAATGGCTGGTGGGATCAAAAGGAAGGCTCAAACACCATCCAGCAGCCTCTTTGAGAAGCTGTTTCCCCCCATATCTTGAAATAAACCAGTTATTTTTAAGTCTGTTGAACCCAGCCCAGAAAGCAAACAGCAAGCAAAGGAAAAGCTTTTTCCTGGTGATGGACAGGGGCTTCCTGGTGTTTTAGCTGTTGAGGTCAGGGAGCAGGGCCCCACTGGAGCCCCCTCCTCCTTCCTTCAGCCACCACCATTGCCCTGGGCAAGCCCTACCATGGGCACCAGCCCACTGGGCCAAGCCCTTGGTTCACCTGTTCCTGCGGTGTGCCCTGCCGGTGCTGTGAGCAAGGTGCTGTGCATGCTTGCCTGGATGTTTCCTTCCTGGTGGGGTAGCTTGGTCATTCCCTGGACCTCATCACCCCACCAAAAAACCTGGCACTATTTGCAATGTGGAGCAGCACCCCCACATTTCTCCTGCTCCCCAGCCTCCCAGGCCAGATGTAAGAAGCACGAAACTACAGAACAATGCTGGCAGTGCCTGATTTCTAGCTTGTAGCAGATGAAATGAGATAAAGGAGTGACCCATGAGGAGCCCTGCATCATGGGCTCAATTTTCTGTTTTTAAAAGTCCCAGTTTTCCAAAGTGTTGTGGTTGATGGGTGTTTACAGGCCCGTGTGGGTGCTGAGCCCCACCAGCACAAGTCAGCCCTAACCTTAAATGAGGAAATCACAGCTCACATCAAAGACAACTTCTAAGGACTGAAGTAGCCACTCAAACATGTTCAGGAAACTGCACTGAAAAACTCCAAGTTGGGCAAAACCCAAACAAGAAAGCTAGTAATTTTATTTGAAATTTACTCAACTACACTGTGAATCAGTATTTGCCCTTAAAACTCTCTGATCTAGTTTCCCTTAACCTTCTTAGTTCCCTCTGCATCTAGTGATGCACAGAAATTATATTTATGTCATCAAACAGATTAAGAAAATCCTGCAGGAGGGCAGCACAAATCAAGATGTCAGCCAGACTGAGGCTTTTGCCTTCCTCGCAGGACACCTATGAAAGCCATAGATGCTTCTAGTCCCTGGAGAAGAGGTGTTTCTTGTCCTTGTCTCTGAGTAGGATATTCTTATATCCTATAAATGGCAGATAAAACATGAAGGAGTAGTTACTGTTGGTTATTGTCAAAAGTACTGGAGCTTGCAAATGAAAAGCATCATCCAATAAAACCTAGGTGTGTGAATAACTAAAGTGGCAGCAGGGGACAAATAAGCTTAAGAAATGAAAAGTATAGGACAAAAAGGAAAAGGAGTAAGTAGTAGGCAAGAGAAAGGTAAGGACAACACTGTTCTGGGTTACTCTTATAACTATAAAGTTATTTCTACCAGAACTGTTATCCTGCAAGATGGCACATCAGAAAATGATATCTCTGCTAATAAACAATCAAAACTATTGAAGAATGCATTTCTACCCTTTAAAGCAAAAATAACGTATCTTTAAGCTTGAAATGCTACAGTTCATAGCAGCCAAATGAAAAATTCTGATGATCTTACTAAAGCAAGCAAAATTAATTACAGCTCAGGATAGCTTAATTTTGAAATGAGCCTTGGTGGGTCACAGACTCCATGAATAAAAACTTTAAGGTTCCAGGAGCTTTGTTACTGCCTCACTGCGAAGAAAAACACCAAACCAACAATTCATTAGTGGTCAGTGTCTATCGTGTAACTGCCAGTTTACCTGATTTTACACACCAGAAAAATGTATCAGGTTACTTCTTTTTCATTACTGCCTAAACCATACTGAACTATTCCTAGGCGTTTGCTACAAACAGGCAACACAGTAATCGGTTTGCTTGCTAGCCAAAGCCCAGGGATCCAATGGTCTCTAGGTGAGGGGATCTTAAATGCCAAAGGATTAGGAAATTTTAAAATGTTTTACTTCAGTTATCTCAGTTTTGTGGCTGCAAAAGAAACACGATGCTGTTCTTCCTTTAGTAATTAATCAAAGATGTGGGATACAGAACACTTTTGAAGTATCATTATTCCTGTTCATTCTGTAACCATTCATTCTGTAATTTGAAAGCTTAGAGGAAAAACTTTCAAAAACATTAATCTTCACTCTCAATGCTTGTGAGGCTATAAGACTTTTTGGTGATAAGTAGCACAGGAAACAAATGACTCTTGCAGACACTAAATGGAGCAGGTGAATGTATGCACACATTGTTTATGTGTTAGTCTTGTCTTATCACAGAAGTCACAGTCTTTAAAGAAAGTTTATAGGCATTTGTTAACACTGTAAAATTACAATAGAGCAAGTTCCTGCTTACCCTTGAGCCACTGTAGCTCCAGACGTATTTGCTGCATCCAACACACTTGGCTAAACATTTTGCAAAAGTGTCATTCCAGTCCTCATAGCTATTTAATTTACATGCTCACCTGCAAATGGCCAAAAATATATTTTTAATCTTGCTAGGATGAATTAAAAGAATGTAATGATTCAAAACTGAGGCGGAGTTTGTAGGGCAGAGAAAGAATATTGTATCAAATCTTTCCTTGTAGGGGTCACAAGGATTTCAAGGGCTACTAGAAAAACTAGACCCCCTACATAAAATATTGCATATAAATATTGCATAAAATATTGCATATAAAATATGCAACTGATGCTTAAGTTAACTGATTTTACCTAAGACTTGGGCAGATAACATACACGTGGGCAACAGGGGCGGCAATGTGGAAGAGCAGCTTTTAAGCTGCCGTAAAACAGCCATGCCTGTGCCCATAATTCAAGTAGAGCCTCAGCATCTTGAATTGTGGTAGCATGGTAATGTGGAGAAATAGGGATTTAAATGTATATTTTAATACAAAGACTTGTTTTGTGGGGTTTTTTGGTTTGTTTGTTTGTTTGGTTTGTTTTAGTGTATCTTGACTATCTTCTTGAAACCCAGGAACAAATACTCACAACAAGATGACAGCTTTTAAATACCTCTTTGTGGATATATTAAAATCTTAACACCTTTACCCCAGACATGCAAAAATAGATAATATAGCAAAAGGCAAAAAGTAAGCAATGATTACTTTCAGTTGATAAGATAGAAAACCCGTAAAGCTGGTGAGTCTAGCTTCCAGGATGTTGCTAGTCTGTTAAACACAAAGGTGGGGTATATTTGTTTGTTTTTCTTAAACTTTGTTAATCCAGAAATACTCAAGGAAAATAGATTCAATTGCACTTAATCCAGATCAAAGATGTTGATCAGCAAAGTTTCCTCAGAATTAGCAGCAATAGCTTAATACCTTATGGGCCCAAATCTAGACATCTAGACACATGGCAGCCCAAACTTTTCAGAAGAGGAAGACAAGGTTAGGGAGAGGACAAAAAGAGAGGGAAAACCTTCTGTTAAGTTCTGGGTAATTTGATAGGGCTTTACACAATCCTACAGGATCTCTGTTATTCATTTTCTTGAAATGCTGCTGTCAGTAGAGTCATTAGGTATACAGGTCCCTATTAGCACAGATCCTGTGCCACATGTTCTACTGCCAATACTGGATGTAAACAATTCTGTAAGCCCACTCAGTCAGGTAGAGATTTACCAGAGGGAGCTGGATTGTGAAGTCCCTGCTAGCAGTGATGCCAAAGCTATTGTAGCTTGATGACGTCCTGTGGTATGTCCTGGAACTCTTCCCTAAGCCGTTCTGTCAACACCAGTTTCTCAACAAGGACCCAAGTCTGACACCACCTTGACAGGTTCAGGACATCCAAAGGTGACGGTGGAGTTCTAAAAGAGTAAAAAAAACACGGTAAATCCACTGTTGAAGTGCAGTCCACACACAAAGTGAGAGAGCTGGATTTCTTTCAGACCTATCTTCTAGAGAGAGGCAAGAGAGAAAAAGGGTATCATTACCTTACCTATGGACCAAGATGGCAACAGATGTGGGCAGTCACAGTGGGTTGATATTGCAGGACGGTGTGGGAAAAAGGTGGGTATACGTTAGTCAATGGAAGGAAATATATGTGCAAAGCAGAGTACTGTAAAAATACATCAGCAGTTAAAAATCAGTATAAAACATCAGCTTAATAAATGTTCAAGATGTACAACAATAAAAAACTCATACAGTAAGAATACAGGAAGCTGAAGTTAATGTTAAGCTTACAATCAAAAAAAAAAACTTAAACCAAAGAAAAAGTAAAGAGTATTCTTACACATAATACTTCAGAATAGGGCTGGATGCATGAAAATAAAAACGTTGAAGAATCACAGTACTTGATTATTCACAAAAAGCAGTTCTATCTAGCTAACAACTATAAAAATCCAATACACTAATATTTATGTATACACTGGCAGCATAGATTTTTGTAGTCTTTACAACAACCTGTGTTTCTTAGAAAATGCTATTGAATTTCCTAGAAAAAACAATGATGAGTCAAGGTATAGGCAGATGGTACTTATAAGCCTCTGGAAGGAGAAAAAAGAAAACAAAACCATTTATTTTTAAAAATAGTTTGGTTTTTTGCAGAAAAGGAAGAATAGTTAATGTTTACAGTTTAAGTGGCCATCAGAATTACATGTTGTCCTGAAATATTACATCGAGCACTGGAATTGTAAACCTTCACATGTCTGTATTGCACTGTGGTTATCAGAAAAGCTGTATTCTTGCAATAAATTATTTTGTGTTTCATACACAGACTTAAAAGGTGCTTTGTCTAGATGGGCTAGCTTCAATGGGGAAAGATGAACAACAGAAATGTGAATGAATGGACAGTTCTACAGTTTTTCCATAAGCCTGAAGCACAGAGGTTGCCCTGAAGATGACGGCAATTTCAGAAGCATAGGAGACATTTAAGCACAAGAAAAAATTTGAAAGCTTGCACAGTACCTCTGTGAGCAGAGCTGTGTAATAATATGTCGGCTTCACTGACAGGACAGCAATAAGCAGAACCAGACAGTTTGCCGAAGTGTGAAATAAAACCACTATATTAAACAGTTGGTGTGCTAATCTATCTTGCTTGATCAATCCCTTAAGTATATTAACAGGTGTGCACCATGCTACCTTTAAAGATAAAAGCTCGGTGCTTAAAAATCAGCAACTTTTTGAAAGAGGGAGGGAAGTAGAATATTACTAAATGAGCAGGAGACTTCAAGCAAAGGACCTTTTTAGGTAGTATATTTAAAAAACAAAACCCAAACCAAACAAAAAAACACACACAAAAAAAGTACTGCTAATAGAATTCAAGCAAGACAACAGAATTTGCTGTGAAAAGGCTTAAAACTCTTGTATTTGAAAAACAAATCATGTGCGCCACCTCCCGGGGTACAAAACACAGAGCACAGTAACCACCCTCCTCCTGGTTCTCTGAAGGTAAGAAACCAGCACTGCCAGGGTGGGTGCCTCTCTTAAGGACAGGGACATTCCATTTGCATGCCTTCTTGATTTATAGTTTAGGGAAGTAGACAGCAACAGTCCAAAATATTACTTGAATCCATTTCAGATTATCAGAAGCTTCATCTTCTCAAGTTAATATTTCCTGTGCCTGATTTCTATCCAATACTGAAATTAAGTGATGAAAAGCTGAAGCAAGAACATCTCAGTTATTTGGGCACAAGCAAGAAAAGTCATCTTAGAGCTCAGCTTGCCTGCTTCTTCCCCTCCCTGCAGGGTTCAGATGAGATCTAAAGCAGTTCTGCTTTCTTTTCAGAGCTAAAGCCAGAAGTTAGAATTGAGACTCACAAAGTACCAGGAAGAATTTGGATGGGTATAATTTATTGGCTTTGAAGTTCGTCTTAGAATAATGGAATTGTTCAGGTTGGAAAAAACCTTTAAGATCATCGAGTCCAACTACTAACCTAACATTGCCAAGTCCACCTGGGCACACTCCTGGCTCATGTTCAGCTGGCTGCTGACCAACACCCCCAGGTCCTTTTCCACCAGGCAGTTTTCCAGCCACTCTTCCCCAAGCCTGTAGCATTGCATGGGGTTATTGTGACACAAGTGCAGGATCTGGCACTTGGCCTCATACAATTGGCCTCAGCCCATCAATCCAGCTGGTCCAGATTGCTCTGCAGAGCCTTCGTACTCCCCAGCACATCAACACTCCCACCCAACTTGGTGTCATCTGCAAACTTACTGAGGGT
The DNA here is from genome assembly GCF_964273445.1 of Streptopelia decaocto. Taxonomy (NCBI): domain Eukaryota; kingdom Metazoa; phylum Chordata; class Aves; order Columbiformes; family Columbidae; genus Streptopelia; species Streptopelia decaocto. Next base: position 117,851,633 of record NC_138663.1, read on the forward strand.
GTATTCGATCCCGTCGTCCGGATAATTGATAAAGATATTAAGAAGAACTGGCCCCAATACTGAGTCCTGGCAAACATCACTTGTACCTGGACACTGTTGAGCATTGATAAGGATCATGGCTGAAAACATTGTGACTAGTTCAGCCAGAAGAACACACATTCAGAGCAGGAGGAACTGCGATCTGCACATCAACTATGAGCTAACGAGCCACAGATGAGGCCGGCTGACCGACAGGAGATGGAGGATGTGCTGGAGGGCACATAGCCCCATCTTCTGATATGCCCAGCTTGGCAAACAAAGGGGAAAAGTTGAGACCCTTTATCATGGCCCAGAGCTTGTCGAAACTTGTTCATCTCTTGCAATCACCACTTCCCCCCCCCACCCCGCAGACTTTCCTCTACCCTGGGAGCTATAAAAAGTTCACCCTAAAACAGCCAGGAGGGAATACTAGCTCGGCCTCACAGTAGGGAACACCAGTTTCACCAGGGCCTACCAGTCTTCACCAAGGGAATACCAGCTCGGCCTCACCAAGAGAATACCGACACCCTGAGGACCCTCACTCTGAACCAGACATTGGAGGACGCTGCGCTCCTGACCCCAGCATCCTCGCCGTGGAACACCGAGGCCACACATCATCGTACAAGTCCTGTCATCCACACTGTGGGGCCATAAGAGACTGAATCCCTCACTCTTTTCTTTCTTCCTTTCTCTCTGCTCTTTCCTTCTCTCCTGTCTTCTATACCCCCATTTCTTGGTCTCTCCTTCTATATATATATTGCTCTCTTTTTCTCTCCCTTATACCTTAGTTTTCCTTCCCTCTCTACCACTCTCTTTCTCTCTTTCCCTTTTGAACATATAAGGATAACCCCATCTTTAAGCTTTGCTGTTGATTTCTGGTTAAATTTCATATTATAGCTACTGATGGTTGTCAACATACCGCTCGTAGTAGGATTTTTGCTGTTAATGTGTTATACTTTTGCCAAGTCACCATTCGCTGTAACCAATATTCCAACAAGGACTTTTAGTAAAACTCACAATTGAATTGGACCCCGGAGGTGATTGTCTGTCATTCACTTCACATAACCGCACAGAATTAACCCAGAGTTAACTCACACCTGGTCTCATCTGTTGAGTCAGGGCACGTGTCGCGTCTAGAGTTAACTCATCCCTCATCCCATCTGTTGGGACGGGACAGACACCAAGTGGATTTGACTCCATTCACAACCCTTTTGGCCCGGCTATCCAGCCAGTTCTTTACTCAGTGAAGAATATGCAAGTCCAAGCCATGAGCAGCCCGTTTCTTCAGGAGAATGTTGTGGGAAACAGTGTAAAAGGCTTTACTAAAGTTCAGGTAGACAACATCCACAGCCTTTCCCTCATCCATAAAGCAGGTCACCTTGTCATAGAAAGAGATCAGGTTGGTCAAGCAGGACATGCCTTTCATAAATCCATACTGACTGGGCCTGATTGCTTGGTTGACCTGTATGTGCCACATGATGGCACTCAGGATGATCTGTTCTATGACCTTCCCTGGCACTGAGGTCAGACTGACAGGCCTGTAATTGCCTGGATTCTCCTTCTATCCCTTCTGGTAGATGGGTGTCACATTTTTCAACCTCTAGTCAACTGGGACCTTCCCAGTTAGCCAGGGCTGCTGAGAAATGATTGGAAGTATCTTGAGAAGCAGCTCTGCCAACTCCCTCAGTACCCTTGGGTAGATCTCATCTAGGCGCATAGACTTGACTGGACTCAAATCTTAAAAGATTTAATGTAGTGGGATTTAAGAACACACACAAAATAGGTTGAAAGAATTAATCATTTATTATAAGCAGCAGAAAATTTGATTTTTTTTACATAGTGTTTATCTGAAAATGGCAAGACCTGAAAGTACAAAATACCAGTTCTTGGAAAATGCAGTGATGAGGCTTGACAGTAAGTGGGACAGACATCCTAACATCACCTGAAGACTGAATTAAAAAGACTATACCCCTTTTTTCAAATTTTTGACCCCGTTTTCCTTTCAGCCAACCTTATATCTCATTTATTAAAAAAAAAAAAAATCAGGTGAAGAAATGCCCCTATAGGATGGAATGATTTCCTTGAAGGTGAAATCCTTTCCACGCTCCCTAAACAACTATCAAATAACAGTTGATGTAGTTTTAAAGTCTTAAAAGATTTCTGCATCTTCATATAAACATTTCAATAAAAAGTGTGAACTGCCTGTTTCAGATAAATCTTTTTTAAACCACTCAACCTTGTATAGTTTATGAACACATAGACTATTGGCTAGCAAAGCAATTTTTTCCAGGACATACTGCAGTAATCTATGCCTTGGTGCTATCCGGAAATTGTCTGTTGTCTTTTCAGTACCACTTTAACATGATTTTCTTGAACCAATTTTCCCCCCCAGCATTTTCCAAAGGACAGCTATGTTGCAAATACAGCCATTTAAACATTCAGCCATACAATTACTCTCTAACAACACAGGAATAAACATACCCTTTGCAGGTTTGACATGGCTCTGTGAAAATTTCCCTCTTCAAAGAGGCATGTGATGAGAGGACAAACAATGTAGTTTATTCAGGTATTTTGGCTAAGTACATGTCACTGTAAAATCAGAGCAGGCTGCGTTGCTCAAGTGGAAAAAGCAGTCTCAGTCAGAAAGAAGAGCCAACAGGCAGTAAGAGTCCACTACAGTTGGTGGTAGGACAAAAAATGGCAAGGCCTTCAAGGAAGAAGCTGTCATCGGCTTAAGGAATGGTACTAACTCTCACAGCTCCTCGTGGTCCTGCTCTCCACCCCTGTATTTCACAAGGACCGTGAAAAAGGTACAGGACCAGTGAGGAAGACCAAGCAGTGAAGTATTTCCAAGTGGGAAGCGAAAGAGGTCTAGGAAATGTAGTCAAATGCACAAAGGAGTTCTTTGCACAAAGGCAAATTCAGGGACCACTGCCATAGATGAAGTTTTGGCTCTAATTCTTCTCCCAATACTAATGCAAGTATTTTAAATCTAGAGGTAATTTCTAAAGCCTTACAAAGGACTTTAAAACAAGTCTGAGAATGGTCACTAAGAAAAACATAACTTTTGTTAAAAGGCTGAATTTTGGATAAAGAGGTCTTCAACTTTAAGGAAATTTTTTTGGGGGGGGGATGAGGGGGCCATAAAACAATCAGAAAAATCAGAAAATTTACAGCAAGCGAATTAGTAGAACAGTAGCTATACTGAAATACATTCTTTTAAAGTGATTATCATCAATTAAAAAAAAAAGAAGCGAACACGTATTGCAGACAACTTCCTTTCAAGTGCTGAAAATTACCATCAGTGTTTTACTTTTTGGCTAGCTTAAAAGAAATTCTGCATGTGCCTTCATAGCATAATCTAAAATTCCCAGTATTTCAAGAACTACCCACCCACAAAGATCCAGCCAAAGCCTAGATACAGTGAAAAGAAAGAAAGAAAAAAAAGGCAAACACGAAACATTCTTATATTACTACTGTACAGTCAGAGATGTCAACAGGTTTTAAATTAACCTGTTCTGTTGCTTACAGGTTCCTGTTAGGTGTGAGGCACGTCACTGTGTGCTTTGTGATATGGAGTGGGGAATATTCAGTAACAGGCAAGTTATTCCACTTAAAGATGATCATGCCCCTTATTCACCTAGGAGTGGATAAGTCCCAGCAGCAACAATAGGCACCTTAGAGTACACTGGCTCTCAGAATACTCAGACAAGTGAACTCTTGCCAAAGAAGCCAGGTGATTGACTGACGTTACATGTACAGCAGCTTGTCAGCGACTGCAGTTGCTCTCCCATTCTGCTCTACCAAGGCGCCTCAGCCTTGATCTGGAAGTCTGGCAGAAGACTCAATTATTTAGCATCTCCACATTTCACATGACCTGCCAGCTTCAGTTCACTGTAGCCCCTTTCCCAGTTAGTGCAAGTTGTAGCAGTGGCTTTTGTGGTATGGATCTATCTCATCCAGGGGTTTGGCTGAATCCTACAATTGTATTTCAGATAACATTCCTGAGGAGCCATCACCAGGACTCTGGATTACTCATAAGCCTGGCCTAATGTCTAATTAGGCCCCAGAAGCCAGAAAATCTGACTGGCTCAGAAGATCTCTCATATCAACATTACCAATCTGTCTTCACTTCTCTGAACAGCAGCAAGAACTCCAGCAGTCAGAAATGAACAGTTTATCAGAGAGTCAAGTTTGACAGGAACTAATGCCTTAGTAAATTGCAAAGACCTTTCTTAAAAGGATCGGTCCATTATGCTCTTACAATTTTTAATGAAAGATAGCTTACTTACTTACTTCTCTTACCATAATTTCTTTACTTTTACCTTCACAGGTCATTGTACCAATCCCCTTCTTTATGCAGCTCATGTTACTATGTGAATATATATGAATCTAACGTCTGAGATATGACAACCAACCAACCTAGTTGTTGGAAACCTCCACAGAAACCAAAGCAGCTTTCAGCATCAAAATAATTCTGGATTATCAGGAAATTTAAGGACCATTCTCTCTCTGAAAATGTGCTGTGTTAAGCAACTCTTATAAGCCTTTTCATACTTAAAAAGAAAATGTTAGCATACAAATGGTTCATCCTTCAGTGAAACAGCCAGTTGACACACAGCAAGTAATTGAGTAGAATAGCCCTAGGTTGGCTTGAGCTCATAAAGAGTTAACTGTATGTTAACATGAGATCCCAAAACTGATAGCTCTTTGATTATCACTAGTTAATCTGCACAGCATCAAAACTGAGAAATGGAATGGTATGTTGCCTTGATATATTGCCTTTAGTTTGGTCTAACCTACAACTTCTAAATACAAGCTCATTCACCTTAAAAACAGAACAATTCCCTCTTCCTAACTTATTTTACAGAACCTGAAAAAAAAGCTTATTAAAATTCTTCATCTATTTTGTTCAGCATTTAAATTGAGCCAAAAAGCCCATGATAATATTTCTAAAACTTGTGAAGGCACTGGGATAGAACTAACATATTCCCATGCCCAAACTCAGGTTTAAGTACTTGAACTCAAATTACACATCTCCAAATCCCTAATGATTGAACTGATAGCATCAATTATCTAAAAGGCTGCATCCAATGAAACACAGCTTTTTGACATTTTCATGGTACATGATATTACATTCACACTAGGAAAATACTGATTCTGCAAGAAATATTGGTTTGTATGCAAGGAATGATTTGGAGACAGGTGATGTGGGACATCTTCCATAATAAAGAGAGAATTTCCAATATTTTCCAGCACCATCTTCACTCAAATCTATGTTTTTTGGCTCTTTTAATTTCTTTTTTTTAGTATTTTTAATATGTATACTTTTTAAAGATATGGTTTAATCTTATCTCTGAAGTTAGTTAACATGAGCATAAAATACCTCTCAGCACTCTCCTTTAAAAATATATATATATCAGGGAAAGAGATCACTAGTAAGACACACTTGGTAATGCTGTGGTCTATCACTGTATTTCATCTTTCATAGAAAAATGCTCAAGAGCATTATTTTTCTTAATGTGCTGTAGGCTAGAAATGAACCCTCAAGGGTTTCTATTGCTCTTCTTGTTGCCAGAGCAACAAAGCAATACTCACCTGAATATTTGCCAGTGTAAGTATCAATTTACAAGCTGAGATGAAGTTTGTGCTGCTAGCAGATGTCACTAACAGCATTTTTTACTATAAGCCAAATTTTAGTAGCAAGGGATGACATGAAAACTCAAAAATACATTACTATTCCATTTGTGCTACTTGATTATTACTCATAAAATTCAAGTGTTTCTATTAAAATGTCTTGACCAATGATATTTAAAGTGAAAGGATAACACTGAAAGGCTTTTATATGAAACCTAGGGCACTAAGAAGACTTTGTTAAACAACTCAGAAGAAACCTTGCATGTCATTAGAAAGCATATTAGGAACCTTTCCCAATAAATTCCTTCTTAAAACCCTTTGTGATAAGGAGATAGGAGGGGGTGGGGAGAAGGAAGCAGCTAAGAAACATTTTAAGAGCATAAAAGTGTTATTACTTTCTGAATTGAAAAAGGGCTCATTGTTTACCACTGTATCAATCCAAATATTCACACTGTGTTTCTGTTTGAAACAGGTGACAGAAACACTACTTACATTACCATATTGTAGAAGAAGGAATACGGCTCTGAAATTGTTTGTTATGTGTCAAACCAAACCCAGGAGGACAATATGGAACCAAATCACAGAATTGAAAAGAAACATTGGTTTCTTTTCAGAACAAAGTCTATTGCTTTGAGAAAAACTCAAGGGAACTTCTTCTTGTTATAACATGTACTAAAAATTCTAATTATAAGACATTGAGAGATGTATGGACAATAGAATAGGGAGAAAATACCTAAGCTCTATAGTTTCTTACATTTTTTATAATTCATCACTTTTCTCCTCCTAAAACCTAAGAGGCAGAGGAAGAAGGAAGCAAACGCTCAATTTCCTCCTATTTCCGAGTCCTAATTCCAAGAGAAATTTTTTTCAGATGTCGGATCACAACACAAATCATTTCACTCTATTCAGCAAAACAATCTGAAAACGCAAGAATTAAAAAGGACAGAAAACCAGAGGCACTTCCAGTTATGAAGTGAAATACACAAGTTAGTTTAAAAAAAAAAAAATCAACAGTGCTTTATTTTCACACACATTATGTGCACCTCTGTAAAAGCACCATTCCTGAAAAAAAGAAATCTTTGCATATTTCACACAGAGTCGAATGCAGAGGCAGTGTGAATCAGAAAGCTATATGAAGGGATTAAAGGCAGCAAATTTTCTAGGCAAGGAACTGGGAGATTCAGAGCTAAGCTTCCACTTTTTTCCCACACAGATATGCAAGCTGTTCTGCTATCGAAACACAAAAAGCAAACAAAACCCCACATAACTAATACTTATTACCAGACTCCTCAACCCTGCACTGTTTATCTTTCAAGCCAACTACACCAGCATTATAGAAAAGCAATGGAGGTCCTGGAATGCTTACTGACTAGATACAACAAAAAAATTTGTCCTATCTGCAAAGAAAATACTGTGTTCTGACCTCAGCATTAAGATCTATGCTTGCATAATGCAGGTCTTGTGAAATATATTCCTCCCTGCTCTCTCCCACTATTGTTTTCAGTTTTACCACGTTTGTTTTCAGCCAGTCAGTACACACACTTTTTGTTTGATTGACACACCGGTGAAGCTAAACTAAACACCTCCAACTGCTGTTCAAGTTGAAAACCAAGTCAGAATTAAGACTTCCACTTTGCAGTCTGTCCATGAAGACAGATACTTTTCCCCTGAAATTCTAGGTTGCTGAGCTCAGCCAAAAAAACCCAAAAGTTTGTCTTTCTCATTTTGTTGTTTCCTTTTTGTTACATGCTCACTAGGAATACCAAAAGAGATGGCAGAACACAGACTTTAGCTTTATCATCTCTCCATACATATGCAGACCAGCCTTTTCTAAATATCAGTCATCCTCAACTCAAAAAACCCCAAAAAAACAAACAACAAACCCCTACCTTAGGGGGAAAACTGAAAGGCTTTTTTTGTGCACCAAAGTGGAAGTCATGAAGTACTGTTTTTTATAAAATCCACTACTTCAAAGCCAAAGAGTTGCATTTGGTTGTATGAAGCATCTTGTGCTTCAAGACCAGTTCTAATCCACATGCTTACCAGTGGTAGCATCCTTGTAAAATAAGAGAGGTAGTCTTGTTTTACACTAAGGCTGAACAAGTTTGTTTCCCAGTTTTCACCTCCTCAAACTATTTTGTGATGACACTCAGGAAGGGTGACCCTCTCAAGTGGCAGCAGTGATCTTGAGGAAAAAACCTCACAAACCAACATTTCTTCTTGACCTCGCTTTTCTCTGCTGCTTGTCTGACCTTTCTCCCTCCCCCACACCATGTGCACAGTTTCTAAATGAATTGATGTAAACAGACAGCAGTATTCATTTAATGCAATTAACAAGAAAGATCATTAAGTTTTTTCTCTTTTTCTACAGTCAAGGCTTGATTAGTTAGAAAATACTGACAGCTTCTTTTTTTGTGATAGAGAGATGGACAATTTTGTTCAGACAGTGGAAGAACATAATGGTGTGTTTTTTCTTTTTTTCCTTTTTTTAAAAGAAGTTACTATTGAGAGCATAAAGGCTCGTTGTACTGTAGTACCAAATCCAGTACCGTAGCACTTAAGAGGTGGTTAACAGTGCTTTGGTTCAGAATCAGTGTTAGAAAATAAAGCTTAAAAAGTGATGATGCAGGATATTTGGCGGGATTTCAACAGCAATTTGTAATGAATGTAGAAAGGACTGGGGTATTGTCTTCTCCCCCTTGGCAAAGTATTTTGCTCTTCATTCTGTTTAAGCCCCAGGTTTCACAATCAAGTTTCTCACTTCCATCGATGACGCACTAAGGAGGATTCGTCATTGACCACGTCATTGTCGGTGTAGCGATGCTGACACCGTGGTGGAATAAGCAGCAGGATGATCAGTACAAGGAGGATAATTCCACACAAGCTCATGAGAGCATAGGAGGCAATCCACAACACTGGTTCATGAAAAGAAACACTAGAAACACAGTTGCTTGCAACATCTGCTGTTGTGAAAGGGCCTTCAATCTCAGAGACTGGAGCGCCGTCAACTTCTGAGAAATTACAAAAAGAAGAACATTAAGTCTATATACACCATTTAAAAGCAAATAAAAATAAGATCTAGCTAAATACTTATACATCCCTTTTCCTCCATCATCATACATCTCAGCATACTCATGTTTTATTGTATTTTGCATTGCAATAAAAATATTAGTATTCCATGTCTATAAAATGGGAATCTGAAGCGTAAGAAAACCATGACACTCCCACATCTACACAGGCTGTCAATAAGAAAGCAGACATTTAAATCAGATTTCCCTCAGCCCAAATTAAAACCCAAGTCACGGGATCACCTTTTCTCTCTGGACTAACCTCTCAGAAATATCAATTTAACAAAGCTTAAAAATCCTATACAACACCTACACTGGAATAGGTCAGGGCCTGGGCAGTTTTTGTTTCTGGAACAACAATTGGAAGAGTACCTCAGATGATTCTTATGTCTTCTGTGTTTGCTATCTTCCAGGGTCTTAGGGAGCAGCATGCAGGATCATTAGCTTCACAGATACCTTAAAGGACTGTATGCTATACACAAGGTGCAAGGTGGAAAGTAGCACAGACACTCTTGTGAGTGGAGGTGAAAGTTCAGAAGGAAGGGGAGGTGAAGCAGGAGAGTTGGGTGATAGCTGTACAGAAAAGGGGAGTGGTGGAGAGAAAGGTCAATATCAGGAGCGAGGAGCTGGGACATGAAGGAGTAGAGCTGTTGGGCAGGGAGGAAGCAGCTAACCAAGTAGCTTGGAAAATGAAGATGACAAAGCTAAGGTGAGAAGCATGAAGGGATGCCTTGGCAGCTCCATTTTCCGAAGGCCAACCATCTCGGTAACATCACAGACTGTGTGACTTGTTTCATTCCCATCACAAACCCCTACTTGTCAAACCAGTATTTGCTTAAAAAAGGTTATGTTGCCCATGGTTGTCACAGTAACCGTGGCAAGCGCAGCAAAGCTCCCCTGAGTTGTGGACAGGGCTACACGTATTGTAAAGGCAGAGCAAGTGAGTTGCCTAGGGCAACAAAATATTCAGTGCATTTCGTATTTTAGGTCCCTGGCCAGGAAAGAATGGATACCTTTTAGCTTGCTTGGGGCAACTAGGAGCCTGCATTTAGTACTGTCTGTGCATATTAACAAGTATTCCAAACAGTTGTAATTCACTTCTCTAGTCAGATACTTCAAGATACATTCCTGTATTTCTTATAAAGGCCTCAGTTTTAACTTTACCGCTACATTTCTTGTTCACTTTATGCAATGACAAGCTCTTGCCAAATTGTAAGTGATCCTGCGTATTGAAGACAGTATCCCTTATTTACACATATCTTGGACACAACTCCTGAAAGCATGTTTAAAGAGATTAGCATAAAGTACCCTTTGGAAGGAAGAGGAGAGCCCATGTTTTTGAAAAGGCAGTGTTTGTGGGTTTTTTTTTTTTTTTTTTTTTTTTTTTTTTTTTTTTTTTTTTTTTTGAGAAACAAATGCAGAACAGTTGGGCTGCTTTACCTGCAATTTACTGTGAGATATTTTAATTGGTATTTATTCCCTGGCTTCATATTATTTTAAGGTTTAAGTCTCATTAACTTAATTGTGGGCTGCTGCTGAAAGAGACAGTTCTGCTCGCCCTGTCCCTTGCTGCCTCTTTTGTATTAATGCTAGTGATTGCTGGGCTGCAAGGAGAATCAGGGCAACTCGCCAATCTGATGGAAACCCAACCTGTCATAACAAACAAAATGCCCAAATGAGGAATATTCTGTAGGATCGCTCAACTGAACCAACCCCTTCTCCAGTTGCAAGTGTAAGAAGACTCCTTTAGCACCAATGCAGAGTTAGAGAGGACTGAGTGTACCCTGAGGCTGTACCACAAACACCCTAAAAATGGTAGATACCAAACGTGATCTCTCAGCTCATTAGATGGGTAATAAAATGGTCTGTGTGGCCTATAATGTCAGCATATCTTTGCAAGATACTGCTGTTACATAAATGTGGTAAGGGAGATGCACAATAATGAACAGGCTTGTAAAAGACGATCTAGAAGGTCTGTGGCAGAAACCCATTTTGTTCAGAGTCCTAGTATTGCACTTTGTCTACCAAGCAATTTTTTCTTCTGTACATCTCACTCCCTCGCACTACTTCATTTGTCTCTATGAAGCCCTGCAGCAAAACCAAACTAAACCACATTTAATACTAATGTGAAATGCAAGGCATAAGTATTACTACTTAAGAATTTAGTATTTCAAAGGAAAAAAAAAAAAAGCAGCACAATTTTCCACCTTGGTAATAGTTTTGAAAACAGACAGTCCCTAATTACTCATTATTTGGCTTGAGTACAATAATTACTCCTCTTTAAAAAGGCAATACAAAACTGTTGTCATAGTGGCTGACATTTTATATTGCATTTTGAGAATGCTTGATAGCAGCACAGCCTCTGCTTTCTTCCCTTCAAAAAAAAAGTTTTCCCTCACCCTCTTCCATCCCCAGAGAAATTGAGAGGAAATCAAAAGAGGAAATTTGCCTAGATTGTTCAAACAAGCCCTTAACATAAACTTACAGTCACAAACACTTAGCATATTACACATTTAACTGAATTAGGATATTTTGGCATATTTTTTTAGAACACCTGATGGTACCTACCTACAATAGATTCTTCATCTTGAATAAATAAGAATTTCCTCATTATTGATGACTACACGACAAAAATGGCACCTCTGTAAAAGTGCTATTTTATAACATTTGTGTAGAAGTCATACTCCTACCATCTTGGGTGGTTTGGAAAGAAAGCACGCCTGAAGTTAGATCAAATTTATAATAAAATTCTAAAATGCTGCTTGGAAGTGGCCCCTGGAAGTCACTTAGTCCAGTGCTGCACCTCCCTCCTGGAGAAGAAGAAATTCTTCATGTCCAAACTTGAACCTTTCTGAATGTAACTGGGGGGTGTTGCCTTTTGTTACATAGTTTCACTTGCACTTACCCTTGAATTGCATTCACCTTGGGCCCCACCATAATCTCCAGATCTTTTTCCACAGGGCTGCTGTTACACTTAGTGGGCCCCTTCCCAGACTGCACCCATGCACTGTGGTTTCCTGCTTGAGGTGCAGAGCTTCTGTTCACTGAAACTCTTGAGACTTCTGCTGCCCAGTCCTCTAGGTTACTATGGCCTTCTGGACTGAAGCTCTGCTATTCATCATGCCATCTATTTTTCTGAGTGTAGTGCCCACAAATTTGGGTGTGTTCTGTCTCATCACAGTTTAGTGTAGAAGTAATTTATGATTACAGTCCTTGGTGCATTTCTTCCCTAAAAAATACTCAAGTCTTGCTCCTATGATCTGCTCACTTACTACAAAAACACTAGGGGTCTAATCCTGCTCAATACTGAGATACCGTCAGGTTGCTTCACTAATACTAACCAGGTGATCTGAACATCTTGTCTCAAGAAGACACTTGATCCAAAACCTTTCCTAGTCATCCTGTAAACAGTAGATTGCCCCTGAAATTATCAACAAGCAACCTGAAACAATTTGGTAACAGGCAGAATAAGTCTTAAAGTGTTTCACATACTGAGGGAAAAGCAAATTTATTTTCCTGCTACAATGGAAGAGCTTCCTGCAGCCATCTACCTAACTCTCCTCACTCTTGGTACATCCTGGAGAAAGAAAAAGGTGCAAGGAGTACATGATAAGCCAGTTCTCATTTCTAGTCTCAGTAGTCTCAAGTTCAATGCGAGTTCAATGAAGTTAAGACTTTTAGTCCCATTCCCCTAATTTTTGTGTTCAGCACATGCCCGTTTAACATCTTATAAAAACACAGGCTTAAATTTAGTGTTAGCACTCTATTGTAAAGAAGAAAGCATAGGCCATTGCAAAGCCACACCAAATGGTCTTTTATACTTCTCTTATTTCTGAAGATTTATGACACCAGTAATTCAATCTAATTTATGCCCACAAACAGACCAAAAAGCTCCAAATAAATGACATTAATGTAGTTGCTATGGAGGACATGCTGGCCTCCACAGGAAGCCAGTTAGGCAGCTTAATCCCTCACATTGCACTGACTGCTAACCACTCACAGTTGTGGTTTTCTGATGAAAGTAGTGTTAAATATGGAAACCACAAGCTGCGAAAAATGAATTCAGAATAACTGGCGCATCCAGCAAAATGTCATCTGCCTCGTGTGAGTGGGGTCTGGCAAATCAGTATACCTTGTCTCAGTCAGTGGTTTGTGTCATCTGATTTCTCAGATTCCATGATGCTAGGTTAGACATATGCATGAAACATGGACAAAGAAACAACGAGGAAATGCCTTCTAGCACCAGCTGGGTATCATCATGTGTCCAAGCTCATGTGAATTCCTGTTTCATTTCTATTCAGCAAGCTCAGTTCTTCCTCTCTAGACGAGGTTGGCAGAATCACATGAAGTGGTCAAACTCTATGTTTCTGTGTAGCAATACTAACATTAAGGTGTTATTATGGTCCCTTGATTCTTTTTCTTAACAAAGATGTGATTTCAAAGCAGTTCTTACAAGCACCAGCCAGCTTGTGTCCCCTGCTGACTACATGTTGATCAATATGTTCTATCAAAATGTCCCCTCCCCTGTCCATTAATGGCTGCAGTGTGGCAGGGACAGGAGGCAGCTCTGCGCTCACTAAAATTGCAGTCCAGAAGGACAAGGAAGAATTAAAGGCAGGACAACCTGGTCTTCAGTATTTGTCTAGTTATGTATCTTTCATCACTGCATGGTACTTTATAGAGGTCTTCATTAAGCAACCCACATCAATATCCAGATTTTCTTTGGTAGCAAGCTCAAAGAGGACCATTTTGAACCCATTAACAATGGAGAGATTAAAAAAAAAAAAAAAAAAAGGCTTTTAAAATGCCCTGGAGCTACAGCTTAGCCAGCTAGTATCTCTCTTTTTTTCCCCTCAATTACCTGGTTGCATTAAGCACTCAAGTACTTACTGCCCTTACCCTCTCTAACATAAACACTGGGGATTAAAGAAGAACTGTCAGTCGTAGTCCTTTTCTCATGCAAATCTCAGGTGATATAATGTTTTTCCGGGCATAGATCACCTCCGTTTGGGACAGAGACTTGAATATGGGTGCACATCCTTTCCCTCCTCTCCCACTTGCATGTTCTTGTGGTGCCAAAGCAATGTCTCATCAACAAAGAGAGGAAACCCCAAAACTTGTATTTTTAGCTACCCAAAAGAAGAAATAATGAAAAAGCAATAAAGTTAACCATCACTGTAAAATCAGCCAAAAATTATGACCTTTTCCACATTTCCTCAGCAGTTAATTAAAAAAATAATGACTTTTTACTTACACTGAGAAAACTATTTGTTTTGAACCAACACAAACACCACAAGTCTTAATTCAAGTTTCATTTTCACCTTAGTTTTTTCTTTGAGTATTTCTGAGAGGCTAAAGAGGCACAATTTACTTCAAGAGAAAAGCACAAGATGCTTCACTGTGCACATTGAAAGTTAGCTGAATAATCCATATATCTGCAAATTTGAACAGGAACTATACAAAATTGAAGCTGCATTAAAAACAGGAACCTTGTCTCGTGTAGCTGTTGGGGAAAATGCACACAGAAACAGGTGTCTCAGAAAGAAGATCTCTCAGAAGGAAGAACGCAGTGAAGATCCCCGAGCTGAGGCTGATTTGCTTCGTGCCAAAAGACTGTTGCATGCCATAAAGCTTCCCCCCTGCCCCGCACACACACCTTGAAATCTGAAAAGCTTGGGATTGCTCAAAAATATACCCTTCACACTTCATGGGTAATCACTCCTTTCCCCATCAGATAAGTGGCAAAGGTGTTTCTCTAAGAGAGCTGATATTTCCTCACTCACCAAGTCACAGAATCACAGAGTGTTAGGGATTGGAAAGGACCTCAAAAGATCATCTAGCCCAATCCCCCTGCCAGAGCAGGAACACCTAGATGAGGTTACACAGGAAGGCGTCCAGGCAGGTCTTGAATGCCTCCAGAGTACAAGACTCCACAATCCCCCTGAGCAGCCTGTTCCAGTGCTCTGGCACCCTCACTGAGAAGAAGTTTCTTCTCAAATTTAAGTGGAACCTTTTGTGTTCCAGTTTGCACCCATTACCCCTTGTCCTATCATTGGCTGTCACTGAGAAGAGCCTGGCTCCATCCTCGTGACACTCACCCTTTATATATCTGAACAATATTCCTCTTACCTGCACATGGACTCACTGCAAAACCCACTCTCCTCTGGGCTCGGTCAAATATTACATAAAAACCTTCCATAACTGTAGCACCAATAACTAGAGCATTCGTGGAGGAAGAAATGCCAAATCGGTAGCACTGTAAATTCTCTCCTATTCCAAGGATGGGTTGAATATAAAGCTATTAAAAAAAAAAAAAAAAAAAGCCAGAATGTAAGAAGCAACACCACACAGTACTTAGAAGTTCAGACCTTTTGATTTTTATATTCAGGCACTCAAACTTCACTGGAAATAGAGAATGAACAGGTGCAGACAGATTTCTGTACATGATTTAAAACTGTTCAAAGCTTACAGGCAGGTAAGAGGTAAAGCTCTTGGATTCCAAGCTTAAATTCAAACACAGTCAGTCACTACGTGAAGGTCAACAGCAAATTCATGAGAGCCACTTTTTCTTACATTTTCCATAAGGGGAGGATAGCTGAGAAAGAACTTCGGAAATGAACTCGAATTAGAGAATAATATTATTATTTAAAAAATTATCAGGATGGAATTGATTCAGGGAACATTCAGTGTTAACTTCAAGGCTCTAGATTAATAAATTCAAGTCACATTTTACCCCTTGTCTTCTCAACGAAGATGAAAGATTGCCAGGCTACGTGATCAATACAGAAGATGCTTATCATAAGGCTTTACTATGTTTCAAGTTAAAATGCATTTAATAGGTTAATTCTCCCCTTTGCTCCTGACCATCCCCTGAGGCAAAAAGCTGTATTAGTAATGTCAGAGGATACCAGCCTGTATTGCAACCCATACTGTGAGGGGAAGCCAGAGAGGAAAAATAAACATAGCATATTATATTCTAAAATCTGTGATGGAATATTAATAAAAGATAAACCAACCAAGTTACAGAAACTGGTGCAGAGATCACATAGGCTCATTGCCAAGACTGTCATACTAAGAAGAAGTGTTCCAATGCAGAATGTCACAGAAAACAAATCAATTTGCTTCCCAAAACAGGAAGATCAAAATGAGCAGATACACTTCTGTATTGACATCTAATGTGGCTAAGGCTTCTGAAAACAAAACAAAAACTTGCCTGCTTTTCCTGACAAATTAAAAAAAAATCATTCCCAGCTACATGGACTGCACTTAGAGGGAAACTTTGTGTTTTGTTGTTGTTGTTTTGTTTGTTTGTTTTGTTTGTTTGTTTGTGTTTTTGTTTAGTTTAGATTTGAAAAGTTTGTTGTTTTCCCTATTTAAAATTTGTTTTGTTTGTTTTTTTAAATTTCATTTTAAAATATTTCCCTTGTATGCAATAAGCCACTTCTCTACTACCACTAAAAATAGTCCCTATTTTTAAGAGCATGTGCTTTATAATAGTAAAAACAAATTTATAACTGAATAAACAAAGAAGGTTGAGACCTGTGGTAGGATGGAGATCCGAAACGACCTACTGGCGTTTTCATCCCTCAGGTAAATAGAGAGTTTGGGAAATAAGGACCAGGGTTTTTCAGTGTTATCCCAGCATGCAAGCTGTGAACCAGTCCAGAAACCAGAAGAGAATTCTTGTATCTATTAAAGAAAAAAAATAGAAGCAATACATACAGATTACGTACATTTTGATAGATTTTTTGTAAATAATCACTACCACAACCCTGTTTCCCTGAAAATAAGACGGGGTCTTATATTAATTTTTGCTCCAAAACTTGTTATTTTTTACAAATATAGCTGCCTGGACACTATTTAAATCGACTTTTTAAAAATGAACAGTAACTAGGTCTTATTTTTGGAGTAGGGCTTATATTTTGAGCATCCTCAAAAATCCTGAAAAATTATGCTAGGTCTTATTTTCAGGGTAGGTGTTATTTTTGGGAAAACAGGGTATTAGATACTTCTTCCATTCCCATGGAGAAGTTCAAGCATGAACACAAGTCTGATAAAAAGCTTTTTCTTTAAGGATCAAAGCAAGAACACAACACACAAATTGAGATGCTTCTTAACCCATTATGACTTGGAAGAGGGGGCAAGAGGCAAAAGCAGGTTTAGGTCTCCCTTTCCTCTCCTCCCCATTTGTGTCTCATTACTTCCACTTCTGCAATGAACATGTGTGACCTCCCTGAGCTATCAGTACTGAGGCAAAGCATTAACAGGCTTTTACTACCTACCTACTTCTTCTCTTGAACAGCTCTGACCGAATACCAACATTTTGAAGCAGCAGACATTTTTTTTTTTTTTTTACATAAGCCAAAATATAAACTGCATGAATATGTAATGGAGTCAGCTCCCTTCCTCACATACCTACAGCTTCTTATTCAGCTTTAGGGTTTTGAAGCCAAGGGATAAGCCAAAATCTCCTGGCAGGCAAGGGAACAGAGGTCTGCTACACTCAATGGGAAGAAACACATCCCTCTGTCTTTCACTGTCCTGCCACTCACTACCAACACAACTTGCCATGCTTTTGAAAGAAAGTTGAATAACTTCTTCTTAACATATCCATGGCACTAACAAAGCAAAAAACAAACCTCCACAGAGTGTGCTTGCCTAAGACAAACATCTTGTCTAACGTTCATGCTTCCTGAAGCACACAAAGCTGATCTGCTACCAGATTAGAGGACAAAACTTCCTTATTTGAGTGCATTACTTTGCACTGGTTCTTATTCCCACATGAAACAACATGCAAGGCAGCATCTTGTTCTGACATTGCACAGCCAGAGCCTCCTATATGTGTGAAGGAGAAAGATGAAATCCAGCCTCTCCACTGCACTCATTGGTATTTATCTGTGATATTGATTACTTTGTAAGCATCAGCTCATACATTAGTTATGGCATTTTACAGGTGACAAGTATTTACACACACCCACATACCTGCCAATGAAATATTTGTTAGGGCTGCACAGTATGAGAGACTTAAATCTTCCAGGTGCTCACCTCTGTTCTTGGGTCAACAAGCATACACTCGTGTAAGTACACAATGAGACCCACTGTCACAAATAGATTACTTTTACCCTTAACACTCAATGCACACTTATGTACATCTCCTGGCACCAGACAGAGTGCTCTGACCCTCACAGCTAAGTCCCAGGCCAGACCGGCTGAAGAACATAGTTGTCCTTTCTTTCCATTTGCTCTTGGAAAGCAGAGCTTGTGATCTGAGAAAAACTGCAGGACAGCACCCGGACTGGACAGACCAAGACTATATAGTGCTCTATTTTAAGTGCCTACTTTCATTTCCCAGAAAGACTGCTCATGACATTGCATTTCTTTGCCTTACTTCTGTATGCCAAAGAAATGCATTGCAGGGGATTTGGCTGTATGACACCTAAAAGATTATTAAAATAAAGAGGTTTATTGGAGCCTTCCTTTCTTCAACTTATTAACTTAGCATTATACTAATACCATGAGTAGACATACTGTTCTGACTTCAGCGCAGTGAGATGAAGTAGCTGCCACCCCTCTGTGGCCCATCTTTGCCCATCTACCAAAACCACCACCCTTCAGACCTGCCATCATTAAACTGCATCTATAGCTGCTCCCTGGAAGACTTCAGTCCAAACAAGTAAGGTTTAAAACACAATCGCACCACTAAAGAGCATAAAGCTCACAGCCTTGGTTTTTATGGAGCTGAATAAAGGAACACTTCACATGCAGTTATCCCAGAATACCTGAGGGGGCAATGACATCTTGCTGGGAAGAAGTAAGAAACTTGTTAACCTGGTTCTCCTGTGGTCAGATAAATATGTCTGAATACAGCAGATTTTGTTTCAGTGGTGCATAGCCTGCCAGAAGCACAGAGCACTTAGAGTATGATTGTGATGCCATTGTACAACTGCTGAAAATACCCATTTTCCTGACATTGCTCCTACATAGCTAGAATCTGATCCTGACATCATGTAACCACTTTCTTATTTAATAGACTATTTACTTTGTTTAAAGCTGTGAAAGTAATTTTTGGTGTGTGTGGAGAGAAAGGGGTACAGCAGCAAGGTCCTTGGGATTAAAAAGATACCCTAAAAGAGTTAGTTTATGCATTTTTAATAGGAAGAACAAAAACCATTAAGAAGAGTGAGTGAGCTGTTCCCCTCTAATACCTTATTGATCAGTTGACTCTTTACTTGTCACGTGGAAGGCCCTGGTTCGAATGTCCTTCTGAGCAACATCAGAGAGGAGTGTAACTGCTGTGGCCCACTTCATAGGAGGATTCCCTATCCACAAGGTGCCATTACAAGACCTTTTGGGCAGGCTTCTTTCAATTCCCTCCCAATTGACTGAAATTGTTCCAGTCAATACTTTAGTGCTTTGGAAAGAAGAACTTTTCAACCAGGGAAGCTGGGAGACATAAGATAACTGGTCCATTTATATCATATAACGGACACCTACAGGCAGTGAAGAACACTTCATGACAAATCTCTGCTCTCCATCAGAAAAGGATCTCAGTCTTGAATTACCATCATAGAGGCAAATACTCCATCTTTTGGGCAGCTGACCAATAGCTTAGTTACTGAATTTCCTGTGATTTGCAACTACTACCACTGTCTGATTGTGAATCCGTGACAAGAATATTAGAGTGGCTCACATTGAAATATATGGGATTTAGTCTTCATCTTTAAACTTCTTGGGACTGCTTACTGTATTCAACCAACATTTATGAATTGTTTTTATTAACCAGAAAATGCTGCTTCTGTTACTCTATACTCAGAGAAATCCATCAACCCCATGCCCTACTTCTAAAGCCCACTCTGTTTTCAAAGAAAGATGCTTTTAAACATAAATAATTCAATAATGAAGGTCAAAACCAGCTTTATCAATATGAATAATCCCAATGAATGGCATCCATTCTGTACAACAATAAGCATTATACTTGGAAGGGAACTGCTTGCAGTAGCAGGTTCTTCTGCTTTATAAACACTCTATTTTGAATGAAAGGCCTGCTTTTATACTCTTAATACTTTGAATGAAAGCGACATGGATTATGTCCATGTTTCTGAAATACTTAGAAGAAAATATTCCATCTCTGTTTCTGATGCATTTCCATATATGCATTTCTAGTCTGTACTTGTATCCCCCCTTTTCCTCCTCCCTTTCCCTTTTCACCTCTTCCTTTCCCTTTTCCGTTTCCTTCAAAGGCTACCAGTCATGTCTTACTTTTTAACAGGAGTAGACCAGGAAAGATTCCACTCCATTCAGGTTAAAACCCTATGACTTACAAGGCAGACAGCATGGGTGACACTTCTTTCAAAGATCAAATGTGAGCATTTAATAGGAAATTAACATCTCGAACAGATTTAATGTCATTGGCTTACCAGGGATGTGCGAGCTATTGCTTGCACTACAGCACTGAAGACCTTCTGGGGCAGACGGAGGAGAGTGGTCCCACTGTCTACTATTGCTTTATCGGCATTGTACTAGGGAGGGAGGAAAAAAGAGAGAAGTTATATGCTGTAGTTAATGTAATGCAGTTTGCACTGTTTCATAACAATGACAAAGCTGTTGCTCTTTGGTAGCTGTCTTCCAAACCTGCATGTCATACCTGTCAGCAGCTCTTTCTAGTTGATAGCCTGAATTCAAATGAAGCCCGAGAGCAAAAGCAAGTTACGGTCAGCCTAGACACAAAAGTGAGTTTATTTGTTCCACTGAACAAAATTACTGTGTCACCACAGCTGGTGCAAATGGCCAAACCACTGTAAAGAGAAGCAAAGCCCGGCCTGTCTGGGAGGGGTGAGCTAATCCACGTCACCTCCCATATGCTTTGGGCAAAAGCACTCTCAGGGTCATTACAGAGAGATGCTAAGTACGCTGATGTAGCTCAGACGTATGTCCAAGCCCTGAATCAAGGTCTCTGCTATCATGGAAACAACTCACTCTAGTTTAAACACAATACAGCAGCCCATGTTTAATGATTGACATATATAAGTTAAGAATATTCAAGGAACGTTAGGCCTCATTACATGTCATATTTGGTACTGGCTCAAGAGTACAAATGCTAAATGCCACAACTTTCTCTCTTAACTGCTGCAAACCACTAAAACACAGACAAAAACAAGTAAAAAGAAACTCAAAATTTCAATCTTGCTGCCTCAAAATTTGGACTAAAAAACCCCTAAGGAAACGATTATCTTCATTATTAAAACCCTAGCCTTCAGATTAAGGGATTTCATTAAGCTATAGATACAGTAAACAAAGAATAAATATTTTTGAAGGTACACAACTGAACAGTGACACATTTCTGGTATATCATAAGGCATAAGGAAACATACAGCATAAGGTTTTTAGGAAGAGGCCAAACAACAAGCGACTTCAAAATACATTGGTTTAGATGTTATCAAGTCACATAGAATATCTTTAGTGCAGTGACAAAAATAAAACCCACCTAAAAGTAAAACAAATATCTTTGACTTAGTTATTTTCTTTTTGAAAGAAGAGCTGCTATAGGCTGCCAAGCAGAGCTGAAAGAAAAGCAAACAGGAAACCATTTATTGTACACTCAGAAATATTCTGAAGAGTGGAGAGAAATACCAAGGCATTGTGGAGTCCATTTTAATAGGTTTGTACCACACAGATGCAACTGCCAGCATCCCGTGGAGCTACCCTTGTAAAAAAAGTAGGTAGGAGGCACAGCCAAAAGGGTCAACTTCTAACATATTAACCACACAAAATGCCTGGAGCAGCAGGAATGTTTGGCCAGAGACTAAGTACCTAGATTTTCATACTGTGTTCATTGTACTTTCAGTGGGTAGTAACTTCTTGCCTTCTTAATCTTCCTGGTTAATATTTAATAGTGCACCCTACGCGCTGCCAGCAGCTCAAGACTTCTCTCAGCCCTGGTCTGCCCAGCTTAAGGCCGCAGCTGTGGTCTAACATTGGACAAATTCCCAGCACTGAGGCGAGGTGACTACTTTTCCCTTGCAAGGAAAGGAGTCATCTCTGGTGACTGTTACAAGAAATGTTCCATTTCCTAGAAAACAACTAAGAGGAGAGAGGGCACACAGTTCATCATCCTGTACAGTGAATTACACATCCTCTGCAAGCCCCTAACTAGCCAAACTTTAATCATAGTAGCCCTAATTTACTATTCTTCCCCTAAATTTTTGCGAGAAGATCTTTGATCAAGAAAGGAATGATGTCTTCTGTACCAGGGACTAGCATACTGTGCGACACAGACAATATGTTGGCTGGCTCAGAAAAAGAACAACAATAACAGGAAACTTTCGTAACACCGCTAGGTTTTTAAGTGAGTTGTTTTCTGGAAACAGTAAGTATTAAACTATTAGTACAAGGGCTCCTCTTCAAAAACAGGCTGATCTTTTTTTAATACTAGAAAGAAGAGCAACACAAACATTTATGTTAAAGGACCAGCAGTTTTGCCCTCCTAACAATATAACAGACATTTAAATAGACCTTGTTTGTTTTGCTTATTAAGTTGAAAGCTGATATAACTAATTTTAAATATTTTAAATGGCACTATGATTTCCTTATTTTGTACATAAATATAATAATGTTTGTGTAAGATTTTTATCCTAAATTTTACTTAAATTGTATGAACTAGAAAAACTTTTGAATTATCATGTCCAAATGATTTCCAACTTAGAGAACAAGCATAAGATAAAATTAAGATGCCTAATGAAAACAGGGCATGAAAATTATAGAACTAAAATCAAAACATGAATAGCAACGAGCTTCAGTAAGAAACAAATGAAACACACACATACAAACATATCCTCCAAAGAAAAAAATGAAACAGCTTTGGAATAAAAATGGCAACACCACAGTCTCATTAAACTGATTCCTAATAAAAACAGAAAACAAATCAATCAGGCATAATAACTGGCAAAGCCAAAGCAAGCAAAAGTGGATTAGAAAAACCAGAAAAAGAAGGCATAGGATGAGATACTTTGGGAAGCTTCCCAGGAAGACACTTGCTCAATGCTGTCATGAGTTACATGCTTAGACATGTCCACATGGGCTAATCCAACACCTTCCCTTTTGTTTGACCAGAATTGTCTCAAAACCCTTTGGTTTGATTCTACTGTGTAACAGAAAACCATAATCTGTAGTTGCTTAAAGACTGTTGTCTTCTTGACAACAACTTATCTTCAGTGTTAAGGCACCTTTCTTACAACTCAGACAACTCAAACTAGTCAAGAGGCTGAGCCCTTCCAAACTACATTTGGACTGTTTAATTAATAACCGTAGCTTAGTCCCTAATTTACTGAAAATACTAGCAATGACTTTAAAGTCCTCTTTGAGGCAATGTTAGCATGTTTGATGTACATACTACATTGCACATGGGTTGTTCATTCCTTTTCAGTTACCATGCAGCCTTAATTCTCAGAGGAAACCAGAATACAGGTCTGCTTGTAAAGACAAAACTGATCAATTCAGTGTTTTTTGTTTTATTTTATTTTTTTTTAAATCAAACTTGCATTTTATATAGATGGAAACACATTATGCAATTACCTCTCTACAGTCCAATTCAAGGTTCAGTCCTCCAACCTCCAGTTTGAGAATTTCAACCTGGTAATACCACTCCTCTTTGATAGGTGTATACCAAATATCACCCTTGTACAGACTTGGTTCAATTCCACCCAGAATCTGAGAGAAAAGAGAAAGGAATTCACACACTTTAAAATCCCAGATATTTAGTTTTGAGGCAAATACAGGAAAAAAAAAGGGTACTCGCAGCATCAAAATTTTAATAGAGCACCATTTGTAAGGATCTTACTGACAACTCCTCGGTCAATAATAAAGCTGTATGAAACATCTAGATGTTAAGCTTCAATCAATCAGAATTCCCATATTGGGCCAAATTACCAGCATCTTCATCTACAAGCTCACACTGGTTCTCTGACGAAAGCTCCACAGTTTAAAATCAAAACACTATCTTCAGGGGTTTAATCTAGGCAATGTATAAAAATGGGACAGTATATTAAACCTGCACATTATAAATTCACTTTATCAGATCAGAAAACCTTAATACTGCTCAAGAACATTTCATTTTTCTTACACACATCCAAAATGGAATGTGACCATTCTGTCATTGTTATCGGTATTAGCTTTCATCAAAACTTATGTTGAAGCTGACTGCGAGCATACTAGACCATCAGATTTTGAACTGAACTAACACGAGCAATTTCTCTCTTCGGCTTCATCTATCTCAAATGTGTTAACATCTACAACATGTGAATTCACAGCAAAATAACTATTTGTGACCAACTCCTGTGCTGATATGCTTATTTCAGTATAATTCAGGAACAGTCATAAATAATGGAAAATTCTTGGTCCCACTAAAACTGATGGGAAGACTTTCCAGAGTAACAACAAGTAGATTTGGTCTTCAGATTTTTGCCTTTAATATGTTGTCTACAAGGAAGAAAAGAGCCTTGATTCCTCTCCCCCTTTTCATGTCATGTAAAAAACATTACTGTAGCATTTTGATGAGATTTATTGCACAAGCTTAGCAGCTGAGTAAGGGACTACTCAGTTTGAGAAAGACTGAAGAATCTGCCCTGAGGAAATACCACAACTTTTAAGCTTTAAAAAAAAAAAAAAAAAAAAAAAAAAGTGAAATGCAGAAGCTTACTCAAACTTGAGAGAGAAAAACACAATGGAGAATGAAAATAGATGCTTGAGTTTTGCCTAAGTGCTTAACTTTTCTTTAAAAAAAACATAAACCAGCTCATATATTAAAAACTAAATTTGGAAGTAGGATAGTCATAGAAAAGAGGGAGAGAGATTAAGAAAGATACATCTTCCCTCTCAGATTGACAGATACCCACAAGACTACCTCCGTTGGTACCGCTTCCAGAAACAGGCAGTCCAGCACCACACATCTGCAAGGAGAAAATGTTGGGGATCTTTGCCTGCCTCACAAGAGAATCAAAGAACGTCTCCACAGAACTTGAAGGCTTGAAGGTGTTGAAAAACAAAACAAAAAACAAAAGAATTGCAGAAGTATTCATTAAAAAGTTTATTTGCAGAAATGAGCCAATTATTCAAACAAGATTGCTTTTCACAAGTAAACTGAATTTCTGGCAACCATGTGATGAAAATTCTAGATATAGTATGTCATTAAAAAACTAACATCTGTCATTTTTCTGTTTCTGCTGGGTTTAAAAACATTTTTATTATTGACCACTGTCAGAAATCCCTAAAGCACAAGAATATTTTTCAACTGAAGGTTTAAAACTCAAATACTGGTTTCAGTTTTAGACAGAAACTCTCACTGATGCTTTCTGTTTGGAAAAGGCTTTGGGTTATTAGAACAGCCAAATGTAACTTGCCCTTCCTGTTTTTCCACAGTTAAAAGGCAGAATTTTAAGTGAGGATTTTCAGTTTTTAACCATAGTTTATTCTAATGAACTTTGAATTCAATGGCCTTATTTCCCCTTCATTTAAAGAACTTCATATCCAAGCACACTCACTTCAGCTGATTACTGGTCAAAAGGTTCTTTCCTACACTGCATGTCATATTTGTCATATTTAGAGTACTGCAATTTCATTGTAATTCAGATTTCTGTGCAGGTACATCTCATGACAGGCAGAGACCCTGGCGAGCTTGTGAAGTGCCAAGTGCTCTTACTACACAAAGCATAGAACAGCCTCAGAAGCCAACAACACCTAAGTCTTTGGAAGAAGGGAAAAATAAATGCCCTGAATACACTATTTGTCCAAACCAGTGCCTGAGAAGCAGCTCTTCTCTGT
Organism: Streptopelia decaocto; assembly: GCF_964273445.1. Classification (NCBI taxonomy): domain Eukaryota; kingdom Metazoa; phylum Chordata; class Aves; order Columbiformes; family Columbidae; genus Streptopelia; species Streptopelia decaocto. The sequence goes on from NC_138663.1 coordinate 117,877,171, forward strand.
CTGTCTGTCAGCAGTGTGTGATGGTAAGTATGGCAGAAGTCAATACAATGATCACACAACTCTTGAATAAAGCATTTTAGTTTCAGAGTCAACAGGAAGTATCGAATCATTTGTTCTAATGGGATATACCTCAGTTTGTGAAGTTCTCAAACAGTTATGTGTAGGTTGAAAACTATGACCATGTAGTATTCCAATAATGTTTTCAGTTTTACATTATAAGTTTATAAATTTTAGACTATAAATTTTAGGTTTTAATTTAAACTTCTACTTGAATTTCCTGCCTCAAAAAGAACAGGATATGCTTTGTTGTATGTTAATAAAAACACTAGAGCTAATATTGTTCTGAAATTATCCATTTATGCCCTCCATCTCAACTTTTGCTTGATGAATGGAGAATGTCTTAGAATGAACTGCCAAAGGCTTGGTGAAGTAAGCCCATCAGTCCGTTGACAAGTCTTGAGGGAGATCATCACAACCTTCATAAATGCCCTCCACATGTATACCAGAAGCCTTTACTCCAGTCTGCTGGAACTACAAACTCTGTAAAAGCTTATTAATTCCAGATGAGCTAAAATTGGAGCCTTCATCACCAGAAAAGCCTAAATCCTCATTTAGAACTGTGGTACCATCACAACCCAGTGTATTATTTCTAGAATTTAACAAATACAAAGGATCCACAGGAAAGAGTGGGTGGAAGGGAGGAGTCTAATTCTGACAGAATATCTATCCTCTTATTTTAATAGCTGGGCAAAGAGTGACTTACCTTGGCTAAGGCATCGTAGGCAAGACCAAGAATCCCATGCCATTTAACCCCTGGTAAGAAGAAATTCTCTGATTCAAGAATGGTAGCAATGTTGATGACGTAGCTGCCATCTATTCCTTTTGGCATAGTAATGACATCTGTACCCAACACTCCAGTCCAGCTTCCTTGACTGTACTTAACTGTGACATCAATCCCTTGAGACTTGTATGTACTTGACCTTTAAAAGGAAAAGATACACTTATGCATGAGCTGTTCATTTACAATGCAAGACAGAATGTATTCCATCTTAATTTTTCCCAGAGAGAAAAAAAGTGAAGTGTGTAAAGTTGACTACATATACTCACAGAAAAAGGGGAATGGATTATAAAAACAGTAAAAAAAAAAAAAAAGCAGTAATAGAAAAAGTCTTGAGGCCTTGTTTTCATCCAACAATGACTCAAACCTTCACAATGTGTCCTTTTTTTTTTTTTTTTAATTAAATGTGTTACGTTATCCAGTGCATTACATTCCTGACTCAGACTGGTCTATCAGAACAGGAGCAATACTCTTTAACTGGAGATGAAATGTATTCAGTGGCACAAGAAAATGAAAACTTTCTGAATTCAAATCTCAAATTGAAATGCCAAGCTAACTGAATAGTTGTAGACTAATATGTCATTAATATTACTAAAAATCCATTTTTGGTAAATTGGAATATTATTGCAAGTATCAGGAGTAAAACACAGGTTTGCTAAATCTGCATTTTCGTCTATCTATCAGGAAGTAAGTAGATTTGAATGTTATTAACAAATGATTCCCTGACTTGGAGGAGGAAAGGAAGGAGTTCCTTCTAGACCTTGACAGCAAAGGCAACAGAGCAGTTAAGTATGGCAAGCAAAGAAAGAAAAATAATCTTGTTTAGAAGGCTTAACAAAACAGGAGAATCAATAGATTTCTTCATTTTAAAATCTTGTAGTATAAATATAGTAATCATCTTCCACCTTCATCACTACTGAAGAGCTATAAAACTCCTAGTTTCCTTACAATCTATTTTGATCCTATTCCTTGGCAGGCAGCTTGCCTTTCTAAAGAGGCAAACGACCATGCTTGTTATGTCCAAACAGACTTTTAGTTTGACAATTTTTAAAAGCGTAAATTAAAAAAAAAAAAAAAAATACCACCTTTACATGTGTGTAAAACAATAGAAGATGCGGATGATTTATCCAGTGCGGTCAGTTTATCAAACCAGCTTTCATCTAACAGCTGCTCTCACAGAAACAACCAGATGAGGTGTCTTCACAGGCCCCTGTACCTGAGCTCACCAGAATGAATTGGTGTGATTTTGCCTATTAGGGCGAACAACCTTGAGACAGCAATTCAGACAGCTCCTACCCATTCAAGCAGACACTTTATCTTGAAGGACAATTTGGCCATATGGACCATACAACTTATTATCTTCCTAGCTAAACAAGGTTTTGGAACAATAAGAGTCCAGGCTGTAACTCTAAACCATTCTTGATACTCCCAACACTTAACCCATAGGGGTCCTCACAGCCCAGTAGCTTGCAACATCCAAGAAAGCAGAAATAAATGAGGTAATAGGCCCCACGGATTAGATTTCAAAATCACAAATTCCAGAGACACTGTTACTACCTATACCTGGTTACTGCTACTGCTGTTTTACCTTTCTGCATAATTCTGCATTTGTATGACACTTAGACTAAGGGACATCTCTGCTCAGGCAGGGTCTTCAGAGCACCACTGTGATACTGGCAGTACATTTTATAAATCAAAATGGAGTCTAAATAATTAGAGATATAAGAGAAGCTAGGAGGGGGCAGGAAAAGAAAGGAAAAATACAGGGCTCTTAATGTAGGAAAGTGTCTGGCTGTGCAACAGAAGAAGAAACATCTGAAATCAGAGAGAAAAGTGAGTGCTAGGAGAATAAAGCAGAGCAAATCTGCACATGTAGACTCTGCATGATGAGCAACAGCAGCAGCACATAGCTCTGCTTCTGTAGGCAGTAACAGCTTGATGGATTGAACTGTGGACCAGGACACAGAAAGACAGGGCTCGTTTTCCAGCACTGTAGGTGAACTTTCTGGTGAAAGGCAGGACAAGCCACTTCCTCAGCTTCCCCACCTGTAGAAATGGGTATGAGGATACTCATCTCATCTGTAAAGCCCACAAATGTTGTATTGAAGAGAAGGCCTTATCATATCTTTCAAGGAACAAAATACCTAGTGTGGGAAGGGATCTCACGTGATCCTTGTGGCAGTAAATTACATTCTGTTCTGCAAAACTACTTCCTGCTCCGTCTTCTTGACAGTAATCAGCCAGTGTTTTTCCGACTCACTGATCCAAAGGAAGAAAACTTCTTTAGAGGTGAAAACTAGAGACTTGTTCTAATTCGTGGGCTGAGAACAAACACACAGCATGAAAAATTCCAAACAAGTTGTTGTGGCTACGATAAAAAAAATAAGAAATTCAGCTTTTCCAGCAGGACAGAGTATATCTTCACTAGAGGCAAGGAAAAAGGCCTCCTAGTTTATGGTGCTGTAGTGTTTCCCTGTCCTTTCTGGTTACCGCCTTTTCTCCAAAGCAACCAACAGAAACGTGGTCCTCAAATATCAGCTTAGAAAACTAGTAACAGGTTAATTTTTCTCATGTAGAGTTACTCCTCATTACCAGCCTACAGCATTGAATAAAGCATTGGCAAAATATTATGCTCAAAATGGTAACAGCAAATCCACTTCACAGAAAGCCCTGCTTAACTCCGACCTTGCTAAACACATGCAATTCCTTCTTAATTCAACAGTGTCCCAGCTCACGTGCCACTCTTCAACAAACCAGGACTTCAGACTTTCTTACTTATCCATTCACTTTTTCCTAAGCACCAAACCAATGTCTCCACGAACAGCAATGGCAAAGAAAACAGCAATAGACCAAAAAATCTGAACAGAAGTTTTGATTGTTTCTTTAGTGAAGATGGAAGGCGCAAGATAAGTGACTCAGGGCCAATGATTTTAAGGCAAAGCAAACATGGAAACCCAACAACCATCCTAGTTGTCTAAAGACTATGCCTCAACATAAATTATTATCTTTAACCAAGAAGTCCCACCTAACTTGCAGGGGTTCTGGAACAAGTTTATAATTTCCCTCAAACCATAAACTGCACAGTGTACACAACCAGACTTGCAGGATCACACTGCAAAGCAGCAGCTTACTTTTGCTTGCTTGTATATAACTTATTGTATTACCTCAATTTATTGCCCATAATTTTCTTACCTCCATATCTCTTGGAATAATCAATTATTGAGCAGTTTGCTCTCAGAACTTTAGATGGTGCACAGTATTATTCACACTGAAATAAAACTGAATACTGTTGCTGAATACTGACAGCCCTGAGTATGTCATTGTTTCACATACTGCTACAGATCCATCACTGATAATTTAGTTTCAAGAGTAAAAATCCCTTTATACCTCTGTTAAAGTAGTTCGTTTATCATAAGTAGTGTACTCAACAAAAACAACTTATTTTGAACAGCATGAGAACAAACCCTGTGATTTCTTTTCAGTTCAGGACAAACTAAGCCATTTCCCAAAACCTTATACACCATTGTGACCTATACAGCATGATCACCACAGCAGACTCAGAACTTCTCACAGCTAAGTTTCGTCAGAGCTGCTCCAAAGCTCAAGTAATGAAAAAGTTCATGGTAACACCTTCATGCATTTTGTATGGAAAGACCCATGTAATTAAACAGTAGAACTATATGACACAGATTATATGACACACAATATAATTTAACAAACTAGTTCTGAAATTGCTCAAGGAGGGCTCTTCCTGAACAACACAACCTCCAGGTCCTTTGAAACAAAGATAGTGCCTTTCCTATGCACCCTCCTCAATTTCAGTCAAAAAAACAATCATGCATTTAATTTTGGATTTTGATCATTTTAATAAAATTAAGAGCATGGCAATCAGGAAATTCAGATCCATCACTCTCTTTCTCCAACACAATACTAATATTCTAATAAGCACACATCTAGAACTCAGTCCCATTAACTTAACAAATTACTAATCCTTCTTTCTCCTTATCTTCAATTCGCGGTTTATGACTTTGATATGGAAGCACTTCATGACGATATAAGGAAAAACTGCAGGAATGATTACCAGATGAGAGAAAAACCTCTTTATCTAATTTCGAAGTGTTCCATGTAGTATGGAAGAAAAGTGGCCATAGGTCATTTGTCTCATTTACACATGGGTAAAGGTCACTCTTAGGTAATTTTACAGATCTGGCTGATGTGATATCAAGGCTCCTGTATACCATTTATGCAAAATCATGTCAGCCAGGGAAAATAACTTGAGTACTGGGAAAAGGCTGTCATAAGTCCAGTCTCAAAAAGAGATGAGCTACAGGGCCCAAGAAACTATAGGCCGCTGGGTCAGGGAAAGTCTCAAAGAACAACCTCCTGGAATCTGCTCCCAAGAACATGCAGGACAAGAAGGTAATCATGGACACTCAATGAGGAATTTCATGGGTATTATCATACCTGAATCTTCTACAATAAGATGACTGGCTATGCAGATGAGGAGAGTGCAGTGACTGTAGCATGTCTTGACTTCAGTCAGGCTTTTGATGCTATTTCCCATAGCATTCCCATTTGGAAGCTGAGGATGTGGGGCTGAACAGACAGCTGTGTGGGCTGAAGATTGGCTAGGCCACTGGGCCCAAACGGCAGTGACCACTGGCTCAGTGTCAGGCTCATGACAAGCATAGCGCCCCAAGGGTTGTAAGTGGAGGAGAAATTGTTTTTGACATCTTCATCAAGAACCTGTACAACGGACAGACTGTACCCTCAGCAGATTTGCACAGGACACTTCATTAAAGGGAGTAGTTGACATGATGAATATCAGAGCTTGAATTCAAAGGAATCTTGAAAAATTAGAAAATTGAACCAAGAGAAACCTCCTGACACCCAACATGGAGAAGCACAAAGTTTTGTAGGTGAGAGGAAATAACCCCACGCATCAGGACAGAATGAGAAGCAACTAAAAAGGGCTCAAAAGGACTTGGTATAATGGTGGACACCAGACTGAATAAGAGCAAACACCGTACTTGCCCTGTGCATATCACAAACTCCACACCAGGCCACATATGGAGAGCCATAGACAACACATCCAAGAAAGTTGCTCTTACCTTCTGGTCAGCACCGGTGAGTCCACACCTGGAATAGACTGTGGCTAGCTCTGGGAACCCAGTTCAACAAGGATCTGGAGAAAGAGGGACTGGCAGAGAGCTACCAGATAGGTCAGGGACCATGAACACAGGATCTATGATGAGAGGCTGAGAGGAGCTGGGCTTTGGTTTTGCAGACAAGAAACTAAGGGCAAATCTCACAGCAGCTTACAACAACTTGAAAGACAATTACAAAGATACCACAGCTAAACTTTTCTCTGCAGTGACATATAATAACACAAGGGACAACATCCATGAGTCACATTTTGTGAGGTTCAGGGTGGACAATAGGAAATATTTCCTCCACAGGACAGTGTGGCACAGCACTGAAACACACTGCCAAGAGAGAGCATCCTTAAAGGTTTACAGGACTTGGCTGGACTCAGCCATGGACGACCTGATCTGCTGACAACGCTGCCTCATTTGAGATATGTACCGACTGACCTACAGAAGTTTCTTACAAAAGACTTTTTTAAACATCTAACTGATTTCAGTGGGGCTAGGATCCCTCCCAGATGACATTTATTTAAATATATTTGAAGTATTTACAATGGAAGAAGCATGGTGTAGCCAAGTTCAAGCATACTAATGGTTTCATTTTTTTCTGAGCATATTGTAGTACTCCATCAAATCAATCCAAATAAGAAATTGTTATTGTAATTGCTCTGAATTGCAGTGACTTGAGTTTAGAATAATTTTTACAAAGTGCCCTTAACTCTTGAGGGCCCAAATTTCAAGGTTTCATTATTAACTTTATATCAAATTTCACAAAACACAGTATACACTGAGAACACTGATAAGAGACTGTAACCTTCAAGTGATTCCACAGCCTTTCAAAACACACAGCCTCTGCTGTTGTTGTTATTTGTAATGGTTTATGGTTCTCATGAGAGAGGCCTTGCCCTTCCAGACAAAATAACATCACTTAAGAAAAAAGAGAGAAGGAATGCTTGTGCTTTTAATTCCTTGCAGCTAAGTTTCCTCTAGCCACTACCTATGGAAGGGGATAGCTGGCATGAAAAACTCTGCAATACTGCAGAAATGGCTTTCAAGTGCAAGTTCTGGACTTCACAGACCTGTGTCATATGAGAGTGAGATGTGCAATATCTCCATTGTCACCTGAATATGTGGCAGGAGGTAAGGCTATTCCAGTAAGCAACACAGAAATACCATCTATCCCACTATCACCAGTGCATCTTACTGGGAAAAAAAGTGCAAACCCTCGTGTTAAAATACATAAAGAGGTAATGAGAATGGTCATATTCTCCAGCCTCCCAGTCCTTTAAGTATTTTTACCCATATGCTTTAGCTAAAGACAGACACTGTGTTTTGGAGAAGTTTACCTGAAATAATTGAAACTAGAGAAGGGAAGAAACAAAGGAAGAAAGGAGCATGAATGATTCAGACAGACGAAGCTGTGCTTGGCCATGACTAATGTCACCTCATGCTAACACAGCAAATTTAGTGCATAACAAGCACTGAAACCACCAAGTCGTATCTTATAAACAACCAGATTCAGCAGGGTCTGTCCAGATCACTAACTGATTGAGGCCATTGGCCGAACTAAACAACAAATGAGTTTTTGAATAGCTAATTTTGGTTTTGAATGAAATGTCAAGTAAAAGATACAATTACTGGGTTTTAAGTTTTGTTTTTAAACAAAGGGAAAGTATATTTAAACTTTAATTCATTCCAAGACTATTTGGATAAGAAATTGGCTGAAATTGGTGTGATTTTGCAAACAATTTTTACCCTGTAATCTTCTTCCTTTTTCTGCAGCTCTAATCAGCTTTGTGCTCAGAGCTCAGTTGCACTGCCATGAGTCGGGCTGTTCATGGTGTCAGGCAGGACTTTGCATCAAGCAAATCTTCCCACTCAGGCAACAAACATCCCACTCTCTTGGGATGTCACAGGAGCCCCATGAACTGCCTTATCATCCTCTCTTGCGTGGCGTGGAGTGGAGGAGTCAGAATCTAAAAGACATCCTAACCCATCACGAAGTGCAGAACAGGTACTTACAGCTCGGTATTGAAGTAGGAGGTGACATCAGGATCAGGCACACCTGCTACAGCAAAATTACTGCTCCCGGTGTCAACCAGAATATTTAACTGCCGAAACAGAAGAAAGGAGAGGTGGTTTTCATATCCAACTAAATGAACAAACAAACAAAAAAAATCATTACAGTTTTTGTCTAAACTACCTTCAATTTTAAAATGATGATGAAAATTGTCCTGGAAAACAAAGTGTCACTTTTGGAAAAGATATGCTGCTGCAGCCCCTTCAAAACAGCTGATCATGCTGACATGCTTTAAAATAGGCATGTTCCTGCAAGGGGGAAAACCAGCCAAGACCATATTCACACCATCTCAAGACCATATCCCACCATCTCAATTTGCTTTTTGGCCCAATCTATGTGTCTTGGCAACCTTGCTTGCCCAGGACACAGACTGAATTGTCTACTGTTTAAAGCATGGTTTGCCTCAGAGCTTATAAGGTTTCTATGTCAGGGCTGAGTGCAAGTCTGAGTAGAAATAAGCAGAAGCACGAAGCTGCCTCATGACTTGGAGAGCATGGGAGCTTTGTGCAGTTCATCCTGAGCAGGAGCAGCCTACCACAGCTTTCACAGCCTTTAAATTGGAAGATGGCAGATTTATAAACACCGTGAAGAGCATGGACTGAAAGGTGGCCTAAGAGTGGGCCACATGTTTAGTTAATTGGGAGGACAAGTTAGGCCAAAAATTGTCTATGAAAACCTTACAGACAAAATGAGACTGCTCCATTCCCCTTTGGCTCAGGTTAGCAGGTTGCTTCACCCCAGCTGCATGATACTCAAATCAGAAGGTAACAGTACAGGAGTGAGCAGCCAGAGGCAGGATTGCCTTGTTCAGGGAGACCTTGAAACTACAGGTGTCATTAAATGATAATTTAAGTCAGCTAGAGACTGTAGTACTACTAAAAGCTGCAGTCACACTTTTCCCTTGCTCTTGGCTGAATACTTCCCGTGGTTTCTTGGCATAAGCACTAGCACCCTTGGGGCTGTGCTACAAATCAGATCAGCTTCCTTACCTACAGTTACCAAAAAAAAAAAAAAGTGTATATATAGCAATCTGCCATATCAGACAGCTACTTGAAAAGAGATGGTAGAAGCAGGTACTGCAAAAAGGTGATTGCCTCTTTCAGTAACAGCATGGTCTCAGATTGGTGTAAAATGATTGTGAAATTATGCCCTAAGCAGTAGGCTACAGCTGCTCCCCAGAAAAATTTAAAAAATTAAAAATTTTCCTGTAGGAGGGAGTGAAACATCAGGACTGGGTTGCCTGTGGTTTGACTTTAGCTCAAACTAGCCACTTTGGTAGTCCTCATCACTTGCTTAAGATGCGAGGGAGCCAGAGATCCAGGAGTGAAAATGGATGTGGGAAGGGTAAGAGAGAACGATAGGCGAAGTGAGTTTAGTGTTGACAAAGAAAGTGGAGAAACAGGGTCAAGGTCAGAAAGCAGAGTAAAGACAAAGGAAGATAAAGCATTTGGAGAAGATATGCTGAATCCTTCTTTAACAGATTTAAGACAAATAGACAAAAAAAAGAGTAGGAATCACGTTCGAAAACATCTTTGGTTTGCACATGGAGGGGGAAGGAGGAGACAGTTGCCCTCATTTTACCTAGTTAGTGTAGCACAAGACTGAGGAGCTGTGAAATTAAACCACGAAGACAAAAACAACTAGTAATCCATGGGACTCTCTTTTGAACAGCATGTATACTCTGTCATTGGTATTCCCAGTCCTAACCAAGCAAGCATTTTAAGACAAATAGAAACAAACCCACAGCCTTAGTCAAGTTATTTACCTGCTTCACTGCATCTGAGATTTTAGATTAAGCAGAGGCAAAACATTAAAATTTATTTTTCAACCACATGAGCTAGACACAGATGTTTAAAAATAAAAGAACATCTACAAGTTTACCTGGCTCCAAGGCCTGAGTCTTCAAAAGAAAATAAGAACCTCTGAGGCATGACTTGCAATAAAATCTAAAGTTTGCTTCATACTTTATTTCAATGATATCAAAAACATAACATTTTGTCAACTACCTAACAAAGTAAGAACTATTCATTTTTTCCCCCTCTCTGGGACAAAAAACATTACAAATAAATAACAAAGGGCAGCTACAATGTGTGCATCTATGAGGACTAACAAAAGTTGCCTCAAAGGCGTGCTGCAGGGCTTAAATTAATTAGCCTTTCCAAGGCAGTCTGTGATGCTTGAGTAATGGGTACTATACATCAGCTGTATAAATATACGTAGGTGTTGCCCTAGCTTCAGTAATATGCATGCCATCATACACGGAGGAGGACTTGGAAAACAAACAAAACCCTGGTCACTAAATATGACATATATGAAAGATCTTTTACCCCTGCACCTTAAGTACAAAGTTATCATCACAGAATTTGCAAAACACTGAAGAAAATGGCAAATTTACTACCCATGGTACAGAGCAAATCAACATTTCCACAAGAAAATAGATATTCCCCTCCTCAAAAGAGAAAAGAAAAAAAAATACAAAGCCGGCTAACCATGCAAGTGCCAGCCCACTCGGCCACAGAAGCATTCACATGACAGATCGCTATTGAGGCTGACATTCTCTATCCGCATGTTTGTGCATAATGAGATGCAGGCGGCTCAGGCAGACACTGATTTATTGTAGTCCTCACAATAGCGCCAGTGATTAGCAGCTCATTTTGGGGTGGGTATAACTTACTGAGTTCTCTTTCTCTCCTGGCTACCCTTTGGGTCTGAATTTTCTTTAGTGGCTTCATGTCTCATTAGGAACCACTTTCATGTCGTCACCACTGGAGCCTACTTTATGCCGTACAGCCTGCTGTTGGTTTAATGGTGCTGCTGGGGGAGCTTCAGGCAAGCTCTGGTGAGTCACAAGGCAGCATCCAAAGGATCTTTGGTGCAGGACTGCCCAGCCTGCCCCATCTCCAGAGCTCAGCCCTGCCCTCTCCCAAAAGATGAAGCCAAACTTCCTCACTTTGCTCACTCCTCTGCCACTGCATTGTGCCACCCAGCTTACTAATGAAAACCAAAATTGACAGCACCTCAACTAGATCCATTGAGCTATGGCCTGTGACAGCTGCAGAGCAGTCACACCTCTCTGTGTTGTTACCTTTCTGCCACAGGGGCAGAAGACCCTGATGTCGAGGCAGAGCCAACAGCAGTGGAAGTGTCCTCTCCAGATACCTCCTGGTGAAGTCCCAGAGATGGTGAATCGAAGCTCTTGCGGGCAGGCAGAGCAGGTTCCTTGAGTTTATTATGGCCATCTCGGGTGAATCACTTCCTGTCACTGAGACCTGATTATTTAGTGATCACCCTGTGTTGTCAGAAAGTGTCAGGTGAAGTCAGATTTTGCGAAAGCCAAGGTCAGAGAGACACAGCTGAATGAGGCTATGAAGGAAAAACTGCCCAAAGACTGCTGATGGATCACGTGCCCAGCATTCAAAACAATGAAAGATCACTATTTTTGCTTTTGGAAGCACAGAAGGAAAGCCTTGGTGTTTTTGTTTTTTTTTTTGTTTTTTTTTGTTTGTTTGTTTGTTTGTTTGTTTGTTTGTTGTTTTTTTTTCCTGTTTTTTGTTTTTTGTTTTTTTTTTTTTTCAGTTGTGTCTTCCAAGTTCATTTTTAGACCCATATGGCAAAAGCAGATAGCAAATGCAAAAGGCCATTTTTTTTCCCCTGAAGGTCAGTTTTACCACAGCCGTAGGAAATAAAATCTGTACCTAGTACTGTACCTGGAGGTTGTTTTGCTGGATGCATTTCCTATACAGAAACAGCATGAGTATTAATAAGAGGTTCATAAAGATCCCCAGCTTTTCAGTAAGCAAGAGAGTAACATCCACCTCTGACATGACAAACTTATAGAGGAAATCTGACACCTTATCTATAACCCATTAAGTTGCCCTTATAAAAAGAAATAAATCCAAACCTGTTTACTGAAAGTCAGGAACACTGAAAGCAGAAGCCTTCTCAGGCTATGCATTTTATATATTTTCTTCTCTGAAGGGGTAGAGACACTGAAAAAAACCCAGTTGTAATGATTTATTTCAACTGGAAGTCAAACACATTGTCAATACTTCAAGGATCCCTCAAACTTTCCAGTGCTTGATTAGCACCAACATCAAACGGCACTTACTGTAAGCTATCCTGCTTCAATCATTTAACTTACCACTGTCTTTAATATTTTTAAGCCTTCCATTGCTGAATATTGTTGTATTTTGATATCAGAAAAAAAAATTTGGCTATTGATCTGTCATCTTTTTTCATTCAGCAAAGCTTCATCTGTCTGTGGTTCAGGGTCCTGCTGTATCTGTTACAGCAAATGGCATCAATACGGTGTCATCAACCCTAGGTATTATCTACGGCTCATTTAACTGCCCTGTGAACAGCAACATGCAGTTATCCCACCGTGCATTCAGAAAGTGAATTCCTTCACAGTTTCAAGGAAAAGTGATAAAATGTAGCAATCATTCAATTTGTGTTGCATAGTGGTTGTTATTATCTTCTAGCAGGGACAAACCTGGCCTCTGTTCTGATCCACACCCTACTCAGACTTTCTGTAAGTTTCTTTTCTGTTTTAGTTTGAGGTTGGGAGCTTTTGGTACTTTCAGAAAAATATACAAAACAAATGCCTGAGGCTACAAGTGCATAATGCATTTCTTCGAACCAGCTCTCTGCATGATTTAGCATACAGAGCCTTTTCCAGCTGTGGAATCCTAGGGCTTGAATGTAACTCTGTCCCGCTGTTGCTTTTGATGTGATTCCCTGGGCAACTCACACTGAGCTAGTGATAATCTTCATTCCCATTAAAAGTCTGGCCTTTTAGGTCTGATCCTTTTAGGTCAGATCCTTTTAGGTCAAGCAATGAAGTTTCACCACTGGACAGAAGAAACCAGACTGCAAAAATGTATTAGGCTTATCATCCCTGCTTCAGCTGAAGCATAGGGGAAGTTAAAAAAAAAAAAAAAAAAAGAAAAAAAAAAAAGAAAAAAAGAGTAAGATTTGCACAGATAGAGCCATAAAATATAATAATCAATCTCATTCAGCCTTACATTTACTCCGGGGTTCAGTCAAAGTCTTAATGATAGGCAATTGATAGCTTCTGCTGCACAAGCCATCAGACCAAAGAAGCTAGCTCTGTAAGACTTCATGATGAAAACAACAAGTGATCATGCCTTCTTTGGGATTTTAACTTGACCCAATGGTGTCCCTTTCTTTTCCCTCACCTCTCATCTACAATAAAGAGAGCAACCACTCCACACTAGAAACATTCATACGCCATTCAAAATCTTGTCCTGCTGTGCTTTCGTGATTTCTCCCACGCACACACTTAAAATAAGGCTTATAGTCCTACTCTGCTTGATGGAGTATGCCACACAGTGAACTATCACAAAGCAAAAATGTTTCTTTGTCCACATGTAGAGACTATAAATAGGAAGCATCCCATTACTGGCTCATGAACTGTTACCACACATCACGATGTACTGGCTTAGGAGAAGTCCACCCCATCTAACAACCCCTGAATTGCATCACCTCTTAGGTCCCTTTCTTATTTTGTCCTACACATAACAAACCCTACAGAAAATAATTTGCTAGACAGTGCTTAAAAAAAAAGTGCAAAGTAGTGCTATATTTCTTGTTAGGGATTAGCAGCTAGAAATCATTTGGGTAACAGCTCTTCTTTTTCAGGACAGTTAATAGATAGGAAAATTACTTGCCAATTTAAACACTGCCTCATTTAACACAACGATTCCTAATTACATTATCAGCCCATCTGGCAAGAATTGCTTACAACCATCATGTGAAAAAGAAAACACACTAGCAACTATATGCTGTGTTTGCCCACAGTTATTACGTGTTATTATTGGCACAGACTGTCAGTCAGGTTATTTCAGCAATTTGTTTCTACAAATTAATAATGTTACAGTATACAGCAGCTTTTTAAGCATGGAGACACTATGCTTTTTTCCCTGTGTTACTTGGAATTAACATTTACAGCCTGCTTTCTAATAACTAAATTCAGAAGACAAGGCTTTAATATAGATTCTTCATCTGTTCCTCTTAAGATACAGAAATAAAACCTAATTAAAAGATGAGTTAGAGAAATCTTTGGTAGTGTTTCTAGATGTAGAGGCCTGCAAAGTTAGACAGAAACTGAAAAAGCCCCTACAACAACAAATTTCTGCTTGCTGAGTAACATGAATTTTGCTGAACAGGTAAGACTGAAATCAAAAAAGGGTAAGTTTGTTGGTCTGTATGACAGACTGGCACCTTGGCCCTGAGCACTGAGGCAGGGATGGGACTCTCCCATTGTTCATAAGTGGTCCCTGGACTGGAGCATCCCAGTCCTCATTGCTCTGCAGCACTTCACAGAATGGTTGAGCTTGGGAAGGACCTCTGGAACTCATCTGGTCCATCCCCCTGTTCATGCAGGGCCACCTGGAGTCAGACGCCCAGGACCATGCTCAGACAGCTTCTGAATGTCTCCAAGGATGGAGACTCGACAGCTTCCCTGGGCAACCTGTGCCAGGGCTTGGTTACCCTCACAGTAAAAATGCAGTTTTCTTTATGTTTAGAGGGAACCTCCTGTGTTTCAGTTTGTGTCCATTGCCTCTGGTCTTGTCACTAGGCATCTCTGGAAAGAATCTGGCTCTGTCCACTTTGTACTCTCTCTTCAGGTATTTACATACATTGATGATATTCCCTCCTGAGCCTTCTCTTCTCCAGGCTGAGTAGTCCCAGCTCTCTCAGCCTTCCCTCACATGAGAGATGCTCTAATCCCTTAAACATGGGAGCTCTAGCTGTGGCTTCACCAGTGCCGAACAGAGGAATCCAGAAAATGACTCAGCCTTATGGCTGACAGCTGTACAGCCACTGATGATGATGGAGAAACACCCCATCTGGAGCCAAATGACTCTCTGCAGCTTGGACAGCATCATACTTCACCTTTGTGAAGGAGAAGGGAGGGGGCAGGTCCACATGTTAGATCTGGAAGGAGATGTATTTCCTGTGGTGCCCTGAGGGAGATCACCTCACTAGAGAAAGCAGACCTACCTACTACTACCTCCAAAAAATAGTTCTTCTGTAGTCGCAAGAAGGGTTTAACTATACAGCCAAGATAAGAGAGGCATTGTGAGAAAGAAAAATGGAATGGAGATTAATGGTTTTCAATGCCGTTTGTTCAGCAGGCGGTGCCCACTTTTCACTGCAACGTCACACTGGGGACACAGAGGAACGTGATTTATTGCAGCATGAAAACTTTGCCAAACCAGGAGGTCAGCTTTATCACCAAAGATAATTCCTGCTTTTGTCAGGGCAGAAGTTTGTCACAAAAAGTGTGGTGTGTTTGTAGGTTGTGGAGTAAGCAAGAGAACAAGAGGCAAATGGAGGCTTTTCAGGGCAGCAGCAGATCAAGCTCACCAGAGCATGTTTGGCATTCACTGTCATTCCCCTCATCACATTCCCAGCTGGTGTCAGAACCTGTGATTTGACCCCATAACTACACTACCTTTACTTTCACTCTGCCCCCCAGCCACCTAAAACTCTCAGCTATCCCTGGATATTCTTACATCTGCACTGGGCCCAGTAGAAGACCAAGAATCTCTTGCCCTCAATCTTTTCATGATCTGCACTGCTAGACTGGGACAAATACCTTGTTTTTTTTCTTTCCTCTGTCTGAAAAGCAGTAAACTCTTTCTTTGCCAGAAGATTACAAAGTACTATCTGGATTAGCCAATCTATCTGTGCTTAAGAGCACTGTGTGCTTCTGTAGTTGAGATTTGCATTAAAACCACGAATGCTAAAATGACTGATTGCTCTGAAGTATAAACTTGCTAAACTAAATTGCGAGTTGAAATATGAGCATCTGACTCTGGGACCAATGAATAGTCATTTTGAAGAGAAATATTTCAGGAAGTGCTTTATATATATTATCATTTTGACAATAAGGGAAGGCTATTATAGTTTAAAGACAAAAAAACAGTCAGCCAATCAATCCTGGTAACAAAACAAAATATCTATTCTTCAATTCAGCGCTCTCTTTTCTGCCAATGCTTTTGGTTCCCTGAACATTAGCATTCTTCTAGCACATGCCGTCTCATGTGGTATCTTAGTTTTCAGGCTGAAATTTATTTGCTGTGTCTTGATTTATCATACAACACATCCATCCTATTCATGGTATATGAACATGCTTTGCTGTTGAACATGAGCTATTACTTGCTTATCTTAGAGCTGTGTGAATCGCAGCAATTTTGTCTCCCTGCCTTTTCAGAAAAGATTCACTTTTTTTTTTCCAAATACAAATCCCTCTCCTGTATCACACCCTACAGCTGATGAAGAATGTAGGTGTGTGAAGTAACCTCTCATTCACCTAAACCAGCTACAGCTAAAGTCACTCCTTGTTCTAGGGATTAGGTTTTCAGGAAAATCTAGACTAGTTCGAGGAAGTTGAGTAACAACAATATCTAGAGGTCTAGAAGAATCTCACCTGTAAATAACCATTGGAAGGCTTGGACTGGTTTGAAAAGATAGGAAAACTGTGATAGTCTTCTAACAGAGGTATGGCTGCCACAAAGATCCCCCGGGAGCTGCATCTTCCAGAAAAAGGGGATTGCATGTGAGACAACTAGTACCTTTTTCAGCCTTTCCCAGTGTAGCTAGTAATGCACATTAACATCAGGTAGACTGTTCGTTCTTACTAAGGCAGTAAAGTGCTCAAAATCTGAGTAAGGAAAATCTATGTATTTTCTATATTTATCCTAAACACATTCTTGAATTGAAGGACTAATGAGTGTCTAGATAAATGGAAGATAAAATAGCCCCACAAATCCTGAAATTCAAGAATGAATGCAGGAGACATCAGTTATTTGCACTTATGTACAAACAAAGCTCTTGCTAAATCTGAGAGCATGTTTCCACCTGTTAGTAAGTGTATACAAATTAAAACCATCAACTTTTTGCTAATTATAGTACAGCACCTAGAGACAAGCAAGACTGTAAGCCAAATGCCACTGGGACCAACTCTCACGTCTAACTGCAAGACTCACAAGGAATCCCTGTGCCCATACAGCCTTGGTTTAGAGACGGGCTAAGTCTACACTCTGTGCCACATCTAAATTAGCAAGCATCTCATCCAGAGGTCACTCCCCTACTCCCAGAGAACATGGTGGCCAAAGGTGTTGGAGAGGCAGCTATTAATTCAATAATTCAACATCTAAAAGGAAACTGCAGAAATGCCTGAAGTGTGTCTTGACTACCAGCCTGAGTCTCTGAGATGGGCTCATGAATGCCATTACAGACTTCATAGTCACCTTCTCAACCTCAACCTCTTTCTCATGTTGAAACCATCAAGCAAGCACCTCTGAGTACTGCGCTGCAGGATGTTGAACTCTCTGGAGTGATGGCCAGCCACATCAGACGGCTTCTAGTCCATGGAGCTATGGGTGCTGCCGGAGGACTTGAGGAGAGGAAAGGCTTCTAGCTCTGTGGAAAATAAGAGGGCAGCAGAGGTGGGCAAAGGGCTGCACAGCTGTATTTCATGATACAGGGACACAGACACCACTGCCCAGTGAAAAAGGGTTTTGCTGTGCCTAGACAGATCCCTCAGCAAGTGTCTGTGCACTTGTACCTATGTGCTTAACTACAGTCTGTCTCACTTCATTCTTGAAGAAAAACATTGTCATTTTTTTTCAGCTGACCTGAAGCTAAACTTTCCCTGTAAGTAAAGACAACCACCTCACTGAAAAACAACAAACCATCCACCTCAAGTGTCTTAGGTTAAATGTCTGCTACGACTGGTTTGTTTACCACTACTACTTACAGCATGGAACTTCTGAAAAAAACAGTTTTATGTCAAACAATTTTAGAGGTGTTGTTTGTTAGGGGAAAGAAGAAAAAAAAAAGAGAGGAGAAAGGGACTCGTCATGTTAACAACAGTACCTTTCAGAAGACAATAGCCAAGGAGGGCTTTTTGCCCTTTTTTTTGTTTGTTTTTTTCAGAAGGAAATGAAATCAGTAATCCTACATTAATGTATTATACCCAGTGAATGATTACAGTTAGAAGCTGCATACAGTTCAGAATTTCAATTTTCTGAGGCTTTTGCTCTCCAAAATTAGCTTCCAATTTATTTTGTCAGGTCACCCTTTTCTTTACCTCTGTTATTCATTAGACTCAGAGAAACTGCTGTCTGAAAGAAAGGCATTTTTAGTTCTTCTTTATCCAGCTTCAGAAGCCCTACACTGTAAAAAAAAAAAAAAAAAAAAAAGTTTGTTTTGAAACTAAAGCAAAAACCCTCCAACTGCAGTATCTGTAAGGCTGAAACAGTTTTACACATTTACACAGAGCCAAGCTATACTAAGTAAACTCAAGAAGGCTTGAACCAACTAACCTTTAAACCTTCCTCATGCTGTACAACCTTCTACACTATGAGTCGCTGCCCATGTTTACTGTGCCATTTGGAAACAACAGAATTAATAAATGGACACATTTCAAACTTCAGCATAGCCTCTGAAGTCCATTCCTAATGCTCTTGAGCATAGGCTGGTAGGAAGTATCTCTAACTTCACCAGTGGTGGTAATTTTTTTTTGTAAATCTTCCTTTTGCCAAAGAAACCACAGTAGCCTTGCCCTTCAGTAGCTGGCAGGAGCCCCTCAGGAGAGTGTCAGTCTCACTCCTGTATTTCCACATGCGTTAAAAGGTCTCCTTCACACTGAAGATCTGAACTTCAATCTCAAATTTAAATAAGACCGTGGATTTCAAATTGCACTGGAGATCTGAAGCCAAGTGCCAAAGCTGCTCCTGAAATATTTAAGAAGCTTTTGAAGGCAACGATTAACTTTGAAAAAGAGTACATTTCAGAGACAGGTAGGAAGAAAAAGAAGTTTGCAGGACAGCAGTAGAGAAAAATCAGTTTTGAGAAGGCTGCATGCCAGGTCTGATCTCTTCCCTCTCCTCCCCCTGTCAACTCACTCTCATAGCGACATGATTCTTTTCAGGTTTTTTTCCCCTCCTCTGTCAAGATGTTAGTTTTGGAGATGGGTGTTTGTTAGCAAAGGTTTTTCAAAGCCTAGAGAGCTAGGAGAAGGAGAGGTGAAGGCAGGACACCCTGACACATCAGGTCAATCCGTTCTCCCCAGAAGAGGCTGTTCCCAGTAGCATTGCTGTACCCACACCGTGGGGCTGCTCATTATAATGTACTTCTAGCCACACTCACTGCCTGCTTTCAGGAAGGGCTCATTTATGTTTTTTTAGTGCTTTTCTTTGAGAAGGACATTGAATGTTTATAAGATATTTTTCAAACATTCCCCTAAAACACTGCAACAAAAACAAAGTGGATAAGCGTAATTTTTCTTGTTTTTTCTCCATACACTGTAATGGTGAAACAACCAGCCTTTCCAAAACGCGAAAGCCAACAGACATGACTACAGGGGAACCCCCACTTTGTTGCTTGAATCAAATTCATGGCTGTGAAAGCAACCCCTCCCTCCCGGAGGACAGGAAACTACCGACAATCCCACGTTCATGCACCTGGGTTCCCTGGATTAGCCAAGATTGTTGGACATGGATAAGTAAGTAAATTAGCACACACCCCAGAAAACCAACTATGGGCTCCCTGTACTTCAAGGCCTGACCTCTGCTATAAAAAATGCCACAACTTGTTCTTCAGGCCTGGACTTGCAGCGTTGTCAGATTTTGTTTAACATATGAGAGCTGCTACAGTATTTCATATTGCAAAACTGGGATGTTTCCACCTGGGGAACTGCAAAGACTGGTCCCATCCTCTTCCATCACAGCTCCTGCCTCTCTTCTTCCTTTTCTGCCCAGAAACAGCAGTGATCCCATACTTTCAGACACCTACCGGGCTGTTGCTGTATGGATAGCAAATGGTTGTGGCTGGATCTGCTGGTGCAGGCAAGAGGGGCGAGGAAGGGAAGAGATCAGTAAAAAACAAACAATAACAACAAAACACAACAAGAAACCACAGGTCTGGCTATGTCAAGCACAAGGACTGGAATTTGGTTATTTTGACTGTATCCCCTGCTAGAAAAGCTGTGCCACATCTCTGGGGAAAGGTGTAAGGTCAGGCAGCTGCCCGCTGGTTTGTGCCATCTTAAGTGGCCACAGGAATGTAGGCAGGCGGCCCCAGGTCTCAGAGCACGAACAGGGTGATGCAACTCTGGTGTTTTTATTTCCCTGGTAATTAATAAAGGGAATACAACAAACAGAAGGCTTTTGCTCCCCATTCCACCTGACCTATTTAGGATATTACCAAGGAGCAGAATTTGATTGTTGTCATGGGTATTTGTTGCAACTGTACAGTGCAGTTCAAAGGCAAACACAGAAAACAGCTTTTCACTCCATAATACCAGGAAGGACTATTTTATGGGAGGGAAAAAAAAAAAGCTGCTAAGCAATGTCACAATAACGTGTTTGATTTATTAAAAATAAGAACAATCTTTTTTGTTCATATTTATTCTAACATTTTACTTAAAAAATTGGCAGGGCAATTTAAAAGGCAGATTTGATTCCCAAGTGAAGTTATCATTTTTAAAAAAATATTTTTTCTTTTTTTTTTAAAGCAGCAGCATTCATCCCCCTGCTATTGGACTCATTTATTTCTCTCTCTCCTTCTCAAACATGCACACTTTACTCTTTACCCTGGCTAATACTGTAGAGGCAGCAGCTCTGGGAAATGAACCAGCTTTGCCTGTGGCTCATACATCATTACAATTGTTAACCAAGTTCTACTATAAAAATCTTTATTACACAGGAGAACACAGAGGCATGCAGGAACACAGCTTTATTTTCAGATACCAGGTTGAGTTTGTAGGGCAGGAAGTTAAAAGACTTCTTTATACTCTCAGGTTGACAAAGTCTGCTACTGTGCACTGCAACATCACACAGAAGACAGCTTCCTACTATCCATTCCCCCACCTATCAACCTGTATGTAGGACTAAGCTATCTTCTACAACCCGTGGTGTGATGATGGCACCTCAGGTCCTACAGCAGCCTAAAGGAAGGCAGCACATCATTGCTGCCTACATGCTGGAGCTGATTGTGCTCAGTCTGGCGAAATTTACTCATCAGCAACAGCAAACATTCACATGCACACCTGCTCTGAAGAAAGTTTCCAAACCTGAACAAAAAAGTGCAGGTAGTATCACTAGTGTTTGGTCACTTGCCAAGAAAAGGTTAACCCAAAAGCTCAGCAGAGTGCAAATAAAATTTAACTTAATCTGGAACATGTAACACATGCCAACATTCATAACGGCAGTTGCTAGAAATTCGCTGAACTTTTTTTTCCCCCTCCATACATTATTTATGTCAGCAGACCAAATGCAAAAATCTGGCACTCCAGATCCTGCAAAATGCTAGTGTTATTCCCTGAAGGACTTTGTATCGGTGAAGTAATGAGAAGATTATTCTGTGACAGATAAACTGAAGCACTGTGACTGCATCAGATGTTATCTTGCTACATCACTTCTCAGACTTTTTGGGAAGTGTGACCACCTTCGGACTCTGTCTTATTTGCAACCTGGGAGGCACTGAGAAGAAAAATGAATGAATGAAGTAAAAACCTCTTTAGTCATAGAAAAGTATCAGTAGGACTGATTAATCACTTTCTGACATGCCTCGCACTTAACTCTAACCTGCAGCAGACATCTACTAGACAGCACAGTGAATGAAACCATAGGTCTCTCCATACCGTGCTTAAGCAGCATGATAATATTGCCCTGAAGACCTTCCAAATTGTCATAGCATGCTCTGTCTTGAAAAGGCTTTACAACTAGTAGTTTCTTATGCTGCAAACCCTGACAGTCAAGGTTTCTGTATCAGCTGATATCACAATGGAATTTTGGAAGCAAAGTTTCTAATTAGATAGAAAAAAATGTGAGGAAAAAACCTTCCTCAATATTTCAAAGTTGCAATTTCATAAGTAGATCTGAAGTCTGCAGTTGAAATAGACACCCTAGTGTATTATTTTCTATGCCAAAATTATGGCTGTCACAGGCAATCTTCAAAACCTATCTTCTGCTGACCTGATGTATTTTTTTCTTCCCTAATACCACAATAACATTTTCAAGGGGGTCATGCAGACCCAGCCTTCCATACAGTGGCTTAGCAGGTAAGCCTTTTGTTTCTGTAGAAGCCCCAAATGGCTGATCTTCTCTGCTGTGAAGCTTCCTACAGCAACAAAGTGAGAAAAAAAGTGAGCCTGGATAAGCGAGAAAATTCTCACATCTGGCTTTGGTGTGAGCCTGAGCACAAACCACGACACCGCGCCAGGCTCCGAGTCGCTCTTCTACAGAACGCTCTCGCAGGCAGATCTACAAACAAATATCAATTAATTACTTGAGAGATGGCCACCAAAAGGATCTGATTACTTTTTCTCTGTCGAATGGCAGGATCTGGCCTTTAATGTGAGAAGGCTTACACTCCCTCCTGCAAGCACAGAGGTGACTCTTGGTTCTTGAGAAGTCACCTTTTTTTTTTTCTTCTTTAAAAAGACCCAAACATGCCAATGGGCAAAAGATCCCTAGGAATGGATTCACTTGTGTCTTTAAGGAGGAGAAGCTTACCAAGTGTTACTGCAGCACCGATATATTTTCTCCTTTAAAATGAAACTGGACTTTGAGACAAGCATTTTCCCTAAACACATGCAGTCTAGCTTAACAGCAGTGTTTGCTAGTAAGTAGGTACAAAAGTAAACCAACCATAAAGCTAAAGAAAATAAACTAATTTTAGTACTCACAAGCTGAGCAAAGACGACAAAATCTGCAAGTAATTTATTTTTCACAATTTCAAATTATTACTAAGCAATGGTGAGGGAAAAAAGGATTGCAGAGTGCAATTACTGTCTTAACAGATTCACTCAAAAGAGTCTTCTAATTATGACACATTAATTGTATTCAACAAATTACAATTTTTACTTGAATAAGATTTTTTCCCCCATTTAGTTTATTTTCTTCAAATTCCCTCTCAACTGTACCCAACAGGTTTCATCTATTCAAGGAGGACTCATACAAAACCAATGCTCTAGAGCATCTGTCCCCTACCTCCGTCCCTGTAAAATACAGGGGAAGAATAAAAAGTACTATTTTATCTACCTTTGGCAAAAGAGGGAGCAAATCTTGACTCTGGCCCAAGACTTTCTTGAGGCACACGAGCTCACTTTGCTACGTGGCCACCCTCAGATGAGCATGGCCAAAAGCCCATCAGACTATCACAGAAACACAGAATAGCTGGAGTTGGAAGGGACCACTGGAGCTCATCTAGCCCAACCCACCTGCTAAAGGAGGTTCACCAAGAGGAATGTGTCCAGGTGGGTTTTGAATGTCTCCAGAGAAGGAGATTCCACAACCTCTACGGGCAGTCTGTTCCAGTGCTCTGGCACCCTCAAAGTAGTTTTTCCTCATGTTTAGATGGAAACTCTTTTGCTTCAGTCTGTGCCTGTTGCCCCTCATCCTATCATTGGGCACCACTGAAAAGGGTCTGGTCCCACTCTCTTGACACCCACCCTTCAAATATTTGTAAGCATAAATAAGATCTCCTCTCAGCCTTCTTTTCTCCAGGCTGAACAGACCCTGCTCTCTCAGTCTTTTCCCACAAAAAAAAATGCTCCAGACCCCAGTCATCTTCATAGCCTGCCACTGTACTCTCTGTAATAATTCCTTGTCCTCCTCAGAGTGAGGACAGCAGAACTGGACACAATAGTCCAGATGCAGCCTCACCAGGAAGCCCACTGAGAGGGCCAACATGTGAGCAGTAGCAGGGTCAGCAGTCAAACTTTCATCCCAAGGGGGAGAAGTTTATTAAGCTCCTTGATGAGGCTCTTGAGTGGTTCTGGGCTGCTGCCACTTTTGCTGTGCAGAGCACACAGCCACCACCATAGGAAAACAAAAACATGCAGTTGATGCAATCATGCTCAGGCTACCTCAGATGACGGCAGTGGTAACAGAGCTGGCTGTGTGTTGCAGAGGCACCCAGAAAAGCACAGCAGATTGCTCGTGCGGAGGTCCTCGTTGCCACAACTAGACTGTTACCAACCCAAGTTACCTGGTTTCTGCTAGCTTGGTTCTTTAACAATGTAATCCAACTGCACAAGTGACTGCGATGTAGGCATACGCAGAGGAGGTAGACAGACAGATAACTTGTTATTTTAAAACTATGGGAGTTCGTGTGAAAAAAATTGCAAATAAAATCTATTTTCTTCCTGGGATGTTTCAAATGCTTTGAAGGACACAGAACTGACAGATACGAATTTGAATTTATTTTAACAGCAGTCTGGTATCTGTAGAACATGTACTGCATTTGCTTCACAGGCTCAGATCCACATAGCAAAACCAGGCGGAAAAGCAGCAAGATGTATGACAGTCCCATCAACGGCAGGAAAAAACACTTCCTTCTGGGGCAGCTGAGTGCTACCTCCTTTGCTTTGAAGATCTGATCCCGAGTTCTAATCTGGGCAGAAATAGGACCAACAAGTTCTTTCACTTATTTACACAAATTATGATTAAATCTGTATTTTACAGCCGGTAAAATAAGGGAGAGAGGTAAGTCTGATTTGTACCAGAGATGCACATGTGCAAGGGTATACTATTGTATTAGCTTCCTTTTTCAAATGTAGCTATACTTGACAATGACCAGATGATGTTTAAGGTCACTCTTGCTTCACCTACAGCAAGTGAGAAATTTTCCAAGATAATAAAATGTGGGGGCAACATAATAGCTAACATGTCCTCACAGACCTGAAGCCCTAAGTGCTCTTCACAAAAATAAAGACCCCTGCAAGGTGTAGTAGTTTTAAAATCTGTCTTGCCAGACATTTTCCCTGGAGCTTACTGCTTGCTGGTTACAGGAGAAAAAAAAAAAAAAAAAAGAAAAACAAACAAACCAAACAAAAAACAACCAACCAAAAAAAAAACCCCAAACACACATCTAAAACCAAATCAAACAAAAACCCAAACAAAAAAGAAATTAAACTCCTAAAACATTCCTTCCTTAATAACTCCAAACATCCAAACATACATTACAAGCCTCTTCCATTCAGTGTCACTCTGTGTCCAAACACTGCAGGCCATTGCAGCCCACTTATAAACACAGCAAAGCAAAGCCTTGGTACAAAACACAGTGCTATACTCAGGCTATCTGCATTGTAACTAATACTCGTGTTTTGGGTTATTTTTATGGTACAGGCTTCACTACCTCTGTGCAGTCCTTTTAGTGAGGGCTAATTTTGTATGGAAGGAGGGGCCAGAATGCTAATTCGCCAAGGCAGGGACCTGTCAGCGTAAATCTGGTATGTTCGTTTGCTTTGTCTTTGGTCAAAAATACATTACACTTCACCACACCACAGTACATTATATTGGTCCTGTCTCTTAGGACTTTCAGGTCCTTGTCCTTTTTATTTTGCAGGCATCCAACAACAACAACAACAACAAAGTCTACCCAATTCATCATTTAACAACAGGAACATTTTGCATTTCAATAGTACTTCCATTAGAGGGTTCTGGAGGGATTCTGATGCTGTCACCTCAAAGTACTCTAATACACCACGGTCCTCATCTTTGCTCCTCAACCCTTCCTTTTTTCAGCTTTCATAAAGTGCTCAAACACAAAAGACCCATGTAATTATTATTAAAAAAAAAAAAAAAAAAGAGAGAGGGAGACTCTAGTTGGAGTTTGCTTTCTGGTATTTGAACCTGGAAGGATCACACTTTCCATACTTCTTGTATCTAGAATGATGGTAAACGCCCTTTCAGCAAAATTAAGAAAGCAGAGCCTAGCTTCTCAGGGAATAACACAGCTCCACATATCTCTTCACAATCTTCTTTCCTTCCAACAATCAGGCAATAAGAGCTATCTACAATTAAGGAAGAATGTCTGCGTGTTCAGAAATTGCTAATATGTGTGTTCCTTACCTTCAAAATCTCTAGATATAAATTGCAAAAGTCCACAACACACTTGAGGTGTTTAACACATACCCTTCTTTATCCTTCTTTTCTTTAATAGTTGGAAGAAATTGAAGGAAAGGTAACTCCCACCAGTTACACAGAAACAGAAGTTTGTGTTTCTCAGTGAAGGCCCTTAGACTCAACACTGCCTGATCTTAAAACTTCAGAGCACATTTACAAGACAGGTTTTTGCTCACCCCCCACACAGAACAAACTGCGATTAGGACAAATAAGACAAAACCTCTTCATTCATAGAATGAAAAATTGAAGCTGAAATTTCCAAAGGTAGCCGTGGCATTCAGAGCACAAGTCAGATCCTACCTACTGTGGTTTCAACCATCTGCTGATCAGACCACAGCTATTTGACTCTTGGGAGGCACATGCCGAGCCTCTCTTCACAATGAAGTTGCAGGAGTGACATTTACTTGGTTTCAATAAAAAACACTATTTGGAAGTGCAGTGGGACCAACAGGACTACCACTACCTCAAACAATGAAGACTAGCATAACAGAGGCAATATGAGGCAATGGTACTTTCTTTGTAAACATTTACTGCAGTCCAGATGGACTTCAAGAAAGCTGTGAAGAACATGGGGTACTTTATGAGTTTGACTATTCTACTGGGCAAAAGCTTGTAGGAAAAACAAAATTAATATGAACAGAACTGCAGTGGAGATGGTAGAAAAACCCTAAATGATCTTTTGATTCAATTCCTCACAGAGTTTATAATCTCAGGGCAGGCAAAATAATAAAATCTAGAGCAAAGGCATTCCATCAGATTATTTAAAGAAATAAGAAGTAAGAACAGTGCATACAATTCATATTGGGCTCTTGCCACCTCTTATTTAAATCTGGAACTGGAAAAAGTGTACCTATACAGACAAGTGTAAAGTACATAATTTGTCAGAAGTAGGACACATAATAATACATCCATGAAATAAGAGACAAATATACCACACTCTTCAATACAACAGATCTCTTTTTTTTACCTTTCACAGGATTCTTAAGTAGAGCTGAATGTGAATGGATGAGAATTAATGGGGGTAATGACAGCTGAAACCAACCTGGTAGCTAGTTTGGAGATCTGATATGGTTAGGAAACTATATTATAAAACTGGAAATGGTCAGAAATACTTTGGCTGCAAACACTTTGCAAAACTGTATTAACTGCATTGAAGTTTCTTCTCTTGCAAATAAAATAAATTTGACTTCACACAGCTGCTCTATTTTTATATCATCAGAACAAGTATTTCAGAACTGCCATTGTGAAACTCAGTTCTATGCTGTGTTTGTCTGGTATATGACAAATCAGAATTGGAATGAAAGCCAAACGATGTGCCTTAAATGACTTGAAAACTGAAATTCTTTCATAGTAGCTTCCTTCCAAGAACGAAACCTAAAAAAGGAAAATTTCTAAAAATGCAATTGAGCAGTAATGTAAGCTCAGTAGTGCTGAAATCTTTCACAAATGCTCATTCCCCATACTGGCACAGTAGCTTCCAGCACTTAACACAAACACTTTCAAAGTTACCAGGCACCAACACTATCATAACCGCAACATTAAATCTCTTGCCTCTTCTCACAACCTGCGGTTTGGTCTTAGTCCACCACTGCCTTGTTTGCCTTTACCCATCCCCTCTCTGCAGCACCGCTGGAGCAGCAGCTCTGCCATCCACCTTTCTGCTCTAACAGCTGGGAAGCGAAGCTGGGCTGCTCTGCAACTCTTCTTCAGTGCCAGTATCCTTCTTCCTCCTTGGCAAAATGTCAGGGCAGCATTACCCCGTGCTGGGGCTCAGCTGTCCCGGGAGAGGCCTGGGTGAGGAAAGGAGTTAGCTTGGGAGCAAGTCCCGTGCTGGGAGGATGCAAGGGTAAAACAAGGTGTCCAAACATCACTTTACACCACAGCTTCTAATATGAGGTGAAGTCAGGCTCAGAGGAGCATTTCAATCAGCAAGAGATATCTCTTCTACCTGACTGTGGCCTGCTCTGACTCCAGTGACTACTTGCCCAAGAAGTTTAACACAATCCCAACACTTGGCAGTATCAAGACACTTGCTTTTAGTATCAGCGCTGTGAAGGATTCAAGTAGCACTGGCCTGTAGCGGCTTTGCAGCTTTATACTATTCATTGCAA
This sequence comes from Streptopelia decaocto, assembly GCF_964273445.1. Lineage (NCBI taxonomy): Eukaryota > Metazoa > Chordata > Aves > Columbiformes > Columbidae > Streptopelia > Streptopelia decaocto. Next base: position 117,905,295 of record NC_138663.1, read on the forward strand.
AGCAGAAAAACAGCAAGAACATTTGTGATCTTTAAGTCTTCCAGTTTCAGACAGGGAATGAGATAACAAATTCGCCTCCATCAAAAGTAGAGAATAAATTTTAACTGCACTCAGTACTGAGTCACTATATGCCAAGATATGATTTTGGAAACTCAAGTGCATTCATAACCTTACTTACAACGTTGGCGAGCCTACTCGTGAATAAAACTTTACAAGTGCTAAACACCAGTGGCGTTTTTTTTAAATAATTAACTTTGCAAGAACTCAGAACTAGTTCAAAATAGTAATAGCTTTGCAACCAGATTCAGAGCTTCTTTTTTTTTCAGATGGAAAAAAAAAAACATGCAGCAAGTTTATCTGAAACCTTACCTCGCATGTACTACAAAACATACTAGCTGTTAAGCGCGAGGCCTCCAGGTGCACTGAGATCAGTACATTTCTCCCTCTTAGACCTACAGTCACATTATCAAAAGACTGTCGTATTTATCCTTCTCCATTTCTTCCAATTTCAGAATCCCCCAGACATGTAAGAAGATGATAAGCTTGATAGTCACTTTTTCTATATATTTTTTTTTCTTTCATTTAAGACATACTGAATTGGATTATTAGTCCAATCAAATCTGGTATCTTGATTCTGGCAGAAACCAATATTGAATGTTCCCTGGAGTAATGAAGCACACACAATGCCACACTAATAGAACTAGTCAAATATGCAGCACACAACATGAAGAAAAAATTACTTCATGGCCTTTGTAGCTATTGGGCCACACCTTAATACACCAGACTTGGTTAGGTGTGTGGTTTTTTTTTTTTTTTTTTTTGTCGTTGTTGTGGTTTTTCCCCTAAAACTCCATTTATTGATCATAAAACACACCACCCTTCCTCAATACATGCATCGATCCTCCTGTCATGCATTTCAATTAGAGTGACAACATGGCCAACCCTCTTACATTCAAGGTGTGAAAAGAAAAGAGCTCACAGAAGTCCAGAAATGCAACAACAGACAAACACTCCCTGTTGGCTAGGCATTTTGGCTTTTTATTACGGAGAGGCGCTCACACAGAAGAATAAGGATTTTTTTGTGTACACTGGGAACACAAAGACCTAAACTCCCGTATCAAACACAAAGTTCTGAGGGAAAGCCCCGAGGGCTTTCAGGAAATTAATCCCCACTCAGCTGACTAGTCATCCCCACCAGCAGACCTGCAACGCTCCTCCTGGGATCTCATGACACAGATGAAAGAGCAACCACATAGAAAAAAACTTCAGCAATGCTGGTGAAGGCAGTTGGAGAAGATAGAAGAAAACATGGTCTATTTGAAAACCATATTCAAAACGTACACGTTCTTTGTGTTATTAATGAATAACACATGAATTCCCGAAAGCAGGAGGTGGTTCTGCCGAGCCATCACTTAGTTTCGCAGAAAGATTTCGAGTGATTCTCCCGGGGGCATCGGGAGGATCTATCAAAGCATCCAATCACAATACAAGGCAGCTTAAAAATAAAATAAAAGAATAAAAAAAACCCCCACCCTCTGACTCTAAAACACACTCATTTCGACTGACAGAACAACTCGCTTCGAATCAAAATACAATGAGACAACCTGAAATCGGGGATGGGCTCCGCGGGATTTCCCGAGCAGTCACCGGGCCGGGGCAGGGCAGCCTCTTGCAGGCACCCACTGCCTCTCACCGCCCCGGTGAGGCCGCCGGGGCCCCGTGAGGGACGGCGGGCGGGCAGGGACGCTCCTCCCGCCTGACCCGCGGAAGCTCGTTGCTGCCGCCGGGGCTCCCCCGCGCCGGCCACCGGCACCGTCTTTTGAGCGGGTGCGGAGGAGGCGCCAGCACTGAGCACCGAGAGAAAGTTGTGTTTGGGCTGGGGGGGAGACACAGAGACTCCCGGTTACCGAGAAGTTTACCCCGATTCCCCCCCTCGCCCAAGCCCGCCGTCCCCGGGCCGATCTTACCGCCTGCGGCGGGGTCCCGATCAGCATCTCCAGGTAGTAGCCCCGGCCGGAGTCCCCTTGCAGATTCTCTACCATGGCTAAAAAGTTGAGGGTGCCCACGGGATCCGAGGCCAAGGCCAAGCCGTCCTCGCCAGTGAGAGGATCCTGCTGCCGGCTGACGCTCCCGGGCCGTAGCACCACTGGGGCCGGCGGCGACCCGCCGGGGGCGACCGGGTGGGACACACGGAGCGGGAGGGAGAATAAAGCCTGGCAGAGCCCCGCAGTGCCGGCCAGGAGGAGCAGGAGGCCGGGAGCCGCCAGCGGCGTCCTCATCCCGGCGGCAGCGCGGGGGCCGGGGAGCTCTTCCCAACTGCAGCGGCTCCGGCCGGAGGCAGCGGCCGCCCGGCTGCCAGACTAGAGCTGCCAAGGGAGGAGGAGGAGGAGGAAGAAGAAGGGAGCGGCTTCCCCACGCCCCGGCTTCATCTCCCCCTCCCCCGAACTGAGCTCCTCCTTGCGTTTCTCCTGCACGGCCCCCGGGCAGCTGGAGCGCCAGGGACCACAGCTGCTCCGGCTGCCTGGGATCCGTGCGGGAAAGTTGATCCAACCCAGTGCCCGCGGGAGAAACTTTCCGGCTCGGCTCAGCCCAGCCCGCAGCCCCGCTAACGAAGCGTGACGGCACGCTAGCGAGAAAAGTTTCTGAAAGCCTTGAAGGAAAGGCGGCGGGGCGGGCGATAGGGGCTCCGCGACAAGGGGTGCGATGGGGGCGACCGGGACTCTGGTCCCCTGATGTCCTCCCGGTGTGATGGCGCGACCCTCAGCGTCGTGGGGGCCGGGCTCCGGCAGCCTCCCTGGGGCACCGCTCGCCTTAGGACCTCGCGGGAGGAGAGGCAGCGGCCGGCGGGGGGTGGAGGAGGGGGACGAGAAGGAGGTGGGAGTGCGGAGCCAGGTCCGGGGCCGCTCAGGGGTGCCGGCGCGGGTGTTCGTGGCAGCCTGTGGCCGTGGCTTGGGTGACTGTAGCCACGTTTCTCGGCGGCGGCGTCTGGTGTGGGGAGTGGGCGTGTGTGTGTGTAAATTAATCTGCTGTACTAATAAAAGCGAGGCATGAAAGACGTCCTGTTGTTAGAGAGCGTGTGAGGGTTTAAATGTCTTCATCATGCATGGAATTAATAACAGCAGTCAAGTGTGGCCTTTTGAAAGATGGGAACACTTAGGATGAAATTAGTCTCTATACCTTTGGAGTAATGACAGTGCCAGATAGATCATTAGATGGAGCAGATAGTCCAAGAGCCTTGAAAAATAACACTGGGCAGGTCTAATCCGTGTCACTTTGTGTTTATTTCTGACCCTTCTCCTGCATCCTCCGTAGCAGATATAACTGTAAAATATCCAGCCTAAGTCATGCATACTCTCAATATCTCCTGGCTAGTTTGCTGTCCTAGGCAACCACTTGGTCTGCCCTTGTGTGTAAATCTGCTCCAAGCTGCATGAACTGAGATCACTGCTCTGCTATAGTAAAAAACAGCAAGGGCTTCCTCCCCCCCTCCCTTCCTTGAGACGAAATAATCATCTGTGAGATTTCTGAGTGTTTCACAGATACTAAATGAAGTTTCTGTAGGAGGTGGACAGTACTGCCATTCACTCTTGGGAAGCTGACCAAACTGTTTGCTGGAAGGATTCTCAGGTGAGGCTGTTATTTGTAGCCATTTCCAGAGTTACTTGTGGAGTAAAATCATTAAAAAGAAATTGGAACCCACCTACACTTGCTGAAGGAAAAAAGGTGTTTTCTTTTTTTTTTTTTTTTTTTTTTTTCACTAATGTTTTCAGTACCCAAGCTTGCTGTTACTTAAAGTCTGGAGCCCTTACTCCTGTTTAGTAGCTCCTTCCTCAGATCAGTTCAAAGCCTCTGGTGCAGTTGAATACTTTCCCCTGCATCCACATCAGGAGGTAGATGCAGTCCCTGTTCCTGCTGCCTACAGAGCTCTTTTCAGGCAGAAGGAAAGCCCTGTGGTGCTTTTAACTAGCTGGAGGGGTGGGAAGCCTGCAAGGAGGTTGGTCTGGCTGGGAACTTGGGTAGAGGGCAGAGATGAGGCTTGCGCTGCACTCAGGTGGTTATTTCACTTGTGGGAAACTACACATCTTAGTAAAAGATGAAATTGTGCAAACTTCCCTCACTGCAGGAAGCTTTCTATTTGCCTGACAAGTAGGAATGTCAAATACTGCAGTCCTGATACTGCTTTAGGCAGAGCTGGAAAATGTTGCTGTAGGCTGATGGCAGCTGAACACGTGAGGGAGTGGCAGGGTGGCTGACACACAGAGGTTATCTCCAGGGTGCTACAGTGATGTTTTTCAAATGTAGCTGGGATTGTGACAGGTTATACTGTAAGGCTTGTCTAGCCGGAACTGAAGGGGAATTAAAATACTTAGGGCTCTTCATGGGTGGGCTGAAAACTAGAGAAATGCCCCCGCGCCTTCAAAAAAGGAAATGTGAAAAGTAATTAGGAGTATAATTTAACACCCCCTCAGAGTGGTAGGGATGTATTTATAACAGTCAGCAGCTATATACGTTTTGTTTTAATTCTTTTACAGTACAGTAAGTCTTTCCCTTTGCCACTGTTGCTAAGTTACGTTACCATACTTCTGTGTAAAGCAATCCCAGTAAGAAGAAGTGTATAGTTTTCAAAGTATAGAGGATATAGCGTAGCCTGCAAGTGTTCAAGAGAAAACTTGTCTTTTTTTTTATACTGTTTGTTAAAAGTTCTTCTTGTCCTGTTTTCCGCATACCTAGATAGGTCTTGTAGTAAATGCATATCAGACAGCTGTTGCATATGAAGCGATATATGCGTAACCTTTCTGTCCTCCCATCGCATCATCACAGCAGGGCTCGTGTTCATACAATAGCATGTTGTGATGTTTCTGTCTTGCCTCATCTGCTCCTTTATTTACTGAAGTATCTGATGAGGCTTGGACTGTGCCAGGTGCAGGTGAGTAGTCCCAATGTAGTTATGGACAATGGCAAGACTGGACCTTAAAAGAGCAATGTAAACAGCTGCTTTTGAAATAAGACATCATAAAGTCCTGCCTGAGAGCTGAAGGTAACTATATCCAAAACATTCCTTTGAGGGGAAATCATCCGAATGCAATGAATGCCACTACAGTCAATATGCGCATTTATTTCTTTGTGTAGCACATACAGAAAATAAATGAAATGCACAAGAATAGGCACAACTTTAAGTGTCTGTACTCCTTGTTTCCTAGAATATTTGGAGAATCTTGTTGTCTGTATTTTTGTTATTCCGAAAATGTATTCTTTGAGTAAATAATTTTTAAAATTTTAAATATCATCCCCTGTGAACAAGTCTTTTTAAAAAGTCATTTGTCCACATAAAAATCTGCAGGTATATCTTGACTTTGATCCAACTCTGAATTAATTTAATTTGATGGTAATGTGGTGCTTTAAATCTTTAACCACTTGACAGTGAATTAGCATATGTCTCTATAACATAACCTTCTACCAGTATTTACAGAATACAGCTTATCATAAAAATGCAACCACCCTGTGTTATGGACAAGGTATATTAACTAAGCCAGAAAGACAGTTGCTATTTGGAGATGTTACATCAGGACTGTTGAGAAAACAAGCAGGAATGGAGAAGGCGGCTAAAGATGCAGAGGAAGTGCTGGAGCTGATCTGAGCAGAGGAGCTCTGGATGACTAAAAAGAGATCCTCTCCTTCCAAAAGAGGAAGCTGTTAGGGGACTGCTCAGACTGAAGCAGTTCTCTGCTCTGCATCTGCAGAAGTCAGGCTGACCTATGCTATCATTATACAATGATGGGGGCAGATGGACACAAAATAAAGACTTCTGTTCTAAAATTGCTTTGTCTACTTTCTGTGTTCCTATTGTTAGCATAATCGATATTTCAGTTTTAAGAAGACCGATTGCTCTTTACTGCTAATTGCACACTGGTACTGAAAGAAACCCAGCTGGACCTGCAGTGTACAAATGGTTAATTTGCAGTGTGGTAGCCTTAGATTTTGTTCTTCGTGGACTTGACTGGGAAATGGTCTCTGTCTGTGGTCATCTGGCAATCAACTTTTTCATGTTTTAGGCCTAATCCAGTGAAATGTTGCTGGTAAGTGACAGAGCAGTAAACAATCAAGCAGCAGCAGAGACCTCAAGATTTGGCCCTGCTGAGTGCCTGCCAAGGCAGTATGTTTTCTGAGGCAATGAACAAACCAGCTACCCTGTGGGATGAGAGGTGCAGCTCAGGAGAGCTATTCCAGTGGTACTGCTAGGGCTCTAGTAACATCTTTTGTGCCAAAGTGAGGGCACAGGCATTTCTGGGACTTGTGTAAGGACTGAGCACATGCATTGTGTATAAACCTCGTCCAAAATGATTCTTGTGGCTGGAGAATGTGTGGTTGGGGATGCAGGTGCAAATGTTTAGCGCCCTTCATCTCTTTACTGTGTGTAGAGAATATGTGGGTAGGGGTGCCTTTTTCAATCACTGTCTGTGCAATTAGTTTTCTGAATGATGAGATATCCCTTTGGCTGCAGTTGAACATGTAAGATGTTGAAGATATAGCTGTCTTCTGTCAAAGTTCCATTAAAAAACAAGGAATACATAATCTTTAGTTGTTGCTGGGGGCATGTAATCACTGGTGGACTCTGGCTAAGCTGATGTCAAAAACCATTCCAAGGTTTTGTTTTGTGGTAGTGGTTGTCACCCAGTGGGGTACTGATGTCCCTATTTTGCATCTTCTTCCCTGAAGCAAGGTTCTGCACCCTAGAAAGATTTCACAGGATGTGAGTTTCTCTCTCTTTGGAACATAAGGCCCTTCTACCTCCCCCCCCCCAGAAATGTCCATGTCCCAAAGTGCCACGTTTCTCCTCTGGGTCCCCAAGCCCACATACACAGCACCCTCTCCTCTGTTGCACTTCATCCCTTTTTCTCTGACGAAGTGGTGTGTCACCAATCAAAGGGAAGAGATGTGAAAATCAGTTTGGTTTTGGCTTGTTCCAGCTCTAGATCAGAGTGCCTGTGCAGAAGCCACCGTCCCTCCCTTGTGGAAAGGAGTGGGAGCAAAGGAAGCTGCACACACACAGAGTTGCAGGTCCAAGTGGCTCAAAGTAAGGCTCACTCAGACCCCATAGGCTCAAAGTGGAGCACAGAGCAGAGGTCAATATTAGGGTCCTGGGCATCCTGATCCTACAGTACTGTCAATATGTCTGGTATTGTGTTTGTTTTGTTTGCTAGCTCACAGCTATGTGGGAGAGTGGCTGTTTGAGCTTCTGCCCCACATCTGAGGAAGCCTGCAGAATTCTTGATTAATGCATTGATGACTCTCAGAAAAGTGTTATTTCTCCTCAGAAACCTCCGCAGGATTCCTCAGTTCTGTTCTCTAGCTGGCACCATGGAAGAAATAACTTGTGGGTTAGACCTTAAAATGATCCAGTATCGACCTTCTGGTTCCAGTCCTTCCTACACCACAAGCAGCAACGCTTATAAATTTATAAACTATGAAAAATTAAACACATGGTGAACTATAACAGCACTTTAAAAACAACACATTGAGAGCTGGCACATACCGCTGAGATTACTCAGATACTTTCATAAGCGTGCAGGGCTGCAATCCACTTGCCCAGAACAGGTAGACCATTTATTGTTAATAGTAAGAGTAGCAGGAATTGTTTGGTAGTGGATGATTAGTAAACTAGTCAGCTTGGTCAAGACTTTTCAGAAGTGCTTAGACCTCCACAATGTTTACTAGGAATGGAGAACATGGGATAGAGAGTTCTCCTGAAAGTCTGAGCATTAGTCGACTTGGGGAGGTAAATGCACAGAGCACATTGGTTTTTTTTTTTTTCCAATCCACCTGTGTGCCAGATGTTCAACAAGGAGATTACAGGCGTGCTCCTGGCTACACACCACTTAAAAACTGCAATCAGGGCTGGTTTTTAAAGAACTTTGTAATTTAATAGAGCTAGGAGCCTGTGCTTATGTCCATTCTTGGAGACACAGGAATTTTGTGATGGACTATGTTGTCTGAACAGACAATCTTAAGTTGGGACGTTGCTTGGTCTCCTTGTTTTCTTTGTGGTAGTCTGCATAACTACTTCACTCTGGAAAGTTCAGGCAACAAAGGATTTCATGCATAGCAAAGTTAGTTCCTGAAACCTATCTTTACAACTTACCTTTTTTTTATCTTGGTCCATCTTTCTTTATCACCCTAATGCTGACCATGGTAGAGCTTCTGAAGAGTGGATGAAGCCGGTTTGTTTTGTCATAATCTATAAAGATCTGCAGTTTCCTTAACTTGTGTTCTTCAAATCAGTAACTGCTAACAGAACATAGAGATTCCTTCCTTTCCTCTCCTCCTGGATCAGTACATTTCTGGATTCTAGTTTAGATATGCTGCTATAGTAAATAAAATCTGAAATGCTGAAAGCCTTCAGCATGATTTCAGACCAAGTGTCTGAGTAATACTTGGATGAAGGAGATATTGGAATGACAACCTAGGTACATGTAGTTAGCAGGATTGATTAAATAGTTTAAAAATATTTTTATTTTTGATTTTTGTATTTTTAGCCTTGAAATGATACTTTGTTTATAAATTTTGCCATTTTTTAGTCCAAAATAGTATCAGGGATGTGGGTCAAGTCTTCATCCACTGCAAACAAAATTATTACACTGGTTGTGTTGACCTTGATCTAAATAGCCCATTCTGTATCCCATTTCTAATAAAAAAAGCCAACTCAAATCTTGAGCTGTTTTTCAAAAAATCTGAGAAATATTGAAGTTTTTCTGTTCATGCACATAAACATGTGCATGAAAAATGAATATGTTACTAGCAAAACAGTCCACAAGCACTGAAATATTCTTGGCATCTAAGCCATGGGGAAAACCAAGTGCATCTAAGAGAGGTTTGCAGCTATCAGTTTTGTAAAATAAGGTCTTGTTGTTATCCTCCTGGCCCTCTGGAGACCCCTGAAATGCTTTATTGAGGCTAGAGAAAGGTGAAATGGAATAGTGTTTTACAGAATGAACTCCAGTGGCAACTGTGATCCTAGTTCATCATGTACTGGGGTATATTTAGCCTTTTGAGTGTTTGTGCTAATGATAAGCCCCAAATGCTACTTAAAACTCACACATACTTTAAAAAATTGATAATGAGCTGTTTTCAGCTGTGAATGTTGGAATTTCTGCAGGATAGAGCTAAAAAATGGTTTAGGTACTTTAAGGTTAAGTAAGTCCATTAGTAAAAGGACTGTTACCTTACAATTGCCTGGCAATGACAGCAGATGAAATGGTTCAGATAAAATATGTCCTAAGGCAAAACACTCTGATCCCTTTCTAAAAAAAATAAGAAAGATCTGTGATCTTAAAAAGTTTGATTACATTATTAATGTGTAAAATGTTACATGCTTTTGCACTTCAATTTTTCTCTGTCTTTACAATAGTTCATTATTTCTCATCAGATACAAGCTTATAGGTCTTCTCATAATTTATGTCTCCTGCCGTTTGTTTCAAGTATCCAGCAATGAGAATAATTATGCTTGCCTTTTGGTATTCTTTGTGTTCAGGAAACAATGCATCAGGGAGGCTGTTTCAGAGATGCAGACTCTTGCAGGCAACCAGCCAAAAGAGGCAGAAGTCTGGAAACATAGCTTAAAAAACTTCAGGTGATTCTTCCCTCATTTGTAACTGTAGAGCCCACAGAAGTAAGCTAGACTGATTTACTTCTTATAGGGGCAAGATCTAGCCATTTTAATTCAATTTTTCTTTCCTTCTTAATAGTTTATACTGTTTCTTATGTTAGGCATCAAAATTTTATTACTTGGAGTTGGTTGCATGACTGCTGTTTGATAATGCCCAGAACCTCAAATTAGAGAAGCATATAACTTTGCTAAACTTAGAGGCTGAAGTTTTTTTGGGCTGCAGGTCTGCCAGAGATTTATCCTATTTTCTACAAGTTTGTTCCTGGTCTTTCTGAGAAATGCACTGGCAAAAAGCATATTGTTCTGCAGCTTACAAAAAATCAGTCAATTTTGGTGTATTTCTGTGTGAGAAGCAGATCTGGAATGACCAGGTACTAGAAAAAAAGACTCAAAGGAAAGTTACCTATCTATGAGGTTGCCTATTTCTTTTATTTTTTTTCACAAAAACAAGTCTGAGTATAGTCATAGTTATTCCCCTTTAAAAAAATTGATGTACATGTGCTCAGTGGCAAACCATCTCGCAACTGATCAGAGGTCTGGAATACCTCTCCTATGAGGAAAGGCTGAGAGAGTTAGGGTTGTTCAGACTGAAGGCTCTAGGGAGACCTTATTGTGACCTTTCAGTACTTAAAAGAGGCCTATAAGAAGGATGAGGACAGACTTCTTAGAAGGGTGTGTTATGACGGCACAAGGGGTAACGGTTTTAAACTAAAGGAGGGGATATTCAAGTTAGACATAAGGAAGAAATTTTCTACAATGAGGGTGGTGAAACACTGGCACAGGTTGCCCAGAGAGGTGGTAGATGCCCCATCCCTGGAGATGTCCCAGGCCAGGCTGGACGGGGCTCTGAGCAACCTGATCTGGTTGAAGATGTCCCTTCTCATGGCAGGGGGGTTGGACTAGGTGGTCTTTCAAGGTCTCTTCCAACCCAAAGTATTCTATGATCATAATTTATTCCAAGGGCACCTTTTGCACCAAATATATTCCATCTCTTTGTTGGTCTTCACCTTCAGGCTGGATAGCAATGTTTGGTCCTGGCATGGGCTCGGTAAGACTTTCTTTGGAGTTACTGCTCTTGGGCAGTGCAGTGCTGAATACAGGGGCAGAGATCACAGAAGTGACAATAAGCTTCCCAGGAAAGCACAGGAGGAGAAGAAAGCTTCCACACAAAAATGGAGCAGGGTTTGTCCTGGCATGAACAGGGTTGTGGACAGAAGGGCTTTGACAACACAAAGAGAAATGGACCTGCACAGTGGCATGACTTGGAGGGGAAAAATGGGTAATTATGTTGGAATTACAGGAACAGGCTATTAGCACAGAGGAGAAGAGCCCATGGTGGCTTTAAAACACTTCTTATCAAGTTAAGATGTGAGTGCATGAATCCAATATGCCTCAGATGAAGTGGTTTGTTAACTAATTAAGATTTCCCATAAAGGAATCTGTTCTGTCTTTTTATTGAGAGCAACTAGACCTTCTGGATTCTTACAAGTGTGTCATTGCTTTTTTCTTCATAGTCTCTCTCTGCTGGATGAGTTTATTGACTGCATTTTAATATCTTCTGAAGAACTACACAAAAAAACCTTTACAGTACTTTGGTCTCCATGGCAAAGGTTTGGCTGCTATTGCTTTTGAATATGAATTTCAGGGTACAGCATTGATAATCCTATCAGTCTGTCCAAGGGAAAAAAAAAAAGAAATAGAAATTTACTTCATGTTAGAGGTAATTTCCTTTATTAGACTTGTATAAGAATGCAAGTTTTAAAGAGAAAAATCATTCAAGAATGTTTGTTGCATTTTTCTATGGTCTCATATAGGCTGAAGTGCCATATTTTGACCACATAAAAGGACTGAGTAAGGTTTTGGTTACCTTATATTAGCATATATATTCATCTCCTGTATTCTATTAGCACCTGTGTAAATCTTATCCATTTAAAACAAAAGAGAGCCATAACATGCAGTTTGGGTTCACTCCACCATGCATAAGCAGACTCTGCTTTAAGTAGTTCATAATAACCTTTTGGGTTTGTAGGAAAGTTGGCAAGGATGCCTTCTGCTAGGTGACCTTTGCAAATGTTTCTGCTGCTGCTACATGTAGTACCTAAGAAGATGATGTTTACTGGACTGTTTCTCTCCTGGGAGCTGGGAAAGAGGACACAGCAGCTCTTTGAGGCTTGGCAGAAGATAATCAGAGATGTCACTCCCCACTCCATTGCTGCCAAATACAATTAAAACTTTTGTTGGGGAAAAAATCATTTAGGGGTTGTATTTAAATCTTAGAAGGGAATTTAAGGCACATGTGAAATACTTCATTTTCAGCAGCTGATGCTGTAAACAAAATGTAGATACTAGTGACAGAGTAGAATTTGTTTTTCTTGCAATGAATACAAGGTATAAAGTGTTTATTGACTTAAAAAGAAAAACTGAGCAAACAGAAGAAGAAAGCATGCATGGCTGCTTTGAAGGAAAGAATGTTTTTATTTCATACTTTGAAGAAATTGTTCAAGTAGTTCAGCCGTGTAAAAATGTGACCCCTCTAATGCTGCCAAGGGCAGTGAGAACAGGGATAATCTGCTGAGGAAATGCAGCTCACGCCAGCCAAAAGAAGAGTTTTAAACTTACAACACCAATTTTTCCAGAAGTGAAGCATGTGCAGATGGGCAGACTTGTACTGTTCTTTGCTTGCTGAAGAATCCCGTTACGTGTTTGGAGGAACATTCTCTCTGCTCTTTGCTGCAGATGCATGCAGACGTGAGGGACAATCCTGACGTATCTTCTCTATACTCCCTTTTCTTCCCAGTTAAAAGCTCCACATAAGAGTAAAGAAGCTTCAGGAAAACGATATAAAAGTTACATTTAATCTTGCATTGTTCTCCTCCCAAAAGACTTGCAGCATAGCTACCAGAAAAGGTGTAGACCAAACTGTTATATTGCAGCATCCTTACATGGTGATATAGAAATCAGTGATCTCATTAGTGCTGTGGTAATGGGTAACGTACATATGCCAGCCTTATAATGTTTTTGTGGGTGTGCAAGTTATTATTCATATTAGTGTGTGTTATGGTTGAACCCAAGCTAGCCATATAACCACGATAGCCACTCACTCACCCCTCCTCCCCTTACTCCCCAAATACGGGACATAATCAAAAAAGAAGGGAGAAACTTGGATTGAGATAAACACAGTCTAATGAAATATCAAAATACTAATACACTACTAGTAAATATATAGATATAATGTAAATAGAATATAAAATAAAAGATACTCCAGGCAATTCCTCATAAACTCCGTCCACACTGAGCAGCCAGTCCCAGGAAGCAGCACCTGGCCCTGAACAGCTGATCCCAGAGAGAGAAAAAGAGGGAAAAAGGCAGAAAGACCCAGAAGCCTCTGCAAAATGACAGGATGGCAAAAGCCAATCTAAAGAAAGTTCTGAACAGAACTCGCCCTAACAGGTCTCCAAGAGTGAAGAGAAGAGCCAGAGAGAGCGAGAGAGTGTGGAAGATTCCAACTTTCTTTAAATATGAAGCATGACGATAATGGAATGGAATACTCCTATTGATCAGTCTGGATGTCAGTCAAGCTCTGCCCTATCCATGCCCCCCTTCCTTGCTGCCTCACACCTGTGGGCAGAGCTCAGAGTGTCCTTGGCTCTCAGACCAGAGCAATTAAAAACATTAGTTCTGCCCTGGGGTGTTGTCTTCTTATTCTCAAACAAAGTCCAAATAATGACCATGCTAGCTATGGAAAAGAAATGTTTCTAACTGCATGAAGAAAATTAATCCATTTTCAGTCAAATCAGCACAGTGTGGTACTGTAATGCCCTTCTACACTGCTGTGCACACCCTTGATCTCCCAGTTTCTGCTGTAAAATTTAGGCAGGGCTTCCTCTACATAATAGAAGTAGGGAGGAAGAAGAATGGATGGAAACCACTTCTTCCCTCCCTGCCCCTTGCAGATCAGTGTTGCCAGGTCTGTGTGGTTCTGTGAATGCTGAAGGGAAGTGTCTGAAAGAAGAGTTCTGTTGCACAGGTAGTCCTAGGGTCCTCACATCAACCTGAGACAGATGAAGTCTCATAGAGGAGGTCTTTCTAATTAGAGGGAGAGACATAGCCCCTCCAACACACTGCTCCTACTAAAATGTCATTGATTTATTGTCCTTGGAATATGGTAATATCTCTCTTTTCTTTTTTTCTTTTTTTCCCCTTTTGGGAAAAACTTGAGTGAAATTGCTCAGTAGTCCCTCACAGGTCCTATTTTAAAACCATCTGCTTCAGAAGGTTCTAACCCCCAAGTGTTTTTGTGATGTGGAGGTGCCCTCTGGCCATGTCCCAGCTTGTGCTTCCAGGTTTGCTGTCTGGATGAACAGTGAATCTGGTCTTCAGGATGATTTTTCCTAGGACACTGTGGGTATACATATTAAGTAGCATAGAGTATTAAATGACTTTGTGGTCAAGCTCTTCAGCTCTTCTGTTAGTCACATGAGGAACTTGGTGAAAATGTATTTACTACTGTTTGTGAAGAACTAGTACACTACAATAAGAGCATCACAGAAAAGCTCAAAGGCAGGATTTGAGTGACATGAGAATTAACTCATGGAGCACCCACTGAATAGTGAGGATAAAAAGTAATCACAGAATCACAGAATGGTTGGGGTTGGAAGGGACCTCTGAAGTTCATCTAGTCCAACCCACCTGCTAAAGCAGGTACACCTAGAGTAGATTGCACAAGAATGTGTCCAGTCGGGTTTTGAATGTCTCCAGAGAAGAAAACTCCACAACCTCTCTGAGCAGTCTATTCCAGTGCTCTGTCATCCTCAAAGTAAAGAATTTTCTCCTCATGTTTAGATGGAAGCTCCTATGTTTCAGTCTGTGTCCATTGCCCCTCATCCTAGCATTGAGCACCACTGAAAGCAGTCTGGTGCTGTCCTCTTGACATCCGCTCTTCAGATATTTGTAAGCATTGATAAGATCCCCTCTCAGCCTTCTTTTCTCCAGGCTGAACAGAACAAGCTCTCTCAGTCTTTCCTCATAAGAAAGATGCTCTAGGCCCATAATCATCTTTGTAGCCCTCTGCTGGACTACCTCCAGTAATTCCTTGTCCTTCTTAAACTGGGGAGCCCAGAACTGGATGCAGTGCTTCCAGATGCGGCCTCACTAGGGCAGAGTAGAGGGGGAGGATAACCTCCCTTGACCTGCTGGTCACACTCTTCTTAATGCACCCCAGGAGACCGTTGGCCATCTTGGCCACAAGGGCACATTGCTGACTCATGGTCAGCCTGCTGTACACCAGAACTCCCAAGCCCTTCCCTGCAATGCTGCTTTCCAGCAGGTCAACCTCTGACCTGTACTGGTACCTGGGGTTATTCCTCCCTAGGTGCAGGACCCTACACTTGTCCTTTTGAACTTCATCAGGTTCTTCTCTGCCCAGTCCTCCAGCCTGTCCAGGTCTCGCTGAATGACAGCACAGCCTTCTGGTGTGTTGGCCCTTCCTCCCAGTTTGGTATCATCAGCAAACTTGCTGAGGGTGCACTCAGTCTCTTCATCTTGGTCATTGATGAACCGGCTGAACAGGACTGGACCTAATACTGAACCCTGGGGAACCCCACTAACTGCAGGCCTCCAATCAGACTCCGTTGATCACAACCCTCTGAGCTCTGCCATCCAGCCAGTTCTTGATCCACCTCACTGTGTATTCATCCAGCCTGCAGTTCCTGAGCTTGCCTATAAGGATGTTACAAGAGACGTTGTTGAAAGCCTTGCTGAAGTCAAGGAATAGCTGTCCATTTAGTGATTGCTGCCCACCTTGTGAGCTAAAATAGGAAGAAATCTTGCAGAAAAAAATGAATGTGATAATGATGCTAAATAATAATTAGTAAAAAGGCAGTGAGCCTGAGAGAAAGCTATACTGAGAAACTTAATTCTGACTTTAACTTACTGCTTGACTATGTATCCTTAATGTTTTTCTGAAGTAGTTTTGGTACACAAATGCCCATGTTTTTCTATGTACACACACCCTCTTTGCAAAACCCTGTAGTTCAAGCAATAATTCTCAAGTCTTAGCCAGGATGGGGGTGAGGAAAGTTCCTTTGTACTTAGGAACATGAAATGATTCTGTCTCTTTTTTTTTTTTTTTTTTTTTTTTTTTTCCTTCTCTTTAGGGAGGTCTGAGTCAGTGAAAATGTGGGATTATAGTGGAATGTCTCTTCTGTATAGTTTTGACTCTTGGAAGTATTGCCGTACTGGAATTCACTACTGCCAAAACAGCGACTACTTCCGAGTGACTGCTGAACATCTTTCAGGGGCCCTATAGGTCAGGTTAAAACAGAAATAAAGAATGCTCGATTTATTTAAAAGCACAACAAAACTAAATTTAGGTATGTTGCTGCTGAAACTATCAAGGTACTGATAAAGCACTTACCTATTATTTTCTTCTATCCACGGGGATTATTTCTTTAAGACATACAAGGACATAACCCATGTTACTTCAACTCTTTCAGGTTTGTTCAGTAATTTTGTCTCGTGCTTTCTTCAGTCTCACAGAAGGTTTATCAGTGCCTTCTTTTCCTTAGCTCTGATTCCTCTTTCTCCGCATATTTCTTTGTCAGTCTAAAATGGATTCCTACCTCATGAGCTGGTACCTACATTTTTTTGTAAAGGCAAAAACCTTGCTTTCTATAGCACCTTTCTATTCTATGGACAACAGACTAGAGGAGTCTTTAAGTCTTGTTTTCATACTTGCCCTGTTACTTATTTTGGCTGCAGTCACTCAGCACTTCCATTTTCTTGTTTTTGAAGTCTTTTGTAGAGCTGTTTGTGTTACAGCTGAAGTCTATAAGATCAAAATATCAATTTTCTTGAGTGGACAGTGGTGGTATACCTAGTGTGTCGGAGAAAAATAGTGGTGCCGTGCTTCTCTGCACCTCAGACTTTGTTCCTTCACCCTGTTGTCTGACTGCTTTGCCCCTTCTGGGAAGAGAAACCCCAGGCACAAGTTAGTGGAATTCACTGAGTTAGAAACACACCAACTTAGAAAGAGATTCTTCAGGAAAGTAATATAACCTTAATGATAATCCTCAAGCATTAAGGGATGAGGTGCTTTGTAGCACTTTGCCCCTCAATGCTCTTGCTCTGTGTCATTCTACTACCAGACATCCTTGCTTTGCTCAGGAATCAAATCACTAGAGCTGTGTTTGACATAGTGCTTTGTGTCTTTCTTTTCATTATCATGGTAGTGGGGTTTCAGATCACCTTTCTTTGAACCTCACTGACTGAATCTGCCCAAGTTTTTAACAGTTTTGAGGTGCTTCTCTTAACAGTGTGACCTGGGTGTCGGTTTTGGTCTATATGTTATCTTGTATTTACTTCGTCAGCTGCATTTTTGTTCCTGGTCAGTGATATTGGCATGCTTATAGCACCCAGGTATCTTTCTTCTTTCTTGTCTGCTCACGCACTCATCAATAATTCTGTTTCTACCTCCCTTATCTCCCTCTTGGAAAGATACTACTGCTTTAAAGATAACAAAAACAGAAATTCTTTTCTTCCCCTCTGATTCTCACTATTAATCTTTCTTTTCTCTCTAGCAATGTTCATGTCATTTTTGCTGTTATTGCCAAGAAAATACTGTGGTGCTCTGCTCTAGACCCTTCTCTCCCACATTATGAATACAGGCATGTATATTTTTAAGTGTGGTTCACTTAATTTTGGTTCCATGTATCTGTTGTTTTGTGCCTCAACATTAACGATATTATCTATGTCTATTTCTTAATTTCCCTACCTACTCTCTGCAACCTCTTAAAGTTCATGCAAATCAGACCGATTTTTCACTTTTTTCTATTCCTCATTATCTCTGTCTTTTCTGAAGACTACCTATTGTTAGTTTAATATTCTTACCTTCTCCTTATTATGGCTTGTCTGTTTATTCTTTTCAGCTCCCTCACTGTCTGCCAATTCAAATTTTTCATTTCAGCAAATTTTATCATTCCTTGTTTTTTCTACATTGTGCTTTTCTCATCTTGTCCTTTGGAATTTTTTCATTAACTCCTTTCACTTCTAGTTTGTTTCCACAGTTTAAATCTCTTCTTAAAAGGAGTTTCTGTGTTTTGCAACATAATCTTAAGCATATTTTCACTCGTGGATCAGCTTTGCTTGTGTTCTTTATTAAGCTATACCATCCCAGAAAGTATTGAGCTTGCCTGATGTTTTTATGTGTTTGTTGTTGTTTGTTTCTTTATGTAGTCGTTCTCCAAGTGACATATTGGAAACCGTTACAAGGGGTATGGGCCTTTTATTTCCAGATTCATCATTATTCTGTTTCTGCTCAGAACTAGGTTAATTTTAGGATTGTATTTTCCAGAAAGACAAAAAATATAAGAAGACTTTGTTTGAAAGGGATCAACCATATAAGAACTCACAAGCATCATCTTCAGTAGCTGAAAAAAAATTGCATTTGACAATTCGGCTGTGGAAGGGAGAGGGTTCAAGGCTCAGCTGAATGTGTCACCTTGGGCTACAGACAGTTTCTTGGCTTTTTTTCATCCCATGCATTTTAATCCCATGTGCCAAATACAGTGGGTCACAGATTTCAGAAGTGCTGAATGAGCCTTAAGGAGAAAGAAAATGACTACAAAAATTTGTTTCACGGAGCCTGGAAGGAGAATCCAACTATGGAAGTCAAAGGTAAAATACTTCTGGTTTGGGGATTCACTGTATGGTTTAGGGTCCTGATTTCATCTTGAGTCTTTCTTTATTTGATGTAACACTCAGCTTCTGCAGATCGACACTTTTGGTGCAAGTGTCCCCTTTCACTTAAAAAAAGAACCAACCCAAAACATTCTTCTATCTTTTACACCTCTAGAGAAAAGAACATTTGATGTGACTATGTCTGAAAGGTTCATAAACTAGAATGTGGTTGTTGTATGAAGTCTTAATTTTTTTTTTTTTAATAATTTTATGATTTTTAAATCCATCTTCTTGGTTTGGTGAACAGGTGATTTGTCATTTACCATCACAATCAGAGGTTGACAGTACTGAATGCAAATACTTCTCATTCCTTCCAGAGGTGGAAAGATGTAGATCACTTACTTTGGTATGCCTTTGTAATAGAAAGGACAGTGGAGAAGTATTTCCATGGGAAAATCACTGAAGAATCTAGGTTTATATGATGCAATTACTGGGGGAAAGGCCCTGTCATGTACAAACTGGGGAAACTGGGAGAGACTTATGAGAAACTGTTTCATGTAGAGGCGTGCCTGAAAGGATAAAGATCTCTTAAAATGCTTTTAACTGTAGCTAGGTCTGGAATGGGCTTATGATTCTGGTTGAGAGGTGTGAAGCTTGGAGAACTGTAGGGCACACGGGCTTTTAAAGATCTGGAAGAATGGCTGGCTCCCCTGTGCAATTCAATGATGCACAGCTGCAGGGATTCAGACCAAGCTTTTGATTTCCTGCCTGGCTTATAGGAACCGGTATAGATAGATGAGGAAGAATAGTAGTGCTTCTCAGAAGGGGAAATAATATGCTTTGGCTAAGGGAAGCCTGAGGGATCCTGGCCTTCATTGCCTTCATTGTATAGAGCTGCCCTGGGCGTTTCATGGGGGAGGAATGGACAGATAGAGGAGTAAAATAATAAGGGCTGGTCAGGAGATTTCTCATTAGGGTGTCACGATGATCATTACCCTGGAAGATGAGACTAGCCTGTGGCCACTTTCTGTATGTTCTTGAAACAGTGGACCTACTGCAGGGGTTCTGATAGCCAATTTACTCCTGCTTCCTTGACACCTCAGGAGACTGCCTTGATGCAGAAGATGTTCAGCCCATGTAGGGGAATTCCTTAATTTGAATGTCAGATTGAAGGACACAATTATAGTGGTTTTAGATCTCAACCAGTATCTGTGGGTCCTGCTATGCTGAACAAGGCTGATTTATTGGCCTGGGGAACATCTGTCCTATGGTCCCCTGAAAGATGTAGACAGATCTGAAACTGTGAGATGGATGTAGACTGATGAAACTGTTATGCATGCTAGAGTCAACATGAGGACCTTTTTGTGTCTCCTGCACTGCAGGGTGTTGTACTGTCCGCACTCCCAAAAAAGCTCTAGAAGGAATTGTTTACCAGGAGAAAAACCTCTCTTAAGTATAGTTTCTTCCATGCTCTGAAACAGTGCTCGTGCAGACTCACAGCTGGACTGTATTAGCAGGTGTTGTGTATTGATAAGGATCATGGCTGAAAACATTGTGGCGAAACTAGTTCATCCAGTCACAGGAGATGCCACGTTCAGTATAGGGGGAACTGCGATTTACATATCAACGACAAGCTGACGAGCCACAGCCCAGAGGTGGGGGATGAGCTGGAGGGCACATAGCCCCATCTTCTGGTATGCCCAGCTTGGCACACAAAGGGGAAAAGCTGAGACCCTTCAACGTGGCCCGGGACTTGTTGAGACTTGTCGATCTTTCGCAATCACTCCTTCCCCCCCAGACTTTACTCTGAGAGCTATAAAAAAGTTCACCTAAACCAGCAGTACTAGGGAAGCCACCACCCCGAGGACCCTCAGCCCACCAGCCTCGCCACAGGGACTAGACCAGACATCAGAGGACATTGCACTCCCGAACTACAAACCCCAGCAACCTCGCCGTGCGACACCGGAGGCCATACATAATCGTACAAGTCCTGTCATCCACGCTGCCGAGTCATAAGAGTGGCTGGATCCCTCATCCTTTTCTTTCTTCCTTTCTCTCTGCTCTTTCCTTCTCTCCTTTTTGCTATATTTCTATTTCTTTGTCTCTCCTTCTGTGATATATTAATATCTTTCTCTCTTTCTTATACCTTAGTTTTCCTTCCCTCTCTACCACTCTCTTTCTCTTTTTTCCTTTTGAACATATAAGAGTAACGTCATCTTAAGCTCTGCTGTTGGATTCTTGTTAAGTTTTGTATTATAGCTACTAATGGTTGCCAATACATTGTTTGTAGTAGGATTTTTGCTAATGTATTCATAAGTTCTGTGATATCATAAAATACTTTTGCCAAGCCACTATTTGCTGTAACTAGTATTCCAACACGTACTTTTAATAAAACTCATAACTGAATTGGACACTGGGAGTTATTGTCTGTCATTCACTTCACGTAACCGTGCAGAATTAACCCAGAGCTAACTCACACCTGGTCTCATCTGTTGAGTCAAGGCATGTGTCGCTTTCAGAGTTAACTCATCCCTCATCCCATCTGTGGGATGGGACAGCAGGTCATCTAGTCAGGCTAGTTTGGGATTAAGGGGTAGGAGGGAAGGTATTTGCATGTGCTTCCCACCCAGCTGCAATAGCAATAAATATTTATTTTGGGGTTCCTGCACACCTATCTGGGCAAAAGTCCCAATGTTGCATTTGGTCGTGTCAGTAGCGGATTCTTATTTTCCTTGTTGCCTTCTTGTGCAGACATATTCAAAATCCATGAAATCCTTATGTGAATTTCAGGTAGTTCAGTCCAAATTATGATCCTAAGACCTTGTGCTTGTTACCATCTAAATTTGGAGACTGCTGAGTTCTTCTGTCTTCTCTCCTCCCCTCCCCTGGCATTTTGCTCCCCTGAAACATACCTGAATGAATGTCTCTGCATACATAGAGACACAATCACTTCAGTGTCATAGAATCATGGAAAAATCTAGTTGGAAAGGACTTCTGGAGATCAGGTGTCCCACTTGCAGTCATATTGCTGACACTAGGTCAACTGTGGCTCTGCCCACCCAACTGCTTCGGTAAACATCCGAGGGTGGAGAATACATGCTCTCTCTAGGCAGTGTGTTTCGAGTGCTACGCTACGCTGTCCTGTGGAGGAAATATTTCCTATTGAACCTCACAAAATGTAACTCATGGATGTTATCCCTTGTGATATTATCTGGCACTGCAGAGAAAATGTTTGGCTGTGGCATCTTTGTAACTGTCTTTCAAGTTGTAAACTGTTGTGAGATCTGCTCTTAGCTTCTTGTCTGTAAAACCAAAACCCAGCTCCACTCAGCCTATCTTCACAGGTCCTGTGTGCATGGTCCCTGACCTATCTGGTGGCCCTCTGCCAGTCCCTCTTCTCTTTCTCTGGACCCCCGTCGAACTGGGTTCCCACAGCTGGCCACAGTCTATTCCAGGTGTGGTCTCACCAGTGCTTACCAGAGGGTGAGAGTGACTTTCTTGGATATGTTGTCCCTGGCCCTCTAAATCTGGCCTGGTGTGGAGTTTGCTGTATGCACAGGGCAAGCATGGTGTTTGCTCTTATCCAGCCTGGTGTTCACCATCATCCCAAGTCCTTTTGAGCCCTTTTCAGTTGCTTCTCTTTCTGTCTTGATGCATGGAGTTGTTTTCTCTCAGCTACAGAACTTTGTACTTCTCTGTGTTGAATGCCAGGAGGTTTCTGTTCGCGCAATCTTCCTGTTCTGCAAGGTTCATTTGGATTCAAGCTCTAATATTCATCATGTCAACTACTCCCTTTTCCTGGTAGTCATGTCACCTTCCTTGATTGTCCTAATTGTGTGTAGATGATAGACAGGGGCCTTGCTATCACATCAGCCAGCACTTTCAGCACTCTTTGGCAAATTCTGCAGATCTGGGTTAACTTTTCTGTGCAACCTGTAATCAATTGCTCTTCCACTGTTGGCTGTCCTTCTCAAACTCTCTGTTTACCGCAAAGGAGTTGGACAAGGCTTTAACTTTGAAGACTAAGGAATAAAATAAGCATTGAATATATTGCCAAATTTTCCATTGTCCGTCTCTGTGCCTGTGCTGAAGTACACACTGTCTGTGCATGTACTGTTTGGAAGTTCTCAGAGAGCTGTTAGTATAATCTGCCCATGCTTATTTAAAAAATAATAGCTTTGCATTGTGGCAGATTGGCCCCATTTGTAGTACTCATAACTGTCTCTCAGCTGAGGTGCAGCATGTTCTGTCTGAAAATGTCTGTTGCAAATGGCTCAGGCAACCTTCATTTTGATGAAACATGCTCTACAACTGCATCTGATACAAAAGAATGTGAAGTAGTGTTAAATGCTTTCTCTGAGGTTTTACATGGTTTCGGAGCACAGCAATGCTGATATAATGACCATGGCTCAGCTGGTACATGGTAGTTTGTTAACTTGCCATACGATGTAGTCTTCAAACTGCTTTGGAGGGCTGTAAAAAAGTAATGTAGAAGGACACAGACTAATCTTCCTGCTCAGGACATTTGCTATGCTTAAGGTATTTGTGTTTGAACCAGGGCAAGGGCAACAGAAGCATGTGAGACTGGCAGTCTCCTCTGTTGTACTTCTACTGATAAGTAATGATCCAAATAAGAGTAGATCAGGCCAGGCTTCTGTCATTTGAAACAAGAGATAAATTATCTGAGAGATCAGAAGAATTTGATGAAGCTGGACCAGAACTGCAGGATGAAGGCATGCTCCTGTGCAACAAAAATCTTAAACATAGTGCTTGTATAACTTGGTAAAGAGTTCAGATTAAAAGATTATGAAACAAACTTTTCTTTCTCCCCAAACTCTTTCCCACTTCAAAGAACAAGAAGTTTCCTTAGAAGAATGGAAGGCGGTGAATTCATAACAAACAAGTCAAACCACAACTGCTTTTGTAATAGTGACCTGCTGCAGGCAGCGGAGATGAAGGGCTCATTTCCTCATAGCATAGGAGCTGAGGACCATTGGGCAAGCTGCACCAGACCATGCACCTTCTGAGCTCAGAGCCTGGCAAACATCCACACAATGCCTGGCATAAGTTGGAGCAGTTTCAAGGAAGCTTTAGTTACCTGCTAAGTCCCTGGGCCCCTTGTAGCTGTGTAAAGGAGAACAAGGTTGGATCTACAAGCCATGCTGCTCCCTTTTGTGTGCCACGTGCCAGCATCATCTCAATGGACCGTCCTTCAGCAAGAATTGGGAGAAATGCCAACAAAAGGCCACTGTGTTAGCTTTTCCTGCTGGAAAATGAGCCTTGTGTAAAGCCTCATGTTGCCTTATGCTATTTCTGTCTTTTCACAACATCGAAAGGTAAGATTTGTATCCATGCTAAAAACACACCTGGGAATATAGCTGATGTTACACAACACAAGTTTAACATGCTGACTTAAGCTTGTGAGAAGTAGTACTTTCAGTCACAGAACTATATCTATAGTTGGGTACACTATGGATTTCATTTTTTCCTCAAGAATATCTGAAGCTTAGTAGTTGCCACAAATGCTAAACCTCAAGTCACAACTTTTATTGTCTATATAAAACCAATGTGTGAAGATTGCAAAACACTTCCATCTCTTTAATAATTAAAACTTCTCCAACTACATAAATATCCAGCAAGTCCTATGTGAGGCAATTAGTTTGCTCAGGTATTTGCAACACCAAACTATCTCATCTGCTAGTGAGAAGAGCAGCAGACTCTCATTCATTGTCATCAATGCACATGAAAAAAAATTACACTTCTATATCTGCTAGTTTTCATACTTTTAAACAAAAGGTAATAAGGAGTAATGGTCCAAAAAGTGAAAATACTGATTACTGTGAAAACAGTTTTCGCTGTTCATGAACTGTTAATAAACCGTATCCAGATTCTGCAAATCTGTTCAGTGGATCATATAGATGAACAATTTTCAATTTATGTGTGCAAACTATTTAGTTTGGCTATTTGCCCCTTCTGATATATGGCTGGTGCATGGCTACATAGTTTTTTCTGGACTGAAGGACAGATTTTTAAGCAGTAGAATACTGAATAGTAAATATTTGTTCTGTTGCATTGAAAAACTCAATTATGTGCAGGCATTTTGCAGAGAATAGATATTTTTCAAGCATTCACATGAATCAAAAAGCTATTCACTGGAATGTTTATGAACTTCAAAACATGGGTACATGAACAGAAAAGAGCATAAGAGCTCTTCAGAATTCAAAGAGACGTTCTTAAACATCACTTGGCTGTACCAGCCTTAGGCCAAGTGTCAGTGCTGTCTCTCTGCTTACTATTTAATATTCTGGTGATATATGCATTGAACATTTGGGATGGCAAACTGTTCTAAGTTTCTGTTTTTCTTAAAATATTTATGTCAGCTAGGGGTTGTAATCTAGGGGACTGCTTGGAACTGCAGGCAACTGGGAAAGGGAATCAAGGCACTAAAAATGACTGCCATCCTTCATAGGAGACAAAACCTTTTTCTCATGCTCCCTTCATGAAAGCTGTCTTGAAACTGTTTGACTCGGTGAATGATCCTGGGACCAGGGAGAGTTTGAGTAAACCTGCTGACCATTGAGGGACTTCAAAAGAAGCCTGGGGAGAAGTATGTGCAGATTTTGGGCTTTTTTTACGTGGAATTTCTCAAGTTGCACCAGACCACTATGGAGAAACTGAGAAGAGTAGAAAGTAACTTGAAGCTGTCTGCTGGCCCAACTGAGTAGTTTGTACTGCAAATGTCATACTTGGAGTACGGTGTAGTTGTTTGATTAATAAATTACATGAAGACCTATCACTTATCTCAGGATTCTTTGGTGAAGAAAGAAATATCAGAATTGGGAAGAAATAACCTATGCAAGAGAGTGGTTCAGTATTGGAACAGGTGCTCAGAGAGGGCTGTGATATCTCCATACTCAGGGATTTTCAAAACTCTTTTGGATGGGGGCCTGGAGCAACCTGATCTCATTCTGAAGTTGGTCATGCCCTGAAGAGTAGCATGGACCAGAAGTCCCACCTAATCTGAATCTTTCTGTGATTTTAAGTGCTGAAGGAGGTGTCTCCAGTGAAAAAGCAGAGGGCAGAAGTAATGAAATAGATATCTGTTTCTTATTTGGGCTGCAGGACAAAATTTGAAAAAGCATAGTAGCTGGAGTCCTACCTCTGCACTGGGGGCCTTGCACAGTTTCTTTATTTAGCCTTGATTTTTCTCTCCTGGAATTTATCTCATCTCTAAAGTCATGGGAACTGAAATTTAATGCTACATTTTTTCTCCTCTTATCAGAGAAACATTGCTTTCTATCGTGTTATATGTATTGTCTAAAAACCACTTTTAACATATTTTTAGCAACATAAATATCAGACTACGAAGACACTTATTGTGTAATTAGGTTAAAGAGTATAAAATGAAGATGAAGGTTTAGGGCAGATAATAGGGAAGCCTTTCATTGCAAGACTTCAAGGGATGTAGCATAATTGTTTAAGTAATTTAAAACTAGTTTGAACAACTTCTTGAGATTAGCACTGTATAGAAATATTCTAGATCCCTTGTCTGCAAACTACTGAGCTCCTTAAGTCCAATTAAAGAGGACAGAGCATATATTAGACTCCAGTCTTTCTCCATCCCAATGATTTCCTCAATAATCCACCAAAATTACTTTATAAATATTTCATTTTGTATGTGCTGGCCTAAACTGTAAGCTTTCTTAGCAGAAAGGACTGTTGGATATCTAAAAGCTCAGCAGGATGTCATAGCTACATTCACACAGGGGAAATTTTGATAGTGTTTGTTTCTGTTTGAGTACAAAATTGGCAAATGAGTAGAAAATTTCCTTTTTTTGGAGGGGTTATACTGCAATGGCTAGATTGAAGCTAAAAGGTATTTAGCATATTTAAAATACATGGTTGGCTATGTTCTTATGTAGGCAAAAATGATTGCAAGGTGGAAGGTTCGAGTGGATTACCTATGCAAAGGTTGGACAGCAGTAACTGTTGCAGAGAAGGAAATATGGGCTGGTGAACTTTGATTTTCTTCAGCTGCTATAAAAGTGAAGCTGTGAGAGAAGAGCCCTGGTGTAACCTCTAAGCACCTTGGGGCAGTGCAGCTATCTGACCATAGGGTTGTCAGTACCCCACATCCAGTGGGATACTCATTTTGTTGTTGGGGGTTCATGACTGTCCAAATCATGTGCCTATTTGGCTTTATAGATTCACTGCTGTGACAGGCCAGATGTCACCAGGTGACTCTGAAAGCTGAAAGGTTAATATTCAGAGTCCTGGTTGGGGCCAGCACATAAAGGCATAATGTTACCTTGTAAAGCCATTATCATTAAAGAATAAATTAAATGTAAGGTAGTGTTATCTCTAGCTTCAGCCTTGAACAATTTTACAATTTTTTTTTTTTTTTTTTTTCCCTGAGAACAGCTTGGAACATTGAAAAACTTTGTTTTACAAATAGCCAACATTGTTCTTGACCATGAAAAGACATTAAATCATTAGCCACTTGCATAGTTCACAACACATTTAAAGGGAGGAAGATCTACTTTGAGAGGACAATCATAAGTTGTTGAGCTAAGGCAGCTGAAACTGCTGAGGACTGGGCTTGAACATTTGCAGGGGTAACTCTGTGGTCTATGAGAGAGATTCTCTCAGTCTGACAGTTTCTTCGTGCTTGTGCCAAGTGTGCTGATGAAATTTCAAGGGGTTACCAGTCATATATGATGCATAGTTTACAGAAATTTATATTACTGAGTGAATCAGGTCTGAGAACAAAGTGAAAGATAGCTGTTGTAGTCAGGGAAATGACTGATGATGAAGGTTATGAAGGACTTTGCATTTTAAAGTATCCTCAGTGAAAAATGGTATAGGAAACACAGACTCCTTGCATGCTGATGTATCAAGTTGCTAACCCCAGTATTTCATTCAAATAATGAAATTACTCACAACAGAACTTTTCCTTTGATGAAGATATTGTTAAGTCTATGAGGTAAGATTTCGTTTCTGTAGAATCTGGAAAATTTTCCAGTTTGCATTTTGTTATATGCTGTGATTTGTGGAGAAAGGTTTTGTTTAAGACCAGTGAGGTGTCAATGTGTTGATATAGAACCTCATGAAAATGCAGTTGTATGAGAGGACAAGAAGGCTGAACTTGTTATGGTTTGGCATCCTACTGTCAAACACCTTAAATACAAGAGCTTTCAATCCAGAATAGTTACTGTGATATTGTGTATTGAGAAGATTTTATCTCTGATCTTGACTTCAGTTACATTCAGTTACATAAGAGTTTGCTCTGTAGATGCAAAGAGCTCCCTTCTCCCTGGGAATATTGACTTCTCCAAGTTCTGGGCTTTCTGGCCACTAATTATCTTTCTAATTGAACAACATTGTCCTGAGATATGTAAATGAGGTAACTGGTGCTGCTGATAGGAAGCTCAGACACTCACTGTACAATCTTCTCCTTGTAACTGAAATGCTTTTTCCTTCAAAAGAGTATAGTTTATAGTATTGTTAATCTTTGGGGTTATATTTTGCATAATCTATGAAACAGAAATACTGTTTATCTGTACAGCAATTTAATTATGTTTAGACAATTGAACAATCCAACAAGGCAGGAGTGCCTTTTGTTAAGCTTATTCCCAGTCTTTGAGTTTGTGAAGAAAGGAGCATCAACTTCTCTGTGGAAAAGAGTTTGTATTTTGACATTGATCCATCATAAAATGAAGCAGTAAGCACCATTAAAAATTGTATTTGAGTAATAACCACGTATCCTGTGTCAACTGTGTGCGCTACATTTTTAGCTATGCTGATTTTATTACAAAAAATACAAATAGAAAGCTCATAAAAATCTTTAATAGACTTCTCTAAAAAACCTAAATTTAAAAGTCTTTAAATTGTTAAAAAGAAGCCTAATCGTGAATAATTTTCACTTTCTGCTCACGTAATTTGTTGTCATTTCAGGATACATTGTCTGCCACTACATTAAAGCAGGAACAGTCCAAGCCCCCTCTCACATAGGTCAATTCTTGCCCATTCCCACCAGATGTCAGTATGACATAGATAAAAAGAGGCACCAATGCAAGAATAAATATTCCAGCTCTGCAAAGCTTTTCTGACAGAATTTATTAGTCACGGCAGTTTTGTAAGGCACATTCGTCTCTTCAAGTCCAGGATAATGGAGTCTATAAGGAACAGTCCTTACACTGGCGGTGATGACATTGACCCAGGATGTCAAAATGCCAAGGTCGAGTCTCTGATTTTGAACTCAGGGCAGAGTCTGGAGTACAGGGATGTTCAGTAATTAGGGCAAGCAGCAGGAAAGAGATTGCATTTGTTTATGAGTATCTTGGGTTTTCATATTTTACTGTTTTTCATTATACATTCCTGTGGCCAAAATGTGAGGAAAAAACCCAACTGTTTATCTCTCCATCAGCCTCTTGAAGTTTATCTCTCTAGAGCAGTAATGACAGAAAATTGGAACCTTTTGTTCTAGCAGTGCTCACATTTTTCATTTTTTTCCTGTGTCATTCCAACATCTCTTCCCTGTGTTTCATCTCTGAATTGTCCTTAGAATAATTTGAATATTAAGATATAGCTATGTGAAAGTCATTCATTCTGTGTGGGAACTGTGCTGCTTTGAACACTAGGAGAAAGAAATAAAAAGACTTCTTGTGGAACCACTTGCTTGCTTATTTGTTTCCTTCTTGGCAAATCAAATCACTGAAGATGCCTGAATTCTGCCTGCATGGGTGACAGCAATGCAAGGAAAGGAAGGTGCTACTAAAGACCTATTTTTTTCTGCATGGGAGAAGATTCTTGTCCAGAGGTGTCTGTGCCTGGGATTGGTAGGTGGACATTAACTACGAGAGATGACTTTTTTCCTCTCCTTACCATTTGTTTCTTTCTCATCACAGTATCACAGTATGTTTGGGATTGGAAGGGACCTGAAAAGATCATCTAGTCCAATCCCCCTGCTGGAGCAGGAACGCCTAGGTGAGGTCGCACAGGAACATGTCCAGGCGGGTTTTGAATGTCTCCAGAGAAGGAGACTCCACAACCTCCCTGGGCAGCCTGTTCCAGTGCTCTGTCACCCTCACTGAGAAGTTTTTTCTCAAATTTAAGTGGAACCTCTTGTGTTCCAGCTTGATCCCATTACCCCTTGTCCTATCATTGTTTGCCACTGAGAAGAGCCTGGCTCTGTCCTCGTGGCACTCACCCTTTGTATATTTATGAGCATTAATAAGGTCACCCCTCAGTCTCCTCTTCTCCAAACTAAAGAGACCCAGCTCCCTCAGCCTTTCTTCATAAGGGAGATGCTCCACTGCCTTAATCATCTTTGTTGCCCTTTGTTCTCATGCTACCTAGGAGTATGTGTTTGCTCTTCCCCAGCCTCTTTTGCTTTTCCCACAGCTTCATGTTTTGGGCTCTTCCATGTCCTGTGACAGGTGACGGGTCATGGATGGAGGTAGAGGTTGGTCACCTTCTTCACACCAAGCTCCATTTGTCCCTGTTTTGTACCTGCAAGGTAGGGTCGGAAAGGAACGGGCAGGTTCTCAAGGCCACCATCTCAAACACCTGACTAATGGCAAACAATGCAAAACTTCTGAGATGCCACAAAAACCATCAAGAGAGGTAATTGCCTATCTCTTTCTGATATTAGCGAGGAGTTCATCTTCCATCTGGAGCCTACCTAACCTTAAAGGAAATGCTTCCACCTACTCTTTGTGGAGAAAAGGAAAATCCAGAGATATGACCTGGCTCCATTCAGATGAGCCTTGGTACTGCAGAGTCTGCATCTTCCAAAGGCCTAGCTGGAGCTTGATCCAGCTCCCATAGCCAGACTGGGTAAGGCAAGAACAGCACAGTATCTCTTGTATTGTGCAAACTCTGACATTCATTTTTCAAAATTACTAAGGACTGTTGTGCAGCAGACTTTTTTATATGCCTCATTATATTTTTTTTGGCTAGTGTATTGCAGGCTGCCATATGGCTCAATATAAAAGTCTTTATGGGTATCTGCTGTCTCTCATAATACATAAAGATATGTTAATTAACACTAATTAAATCAATCTAAAACATATATGAAACATTGCCCTGCAAATTAGATAACTGAAGAATGTTGGCCAAGTTCTTAGCTTTTGGCTAAATGCTAACTCTATAAAGTTGATGCCTCATGAAAGCACAAATAACACTCTTCTACTCTGCATGTGGTTATACTGTACAGACATTCCCAGTGCTGGTGAGTTTTCTTATTGAAGGTACAGGAACAGGAATGTAAGTGCATATTGTTATTTTGAGCACAGCTGGAAAAAATAGTTGCAGTACAGAAGCATTTCTTACTGATGGGTGAATTTTTTCTTAAGTGTTCTGACATCAGTGGCCAATTTGGATTCACAGGCCAAACCTGGCTTATGCTGTAGCAGGGCTGAATTTAAAACCTGAGTTAGGAAGTAGGAAACAGAAGGTAGGTTTGGTTACATGGCTGTATCTGGAAAGTTGCTGCTCAGAATACTGAGAAAGCATAAAGTATCGTCACAGGCAAAATGTCTTTAATCAAGAAACTTAATTTATTGGCATTTAATATAAGCCATTAATTACTGATTCAGACATTGAGAAGAGATGAGAAGACAAGCAATTAAACAAACACTTAAGGAAACAGTTTTCCCCCACTTTGCCAGGATAAACTTCAGTCCAGCACCTCTTCTCCCTTCTTCCTAGTCTCCATGTCCCTTTTCCCTGTGGCCTATAGTAAGTCCCCCCTGACTCCTTTGGGCTGGTGACGGGCAGCACATGAGGTTGCGTAAGGGTGTAATGGTTTCTTTCTGCTAATACTTGCTTCTACCTCTTTTCCTCCACTGCTCCTTGCTTCTCTCTGCTCTGGCCCGGGATCCTCCATGAGCCACCATTCCTTTGGGGATGTCCCTACTCTGACATGACTATCTGCAAGCTGTTATGCATTGGGGCTATCCCTGCCACAGCGTGTGTTGCCCATGGGCTGAAGTCCCTGAGGGTTGTCTTTGCCCTGGTGTGGGTCACCCACAGCTTCAGGCCGTCTTGGGTGTCCTTGCTGTAGTGTGTCACCCACAGCTACAGCATGGTTTACCCATAGCCACAGTCTTCAGGGTGTTCCTGCCCCACTGTGGGTCACCCATGGGCTGCAGTCTCTCAAAGGGAATCTTCTGGCAGGGAGTGTCTCTCCAGCCATGGTTCTACCAACATCTTCCATGTGCCCTTTCCCCAACCATTCCTCCAAATATGTCTCTTCACTTTCTCTTCATGGGTCTCCTTTGGTGTGTTCCTGTGATCAGCCCAGGGCAGTTCATGGCCTTCTCCTACACAGGTCACCCCTGCAGTCCTCTGCTATCCAAACCCTGTGAGCAACAGCCAGTACAAGTATTCCCAGTGGGGCATGAAGAATGTCCTATAGGTGCCTATAAAACACAGAAAGCTTTGCACAACTCTGTTATCCAAAAAGAAATCATCAATGCAACACTAAAAAAAAAAAAAAAAAAGTTTTTTATAAAAGATTTCTCCAGCTTGTGTATTTTCTTTCAGATTACTTATTTATTTTTAAGGAACAAAATTGTTTGCTGACAGAGGCATAAGACTTCTTATAGGTTAAAATAGCAGCAATCTATCTCCTGCTGTAACTCTGTGGCAGCTACTAAATCAATGACAATAAAACATCAATGGTTAATGCTGTACAGTTTATTCTGAAAAAAATAAGCTATTGGGGTGCTTGTGGTGATTCTACAGTCATGCACAAAAGGGAACTCTGTCTAAGACTGGGCATTGGGGACCTGTATTATGTAGAAAAACATGGCATCTCAAACCAGCGGAGCCAGACCCATAAAGAAATGTAAGGGCTGAATAACAAAATTCCTAACTTTGGCACTGATTTTCTTTTTGACCTTGAAAATTCTCTTTCAACCTTTGATGAAGGCAGGGCTGCTGCTATTTTCCCGTTGGTGAAATGAGAATAGCATCAGGTTTTGATCAGTTATTTGAGGGTCCCTGATGGAAGGCACTAAGTAAGTATTGATTATAGCAGTTGTGTTATAAATGTCATCTGGAGCAGAATTCAGTTCATAGTTTTCCCACAGGAATAGGAGAGTCAGCATTGTGAGAGAACCTGCACATGGTGTAAAGTAACTTGGTTTTCTAGTTCAATTGTTTTATCTTGTTTATAGGATAAATCTTTGTTTGGAATGAAATGATACAGCATTTGCCTTTTTTTTCCTATTAAAGTTGCTTAGTAGTAAATTTTGATCTTTTTGGTGTTCATTAAAAGGACAGAAAGTACTAGTAAAATATTACACATTTGGAATGCATTTTAAACAGAGGATTATTTACTGTTGACGAGACAAGCACGTATATATTTTCTGAAATGAGTATTTAAATGCAAGATATAACGTTGCCAACAATAGTAGGAGAATTGATTAAAAAAGGACTCAGAGTTAAAAACCAGCAATGTTGCTTAAAAGAAAGAGCTGTAACATGTGCTACAGAATTTATTTATTTTCAGAAAACACAGTGATGATGAGATACGGAGTGATGTACAATAGTCAGTGTGACTGTAGGAGCAAGATCACTCATTAAGGTTCATTTGCTGTTTGCTGTTGTCATTTTATACGACGTAAATGACACAGGTGTCAACCAAAGGATGGTCATAGAATCAGAAGGGACTTCCAGAGGTCATCTAGTCCATTCCCCTGAAGAGAATCAAGTAGACCTATGTGATTTCTGACAGAAGTTTCTCTAACATATTACTAGACCTCTGGTGATGGAGAGACAGGATCAGGAGGAAATCTACTTCTCTGCTTCATTATGCTTTCCAGCAAAATGTTTTTCCTAATGTTTAATCTTTCTTGCTGCAAATTAAACCTTCGCTCCTTCTCCTTCTCTCCTAGCTACTATTTACATGAAGAACAGACTATTCCCTTCTTCTTTGCGAAAGCTTTCTACTGATTTGAAGATGGCTACCCTGTACATTTTACTCTTTACTTTCAGCTGAATATCCCAGTTCTTTCAGTGTTTTCTCCCCTTTGGAATCTTTTCTTCTATAGCACACCTTTCTGGAGTGCAGTGCCCTAGCCCAGCTGTGTTCTTGCCAGTGCTAAGCAGAGTAGATGGATCAATTTATGCCTCAAAAACCTTATTTCTGTATCTCAGTATGACACCTGCCATTTTCACAACAATGTGATGCTGCTGACTCATGCCCACTTTGTCATCGGCTGTAACACCTACATCCTTCTTTGCAGAGCTGTTACCTAACTTGTGTCTCTCCATCCTGTATTTGCACAGTCTGTTGAGTGTAGGATATTGCAATTGCATCTGTTGAACTTTATGGGTTTTTTTCCCTATTTTGCTAGTTCACAAATATAATTTTGCATTCTATTCCCATATGCCTCTAGTTTCTTCTAGCCTTATTCCATGGTTATAGCTACTAATGAAAACACTGAGCAGGACTGAATCTAGGGTGTACATATGCGGACAGTTCCTTTTAGACTGGTTTTTACAACTTGCTTGTGTAAATGGTATGTCAGACCATATAAAAAACCTTATTAAAGTCACAACAGAGGACATCTTCGGCCTTTCTTATATTTCAAAGATCCCTTATCCTTTTATAGATAGAAATTAAACTGCTTTGAAGTAAAAACCCTTTGGAAGCTTGTGAGTATATGTTCATTTGCTCCAGAATGTTTATAAGGGTTGAAGTTACAAAGACCAGTTTGCAGTTCCCTGTTTTTTCTGTTTTTCCCTTTTTAATGATGTGCACTGTTTTGCACCATTGCAGTCTTCTACTGCTGCCTCACCTGTCCTCCTCTTGCCCTGAGGGACTCCTGTCCTAGAGACTGCTAGTTTTTGAAGTTTCTTGTGACAGGTCTGTAGAAATCCTATGATGAAGTCCATCAGGTCAAGACAATTACTGTATTCTTTCTTTCACAAGGGAAGGATTCTTCGTTCTCTCTTCTATTACGTCCTTTTGTTACTAATAGTAACAGGGTATTTTACAAGGTACACTTCTCTAGGGAAGACTTGATGCAAAAAGGGCGTTAACCATCGTGGTCTTTTCAGCATCATCTGTCAGTCACTTTCCCTTCCTGTTAAATAGCAGAATAACACTCAGTCTCAGTCTCTTTCTTACTATTAATACATTTATAGAGTGATTTTTGTTACCATCCATGTTTCCTGCTCATTGCTTTCTCCTTTATCCTTATGTGCTTATGTTATTCTTTTATACTTGTCCTTGGCAATTTGATTTAGTTTCCATCTATCGTGATCCTCTGTCTTATGTCTGACATCAGTGAGCAGCTCATGATAGTGTCTTAATTGGTCTATTATATATGGTAGCAAAATTAAGGATAAACAGTTTCAGCTCTTGATAATTTTTGCCTAAATTGCTGCCATGCAGTAAGTGTTGGTTACTGAGAACCTTTATCATTCATCATTTTGAGAGGTCTACACAAGGTGAATGTTTAGGACTTACTTTTCTCCCCTCACACCTCCCCTCACATCCCCTCTCACTGCAGAATAATAACAAATTCCTATCAAAAAGTTCCTTTGTATGTTTAGAAGTAGGGTGACCTATGGTTTAGTCTATTCTTCTACAGAGATAGACCTTTGTGTCAAAAGAGAGATCAAATGTGCTATTTATACCACATAGCTTACTATCTGATGGTTCACAATACAAATTACTAATAACAACAGTAATACAATTCTGACTTCAAAGCTGACTTCAGTCTGTAGTTCAGCTATAGATCCATATTTGAACTGCCAATGTTCAGTATGGTAAGTATGCTTCTTTGCTAATGATGATCATCTGCAATTCTCACTGAGATAAGCGTAGTGGCTAATATGAAGTTCTGTAATCCAGCATCTGGTACATGAAAATGAGAGATTAACACATTTGTACTGAACATACTTGCTCATCAGTAAAGTGAAGGTGCAGTGACAAGATAACTCTCTAAACCCAATTAACTAAAGCGAATCCCAAAGATCTAGTCCTATCTTGTCTGAGAAATGTCACCTAACATTGTAACGTGTTACCAGGAGACATGCTGTTTGATCATGTCAAGAGCCTTCAAGGAACCAACGCTCAGATAACCTGGAGATACTCTGCTAGAAGACATGTGAAGGGAAATGCAAGGCACGTTAAGAGAACTCATTTGCAGAGTTTTAAACAAATGCAACTCATCAAAATCATATAAGAAAAATTCTTTTAAAATGAAAATAAAAAGAGTATGACCTTAGATGACTAATTTCATTAGTTTGACTAATGTTTGTTGAGGATTTTGAAGATTTAAAGCACCATATGAGACTAAGTATTCTTTTAGACTGCTGCAGGGTTGGATAAATGATCTCACATTTCTCACCTGCCTACACTCTATGTTTCCACCCCCTCTGCTCACAATCTGGGTTTCGCTACTCTCCCTGGCCTAATGTCTCAGTATGTTCTGACTCCTCCTTCTTAGTGCCAAGACGTACTGAGGGCTAGAAATAAAGGCAGAGACAGATTCCTGTTTGCTTTGCACACATACTCAGACGTTATGTAATATCTGTGGATCCTTATGTATACATGAAATGACACATTTGTGGGGAAATGGAAATATATATTGATTTTTAAGTTCAGTGCACATGATATGGAGCTGAAACCTATGCTTGTAATTTGTCTTGGAAGACAGTTAGTGCCCAAAGCAAAGACTGAAAAAGTACTTTGTACAGAAGGGGAAGTTTGTAGCAGGGGTTTCCTGGTATTCCTGCACATGGTTGTTAAATGAGCAGGAATATACTTCTTGATACCTCTTAGTAAGTCCTCATTCCTGCAGAAAAAAAAAAAAAAAAAGATCCTGCAAGGCCTCATAATTTGGCTAACTACTCAGGCCTACCATTGAATCCTTGGAGACATCATGAAGAGGCCTTCATTCTGCAGCAAACAGATTGCCACTGCAGTGATGATAATTGTAATTATCATGAGCATAATAAATAGATGGCAATGCATTTTGCTAGCTTTAGGAGCTTGAGTAATCTGGCAAACAGCTTGCTGCACTCTATCACACAATAATGATATTCACTGCCAGCCCAGGAAGTTTACCTAGGGGCTGTGACTCATGTTTGTTTTGAAAGGC
The DNA here is from genome assembly GCF_964273445.1 of Streptopelia decaocto. Lineage (NCBI taxonomy): Eukaryota > Metazoa > Chordata > Aves > Columbiformes > Columbidae > Streptopelia > Streptopelia decaocto. The sequence continues at coordinate 117,941,757 of NC_138663.1, forward strand.
ACGGCATTAAAGGCCTGTGAATTATGTCTGTTGTGAAGAACACTGCATTTAAGTAATTACAAATGCAAAACTAAAACAAATCCACAAGGCAAAGAAATGCTAATTGATCAAACTGTTCCACACACTTTAAGGCTTTATTTTTCCTTATAAAAGTTTTTACCATTGGGGTAGATTTCTTGGGACTGTTTAATTTCTAGTGTATCAGTTCTGTGCTTCTACCGGCACACGCGGGTGACCTCCTGCCCTTACTAGAGAAGCTGGACATCTCCCCCTTCACTGCTCTCCCTGTTAGAACACGATGGGGAATGGAAGCGCTTGGGGTACCCAAGGGAAGGTGGGACGCTTGGGAGAAAAGTCCTGGTCAATGCTGGGAGCAAATGTTTCAGATGTCTTCTCTTGCTACCATTAAAAACCCTGTTTAACAGTCTTCAAGATACTCTGTGGTTTTGGTCATAGTCACAAGCTGATTTTCATCACCTCTTCACCAATGCAGTTACAGCAGCAGCCATGTTACAGCCTGGCACAAGGGACTTTATCCAAAACTATGTAAGTTTGTGGTAGAAGAGTTCTCATGCCAGGTCTGACTACTGCTCATCAGCTGCACTGGGGCAGATTTCCGAGGCGCAGACCTTTCACTGCTGTGGACAGTCCACGAATCTTCCAGGCTTACCTGCTCAGTGTAAGGGATCTTATGTATCAAATTCTGTAATTTTGAAAATATACAGACTCTTATTTATGAAATCCCAGTGCTTTCAAGTGAACAATAAGAGGAAAACCGTCAAAGGACTAGAGCATCTTTCATATGAGAAGAGGCTGAGAGAGCTGGGACTGAAGATTTCAGCCTGGAGAAGGGGAGGTTTGAGGGGATCTTATAAGTGTGTATAAATACCTGATGGAGGGGGTTGCATAAAATGAAACCAAGCTCTTCTCAGTGGTACCCAGTGATGGGACAAGAGCCAACAGCCACAAATGAAAACACAAAAACTCTACCTGAACATAATAAATCACTTTTTCCTGTGAGGGTGGTCAAACACTGGCAGAGATTGCTCACAGAGACTGTTAAGTCTCCTTGGGGATATTAAAAAGCTGATTGGACACAGTCCTGGGCCACCTTGTCTACTTGGTCCTGCTTGCACAGGGAGCTTGGACTGGGTGATCTTAAGATATCACTTCCAGCCTAAACTATTCTGTGACTCTGTGAAAACAGGAAAAATGACCTAAAACCATCTGGAATGACTCATACTTCTGAGACTGGTATTTCATTGAGTGACTCAAGCCAACCTAAGCCCAGGCTGCTCACAGTTCTGTCCCATTGCCTGGTGCCACATTTTTTTCTAGCAGTCTTTAAAGGCCATGAGAATTAGCACCAATTCCAAGGCTTTTCAGCCTTTTCAGATCACTGTGCACTGGCTTACTTTCACTGTGGCATCAAGGTTGCTATAACTCTGGGAGCTAGCCAGTAGGTCAGCCTGGATCTGGGGAGTGCCAAGGCTTGACCTCACCTGCTACTTGGGCTGCTAAAATATGTCATGGAAGGTAAGCTGATTTCTGGGACTGTAGTGGGGATAAAAATATTAAGGAGACATTAAACATGCATTTGTTCTTGTCTGAGAAATTACAGCTGTTTATGTTTTTCTTTAAAGGGATTTATTATTAATAGAAATGATTTATCCTGTCTTTTGTCTCAGCTGTAGGCAACTTCATCAGCTGTTGGCAAACAAAACATTACCTTTGTGCTCAGAGGGCATCCAGTACCAGTGTTCTATTTTCATGCTGTAACAGGTACATGAAGAGCCCCTAAAATAAGGTGCACAACCCAAAAACGCTTTCATTTTACAGGTAGCTAGTTAGTCAAATATTCTGAATAGTGTTTTAAGAGGAATGCTTTAGAATAGGCTCTGATAACCAGGAGAAAAAAAAAATTAAAGCCTTTTTTTTAAAATTTAGATATTATTCCCTGTAACACGTAGTATAGAAACACTGAAAAATTTGATTTCACTTTTGCTTCTGATCCTACAAAGAACTGGGTGGGTACTCAGCAACTTTGTTAAAGTGCGGTCAGAACAAAGAATAAATTCTAACTCCATTCACTTCTTGTGTGCTGAACTTCAGGTTTTAGAGCTGTGGCAGGTGAGCTGTCATGGCAGCATGATGCCTGCTGCATGGGCTCTAGCCAGCATCTTCTTCTCCCTCCTCTGTGCTCCTCCATTTGATGCCATGCCATCCAGCATGCCTGGGATTCAAGTGGTGAGGCAACTAGGTACATGACCTTGCAGATAAACTGGGAGATTTATTTTTTTATTAGCAAACACTGTTACCTCTGCCAGCCCTTTAGTTTCTCACCCAAGTGTTGCTTGGAGTTATTGGCAACCTTTGGTACTGCCAAACTTTTACTCGAGTCAGGCCAAAATAAGCATTGAAGAGCAATGCATAAAAGTTGGGAAAATAAGCTAAAAATCTTTCACATTTGCCTTCTAGCTTTTGAGTTATTCATTTGTTATGTGCTTCTCTGCAAACTTGGAGGCTAGAAATCATTCTGAAAAAACAAATAAGTTAAGGTCGTGATATGGTCACTTGCCTCCAGGACTTGAAGCATGTTGGAAAACAGGGCTAACCAAAGGCTAGCCAGGACAAACTGAAAACTGCTGGTGATGCTGGGTGCCCCAAAAGTCAGTTGCAGCTCTACACAGTGGCTCTGGCATTGTCAACAACCTTCTAACAGGGAGGGCAACCCCTGGCCAGGGTACAGTGACACTATTTCAACTTTGTGACCTGTTCTTCTCATGGGTCTTCTCCATAATTTCTTCAGGAGTGAGATGGTTTATTCCCTTCCCGAACGAAGAAAAATACTCAAAAATTCACTTGCATTTTTTTGTTCATTCACACAATGTGCTATTATTGTTTTTCTACTATGTTTAGAACAATTATCTTGATGTTACGTCTTCTGTCATAATTAGTTAGAAAATGTCCAGTACTTAGTATGTGTAGCCCTTCCATCTGTCAGAGGAGCTGACATGAATATATAGGAATGCTTTCAGGAGCATGGTATGTTATTGCTGTGTATCATTCATGCATGATATTCATTATGCATATTGCATTATCTATATAATACATCCTATTCATTTTGACTGTATGCATTTGATATAACATATTGAGAAAGTTTTAAAATTGAATATGTTAAGTATTGCAGTAACAGTAACCACTGAAATTTCACACAGCAATAATGAATCATCTCCTGTAACCAAGGAATGCTGTGTGCTTAAGTATAGTGAATGTGAAGTAATATATACTAAAAGCAATAGTTCAAAAATACATTTCCAGTTATAGGACGGTAGCTCAATAATAATCCCTCCCACCCTCAATGGGATATGTTTTGCTTCACAGTTCCATTATGGAAACTGCTTATTTCCCTGTCAAAGGCTTGGCTTGGAAGATTCATGGTTGATCCGCGTGAAAAACCAGTGATTGCATTTTACTCTCATTATCCTGCCTCTAGTTGTATTGAAGTGTGCTTTAAAAATATGATTCTGGACAAACAGAAGAGAGAAAGAATGAGGTTTAAAACAACACTTAAGTGTCAGAAATCAGAGGCTCCTTGGGCAGCAGGCTAGCCAACATCTGCCTCTGAAGCAGTTGATGCTACCCAGTGTCAGAGCCAAGAGGCTGAAACAAGACTGCTTGGAATCTCATAAAATATGACAGTTCCTTCCTGGAAAAGAATTATCAGGAAAACAGAACACAACAAAACCAAAAAATAACCATAATGCTTTTGGGTAAATAAAACTAGAGTGGAAGTAGTGCAGACTGGAGGAGAGACCAGAGAAGGAAAGAAAGGTTGGGGTGAGGAAGGGATTTAAGGAGGACGTATTTTCATAACCTGCTCATGTGAAAAAATAGGGCCAAACTCATAAAGAGAGAGGGAGGACAGTGAATAAACATGATGCATGCTAGTGTTTTCTGCTTTGTTGGCAAAATGAGAACTGGCTGAGACTTTTGATGAATATTTGTTGTTAACTTTTAGCAAGGAAGTTGCACACTACTGGAAGAAGATAATTACATCCTGATTTTTAGAAACAGTAATTGGTTTAAGCCCAGAAATTCTAAACTGGCTCGTTTGACATCAATTCCATGAAGCCTCCTGGAAAAACTTTTGCCTTACCTTGAATGGGGAAAAGTTAAAATATGGTTGTGTAATGATGCCATTCAACATTATTCCAGATAGAATAAGTATTCTCTGACTTCACAGTTTTTAATAAAGAAAGAAGTCATTGTTGATGTGACTTACTCTGATTTCTTGGGGCTGCCACCAGCCCCATTGATGAAAGAAAAAATTAAGACAATACAAAGGCAGCAGTAAGGTGGGTTAAAATCGGTCTTGCTCATAGACCGTGGAATTAATGAGGCTAATGAGGGAGTTAATATCAGATTTCTTCAGGAATCAGTTCTTGGTTCAGTGCTGCTTAGTGTCTTCCGAACTAATCACAATAAGTCCCAGGTGATGACACAGCCATAAATAAACAGGGAAGATAACTGGTTGCTGATACAGACTCACCTTGATCTCTTGAGGAGGTGGGTTCATCAAAACAAAAGGCATTTTACTAACGTGACATGCCAGGCCACACACCCAGGGACAAAGAAAGGAGGTCTCACTTGTAAGACGGGGCAGTGCATTCCCGAGGCAGTAGATCTGCAAAGGAGGCAGAGGCAACAGCAGGTAATCAATCAAGCATGAACTCCAGTGCATCGACATAGCTAAATAGCAATGAAAAATGGAGGCAGGGGGCAGTACTTCTGATTATTAGTGAGATCACACCAGGAATACCATCTGTTCGGGTGTCAATGCTTTAACAAAAGAATGTTGACAAGTTAGAGGTGATGAACCATGTGAGGTCTGCACAATTTGCCTTAGCAGAGGGGAAGTTGCAGCTCTCAAATATTAGTAAAGATAATAAAAAGTCACAGTTAGAATTAAATATTAAATGCATCAATCTATCAAAAAGTGGCTATGTAAAATGACCTGAAGTTTCAAATATACAGAATACTTGCAGCTACTGTTAGCATAAATAAAATTTGCAGATGCTCCGCACCTCTCAGAGCATTTCTACTTAGGAGCTTAGATATGAAGCCAGGAACATGAATTTTATTGACTGGTTCTGAAATTCAGGGAATATCAACAGCAAGCTGATTTTGTCTCATACCTTGAAGCCATCTTTCCCTCCCAACCCAGGAAGAATCTCCCTCAGCTAAAGAGAAGGCATGTCCTTAGGCACATGGCATGCTGCAAGCCTTCCTTGCCTTAGCTGTGTGCACCTTCAGCCCCATTAGACAGAAGAACTCATTTTTTTCTCAAAAACCCAAGCATCAGCTGCAGCAGAGTAATCTGCTTCCTATGCCAATCTTCCAATCTAACCTGACTGATGGTATTGCACATTTTTTTCTCTACTCTGCCCAAGCCAGGAAATTTCAGCTGAATATTCCTCTTTCTTGGAAAATAATTATTTGGGTAGTCATCCCAAGTTAACATCTCTGAGATGTATTTTGTCAGGATATTAGATTATTTTTCTTATTGGCAGAATAGCAAATATGTGTTTCCTTCCCTCCTAGCACGAAGCAACAAGACAAGGAAAAATGGTAAGCTTTTGGCTGTATTTGACACAGGACTTCAGTACAGCTTTAAAATCTTTCCCTCAGATACGTTTACCAGCATCTATTCAAGGAGCTGTACAGAAATACTGTGGGTACATTGGCATGTTCTCTTGAAATCCTAACACCACTGTTTGAAGAAAAAGCATCACAGAAATATTTCAGGTACTGCGCTGCCCATGAATCATGCATAATGCTCTCATTCCAGTAACATTTTCTTCTGAACAGTGTTTTTTCCTACAATCTGGGACCCTAAGTGTTTTTCAGAGTTCCTGCTAACAGAGTGTCTGCTCTTAAAATAGTGTATCTGGCAGGAGGAGTACACACCGAGCTCTCCCATGCAGCTGGCACACAGGTGCGTGGCAGCACCTGCGCTGAAGCCATCTGGACTCAGTGGCAGGACCGTGGGCAGGTGAGAACAGTGGCAGGGCTGGGATCATGCCCTGGTGTGAAACACGTTTTCCCGCTTCACAGAGCGGGGTTATAAGAAAGACAAGCACCAAAGAAGACAGAAATGTCTCTTACTCGGTTGCTTTTTCATAAGAGTAGGGTCACATCGGGGCTTATCATGCACAAGGGAATTAAGCCCCATGATGCCGAAGAGGCTGTGGGATATGCCACCCACTGGGGCCTCTGTCACTACAGTGTCAAACCTGATGTCTGAAGGTCCTCCCAGTTGTGACACACTGAGGAAAACCAACAAAAATCAAGGGAGGTTGCTAATGAACTGCTTGAAGGGAAAGAAGGGAATTGCTAATGAAAGAATGAATGTTTAGAGGCAGATCTATAAAAGGGGAAAAAAGTCTTAGCAGATCAAAAATAAGAAGTGATCCCAGCTTAGACAGTAATTTTGGAGTGCTTTAATATTTTTCTTCATAAATGCTTTTTGGGAGAAAGTGTTTAGTTTTCATACTGTTTTTAATTTCCTTCAAAAAGTAGTAGGCTTTTCCTAGAAAACTAATTAATCAAAAGTCTTCTCTGAAAAGCTTTCCCTTTTCAACACTGAAAGCTTTTTTTGCTGAGCAAGGAAGGAGGGAGAACATGAGATGAAGAATAGCCCAACTCCCTTAAGAGTTTTTGGGTGTCAAATTTTGTCCGCAACATCCACAAAACAACCGTGACAGAACACTGGAACAGGCTGCCCAGGGAGGTTGTGGAGTCTCCTTCTCTGGAGACATTCAAACCCGCCTGGACACATTCCTGTGTAGCCTCATCTAGGTGTTCCTGCTCCAGCAGGGGGATTGGACTAGATGATCTTTTGAGGTCCCTTCTGTTATAAATGAAGACGAGTTTTTGAGCTAATCAGTTAATTTTATTAAGCAAGCGAATTTAAAGCAAGCGGTAATTAGGCAAAACAGCGCTGGGTGACCGGGGGAACTCGGTTCCGCCAACGGCACACCAACTCAACTTTTCATGTGTGCTTATATTTGTTATGCACCCATTCACGCGCTGGGACACTTTGACGAATTAGTTCCTGGTTGGCTAGTCGACAATGTCCACGCGCTACCGGGCGCTCTGTTATCTGGTGCACCATCTGGGCGCTCTGTTATCGGTGCACCATCCGGGCGCTCTGTTATCAGTTGCACTATCCGGGCGCTCTGTTATCCGGTTTCCTCCAGATGTTGGCTTAATTACTATTACAAAGTTCTACAAAACATAATCAATCTTGCACAAGCGTAGTTACTGCTTACAACAATATGCATAATATAACACAACATACATAATACAACTGAGTTCCACTTGATTTGATCAACAATAACAATTTTGATCATTTACTTATTACAATCCCCCCTTTCCTTTCTACTCATTTATTTGTTGATCAAATCGAGTTACCGCTTCTCGGGCTAGTAAGGTAATTTCAGCTTCTTTATCAGTACCTTGTTTCTGTAGCAGCATAAGGTGTACCTGCTCTACACGGCTTTTAACTAGTCCAATAAGTCGATTTAGGATACAGGGTCCAAAGGTTAGGGTAAGTAATAATATTATCAAGGGTCCAGCTATTGTGGATAGCAATGTAGTTAGCCACGGGGACTGAGTAAACCAAGACTCGTACCACCCTTTTGCAGCTTCTCTTTCCCTTTTTCTCTGTTCCAATCTCTCCCTTAATTTTGCCATCGAGTCTCGGACTACTCCTGTGTGATCTGCATAAAAACAACACTCTTCCTTCAAGGCTGCACATAGTCCCCCTTGCTGTAAGAAAAGGAGATCCATTCCTCTCCTGTTTTGTAACACCACTTCGGATAGTGAGGTTAGAGATCTCTCTAAGGCGGTTATGGAGTTTTCAATTCTCTCTAGGTCCTCATCTATCGCAATCTTCAAGGAATTGAATCCTTGATTTTGTTGAACAAGTGAAGCTATCCCTGTTCCTGCTCCGGCTGCCCCTAACCCTAGCAACGTGGCTATAGTAATTGCCGTAATGGGTTCTCGCTTGGTACGATGGAACCCTGTATCCCAAATATCATACATCACATCTTCTGGATGATATACTATCTTTGGAATAATGATAACTGACATGCAATACTCTCGGAAACTGTTAAACACCTTTGAAGACACACATGGAGTAAGTCCCGTCCTGGAACATATCCATTTTGTTCCATTCGGGGGAATAACATATCCTGTGGTTTCATTAAGGCTCGGTATGATATTCCCACAAAGTGACCTCTTGGAATTTGGTACTTTACCTATACAAGTCCCTATCCCAGTTACATGTTGCATAGTTATCCCTCTTTTCTGCTTTTCCCAAAGACACTGAATAGGTGCATACTCCTGCAGGTCCCCATCCGACCTTTAAAAACTTATCAGTATTTGCTGGAGGAATTGGCCAGTTTGAGGCAATTGTTTCACACCCCCAGTAAGCGCGGTAATAGTGTCCTGGGGTATTACAATATGAGGGCCCTGTGCTAGGGCACATATAAAACCCTATTTTGTTAAGGCATGGCTCAACCTGAACTAGTTGGCATAAGGTTGGAGTAAAAGAGGGTGACCCTGATGTGGTCTGTTGTTGTATTATCGTTTGGTCCTCCCATCGATAGAGGGTCCATTTAAAAGGTTGGTGGGAACTCTCCTGATTTATTGTTATTATTACCGGTAAGGTAAGGAGGATTAGGGAGAGCGACCCAGCCCCTGGCTGGCTGAAAATCAGCCAGTGGAGGTTCATTTTGTTGAGGGTTGTTTGCTTAATGGAGCTGCTTTATTTTAGAAGTTTTCGGAGGCACTTGCCAATCCCCACAAGGATACCCCTCTGCCTTACCCTGGGCCTATTCTGTTGCTTCAGAATAGCCGGGTAGGTTATCTTCTCGGCAGCAGTTGTAGTCTTCAGGGGACTGCCTCCTGAATTCTCTCCTTGTTCTGCCACAACCCACTTTCCAATACTCAACCCAATAGGGCTATTTTCAAATACAAGGTTTCGGCCACTATCCCGAATCCTCGCAGGTTTTGGAATACTTCCTGTATCTTTTGTTACCAACACGCTTCTTTACACTTCCTTTTGGTTATTTCCCAAATGTCTGGACTTACGGTTCATACAGAAAGTACTGAATATTTGTACTACACTCTATGTTCTTAACTATAAGTTCCTCTCCTAACTGTGCAACAGTTTTGTACCAATCTCTTCTATAATGTCTGTATCTAGGCCAATCCTCCCGTCCAGTAATTCTCAATATTTCCACAGTCCTTATGGTTTCTCCCAAACACTCATCACACCATCGTTCAACCTGAGAAAAGCTTTTCCCACTGCTGTACCCCGCACCCTCTACACACACGACACACTCAAGGATCACATTGTTTGCATACAGGACACGCGATATGTGACTTCCGTAATTCCTTACAGTTGTCCATACGAAGCTTAGTGTCTATGGTTATACGTCACGTGTCTGTTTCCTCCTGAAGGTCAACCTTAACTCGTCCGGGTTCCCGGCGACTTCCCAGTCTGTATGCAGGATAGGACCTTTTACTCGGCTAGCGTGTGTCCATCCTCTTTCTGCGGTGCGGACTGCGGTATCTGTGGTGAGTAAAACAAGGAAAGGTCCCTCCCAGCGAGGGGTTAACGATGATTCTTTCCAGGTTTTTACGAGCACTTGATCTCCTGGTTTAATTCTATGTATTGCTATATCTAAAGGTGGTCTTTGAACCACCAGGCCTCGCTTTAACAGTTCTTGCCTCCTTTTCATGAGTTCTATAAGATATTCTTGTAACATCTTTTCTTCCACTTTAGGGTGTTCGATTGGTTTCTCCAAATCATAGGGCATTCCATATAACATTTCAAAGGAGGAAAGTCCTGTATCGGCCCTCGGTTGTGTCCTTATGTTCAAGAGGGCTAAGGGGAGGCACCTCACCCAGTTCATTTTGGTTTCTATCATTAATTTGGTCAGGTGCTTTTTAATTTCTCCGTTCATCCTTTCAACTTTTCCTGAACTCTGGGGGTGCCAAGGAGTGTGATACTCCCATCTGGTTCCCAGAGCTTCTAACGTTTCTCTAATTATTTTGGAAGTAAAATGGGGCCCTCTGTCCGAATCGATAGCTAACATGATCCCATATCTAGGTATGATATGCTCTAATAATATTTTTACTACTGTCCTTGCAGTGGCCCGAGCTACCGGAAAGGCTTCAACGAAGTGAGTTAGGTGGTCTACCATAACTAGAAGGTATTTATATCTGCCTACCTTTGGTAGCTCCGTAAAGTCTACCTGAATCCTTTCGAATGGCTTTTTGGCTATTTGCCTCCCCCCAGGGACTCTTTCTCTAAGACGCTGTTTATTTATTCTTTGACATGTTAAGCATTCTCCAACGATTCTTTTTGCTAAATCGTATACCCCCAGGGTCATGTATTTATTAGCGAATTGATCTACCAGAGCTTGTACTCCCCAATGGGTTTGCCTATGAAACTCTCTCAAAACTCGCCAAGCTACTCCTTTCGGGAGCATTTCCCTCTCATCAGGTAGCCACCACTTTCCTTCTCGTTCAACTACTCCCATTTGTTCCAATTTTCCTTTTTCCTGATTTGTAAATCTCATAGCATACTTAGTTTGTACAGGATCTTGTTCCACTGCTTTTATTACCAGTAACGCAGCTTTCTTAGCTTCCTCATCTGCTAAATTATTCCCTCTTATTTGCGTGGAGGTTCCCTTCCGATGGCCCTTTACATAAACTACCGCGATTTGTTTGGGCCCTCTTAATGCCTCCAAAGTTTGCTTTATTAAGGTCTCATGTATTAATCCCTTACCTTGAGAATTCATTAGGCCCCTCTCTTCCCAAATTTTTCCGAATGTGTGAACTACCCCAAATGCATATTTAGAATCCGTAAATATTGTTCCTCTCTTATCTTTTAACAATTGTAATGCCCTCAATACTGCGAACAGCTCACAAGCCTGCGCCGACCATCCTGAGCTAAGGGGACCCGACTCCTTAGTTGTCCAGCTGTTTCCTTCTATTATGGCATATCCTGATTTCCTTTTTCCGTCCACTACCCGCGATGATCCATCTACAAACAGTTTTTCTCCACATAGCAACTCCTCTTCCTCTAAATCCTCCCTTATCTTGGTTTGATATTCTATTACCCTGATACAGTCATGGGAAAGGGGTTCGCTCGGTTCTCCATATAGAAATTGAGCTGGGTTCTGCAAATTAGTAGTTTCAAGCTCTAACTTGGGAGAGTGCAACAGGATTCCTTCATATTTCAGTAACCTAGCATCCGTAATCCATTTATCAGCTTTCTGCTGTAATACCCCTCGTATATTATGAGGGGTGTACACTTTTAATTCTCCTCCCATAGTTATTTTCCCAGCTTCTTCGACTAGGAGGGCAGTAGCAACTATGGCCTGTAAACAGGTAGGCCAACCACGACTGACTGGATCTAATAACTTGGAATAATACCCCACGGGTTTCCTTTTACCAGCCCATTCTTGCGTTAGGACCCCGAAGGCCGTTTCACCCTCCGTGTTAACAAATAGATAGAAAGGCCTCCGGGTATCCACCAGACTCAGTACTGGGGCATTTACTAACTCAGTTTTTAAGTTTTCTAATTGCTTGTCATCCTCTGTACTCCATTTCATCAGACCTTCCCCCACTAGCTTCTGATATAAGAACTTAACCTTGTTGCTGTAATTTTCAATCCACTGTCTACAGTAGCCGAAAAGACCTAAAAGTTGTCGCACTTGCCTTTTATTCTTGGGAGGCTGGAGGGACAAAATAGCGTTTACTCGCTCTGGATCTAGTCTCTTAGTCCCTTTACTCAGCCAGTGCCCTAGATATTTTACTTCTTCCTCAGTAAATTGCAGTTTAGATTTTGATACCTTTAAACCCTTTAGGCTCAAGAAATTTAATAACTTAATGCTGGTGCTTCGCACACTATCTTGGCTTTTGCCAGATATTAATAGGTCATCTACATATTGTACCAAAACTACTCCAGGTTCCAGTTCAAAATTTTCCAGGACTTGTTCTAGGGCCTGCCCAAAGAGGTTTGGCGATTCAGTAAATCCCTGTGGAAGAACCGTCCATCTAAGTTGTTGCTTCCGATGGGTATCAGGGTTCTCCCACTCAAAGGCAAAATAGTCCCGACATTCTTCTCTCAAGGGACAGGCCCAGAAGGCATCCTTTAGGTCTATTACACTATACCAGGTCAATTCTGGGGACACTTGGCTTAATAGGTTATAAGGGTTGGCCACTACCGGAAATCTAGTTACCGTTCTTTTATTTACTTCACGGAGGTCTTGTACTAGACGATAGGACCCATCCGATTTCTTTACGGGCAATATGGGGGTATTATGGGGCGACATGCATGGTTCTAGCAACCCCTGCTGTAATAATCGATCAACTACCGGTTGCAGCCCGTGTCTCCCATCCTGTGATATAGGGTATTGTTTAACACGTATTGGTACTTCCGGATCCGTGATTGTCACTGTAATCGGTGGAATATCTAATTTTCCAACCGACTCGGGAGTGTACCATACTTCAGGATTGATCTTAACTTCGTCTTCGGTTGTTAAAGCGTACAGTTTTACCTTCAATTCTTGATCTTTTACCTCTAAATTAATTCCCAATTCAACAATTAAATCCCTTCCTAATAGGGAAGGCTATATTCGGCTTCAGGTACTAATAAAAAGGATCCTACCCCTGTCCGGGATGGGGATTCTATTTCTACTCCTCTCATTACGGGTACAAAAAAAAAGGTTCTACTTTTGCCCCTATTACTTGTATTTTCTCCGAGGAGGGGGTGCATCCCTGGGGCACAGTTTGGACAGTAGATCTTTCTGCCCCTGAATCCACCAGGAATTCTATTTCCTGACGCTGGGGACCTAACTTCAATTTTATCAAGGGCTCTGTTGTTTTAGAAGTCCCCAGCAGATAGAGCCCCTGACACCTCTACTCCACGTGATACATCTTTTCATCCTGTATACGTTTCCTACAATTCATACGCATATGTCCCTTCCTCTGGCAGTAAAAACATTCTATTTCTCTCAAATCCTTCGGTCCGACTTGTCTCCCCTGAGGCGGCCCGTTCCCACCTAGGCGTGGTGGCCCCCCCCTTCTGTGGAGCCGTCCTCTGTCCCTCTCGAACTGCCGCTACCAGAATTTTAGCTTGTCTCCTCTGGGTCTCTTCCTCCCTTCTCACATAAACCTTCTGCGCTTCCCTTAGCAACTCGTCCAACCCTTTCTCTTGCCAGTCTTCCAACTTCTCTAACTTCTTTCTAATATCCGGCCATGACTTCGCCACGAACTAAGTTTTTAGAAGAGCTTGCCCGACCGGTGTTGCAGGGTCTATCCCGGAGTAAAGCGGCAAGCTCTTTCTTAATCTTTCTAACCATTCTGTGGGAGTCTCATCTTTCTTTTGTTGTTCATTAAAAACTTTTATTTATGTTCTGCCCCCGAGGGACCGATTCTTTAATCCCTTGTACGATTATAGTGCGGAGATCTCCCATATGGCCCCTGTGTTCCAGGTTTTGATTGTCCCAATTAGGGCGCTGCTGGGGCCACTTAATGTCAGCACCCGTCCCTTGCTGGTGTTTCTGGTCCCAGACTCTCATTCCTGCCCTCCTGATCATTTCCCGCTCTTACTAGCGGGGGATCATAGGGAGGGGGACGGGGTGGAGGTTCCTCAGGGACCCTCTTTTTGCGGCTAGATTTCTTTCCGCCTAAGGCGAGAATCCCAGCGCGAGTGGCAGAAGGTAGCCAACAGCGCGCATACTCGCTCTCTTCAGGATTAAAAGGCTCCTTATCATTTACATAAAGATTTAGGGCCTGACAAATCCAATCTTCAAATGAACCAAAAATTGGCCAAAATAAATGATCTGGTCTAATCTGCTGGTTACCCCAGACATACATACAATAATATACCATTTTCTCTTTACTCTTATTTCTCGTGCAAGATGCACCTTCCCAATTTTTGAGCATAAAGCCCATTGGGGAATCCCGGGGAATATCTGGAAACCTCTCCTTGGGTCCCTTCCCCATGAGATCAGAGGGCTTGCTCTTCCTCTGTCCCATCTTCCGGAGTGCCTTCTTTCACACACACACACGCACCCCTCGTTCGTGGCTCACGCCCTCGCGGGCAATGAGAACCGCACTACTAGAAGGTCCCGCTCTGCCTTACGGCAGAGTCCACACTCGCTTCGCTTCCTCCCCACAAGGGGGGGGGCGTCTCGTTCAAGCACACTCCAGGAAACCCACCCCAACCGAACGGAATCACTTTCTATACTTACCCTCCCTCGGGTCTTCGTCCGGCTCTTTGTGCACAAAATTTACGGGGTTTTTATTCTTTTGCCTAATTACCTGAATTTAGGGTTCGGAGGTTAAGGTTTCAGGGCGAGCCTTCGTCCACTCCAGGGCCGTCTAAAAACGGGACGGGGCGCCTCCCCGAAGTTTAGAAGGCCCTCCTAGAAGTCCTTAATCCGAGTCACGGCACCAAAATTTGTTATAAATGAAGACGAGTTTTTGAGCTAATCAGTTAATTTTATTAAGCAAGCGAATTTAAAGCAAGCGGTAATTAGGCAAAACAGCGCTGGGTGACCGGGGGAACTCGGTTCCGCCAACGGCACACCAACTCAACTTTTCATGTGTGCTTATATTTGTTATGCACCCATTCACGCGCTGGGACACTTTGACGAATTAGTTCCTGGTTGGCTAGTCGACAATGTCCACGCGCTACCGGGCGCTCTGTTATCTGGTGCACCATCTGGGCGCTCTGTTATCGGTGCACCATCCGGGCGCTCTGTTATCAGTTGCACTATCCGGGCGCTCTGTTATCCGGTTTCCTCCAGATGTTGGCTTAATTACTATTACAAAGTTCTACAAAACATAATCAATCTTGCACAAGCGTAGTTACTGCTTACAACAATATGCATAATATAACACAACATACATAATACAACTGAGTTCCACTTGATTTGATCAACAATAACAATTTTGATCATTTACTTATTACACTTCCAATCCCTAACATTCTGTGATTCTGCGATTCTGTGATTTATTCCAGGCAATTAGAAAAGAAAACCCTATTATCCTCCCTTAATTTCCAGCAGCAAACCGGTACCACCATGGGATGAACCATCTGGGTAGCATGAATATGAAACTACAGGGGGAACAAGGTTGCAGGGACATTCTCCAGGGAAAGGGGCAGGGAGAGCAATGAGGGCAGAGGAAGGCACATCATCATCATTGACCATTAATGAATTATTGAGGAGACAGAAATAGAGTTGTTTAGGAAGGAAGGCAGCCAGGTAAGGGCTGTAGTGTGGGAGGAGAGAGCAGTGGCACTTAAACCTGAAGAAGTCAAGAGGAGGATGTGGGTTGTATTGCAATGGGAGCAGATGTTTCAGCTCTCGATTTTTTTTTTTTTTTTAAGAGATTGATTAATTAAATTCAAATACTGCTTTGGGCTTGCTGAGCTCCACAATGAGACACTTTCTAAATCTTTTGTGTTTGTGGATAAACATACTTTTCAGAACTGATGTTTTTAACTCTTCTTCAGATACAGTGGTTGCTCTCCAACCCCTCCAGGAAATCCTGGATGCATACTGAATGTCTGCCTCGCTGCTAGCAGCCAAATGACTGCTGAATACATTTTTCAGGTGAGGAGCTATCACCAGGATATTGCCAGGTAAAGGTGAGCAGTTCAGGCTATCGCTGGGAAGACTACTGATTCAGCACTGTAATGTTTAGGTAAATGCTATAACAGCTATTTAAAAGAGAAAAGCCAGACACTTCTTATGTATGACTCACTAATCACTGTCTGTGCTGTAGAGCCTGGAGTACAAATTCCTTTTGTCATGAAAATGCTTGCTCCTTTGATCCCCATAACATCATTAAACAGTTCTAAAGAGCAAGTAAATCTTTTGGCACACTCTTTGCAAAATAAGCATTTCAGGATTCAGACGCATGTGGGTGTGTTTGTGATGTTGAGGAGATTGATACTGATACAATTTTTAGCAGCGGGTACAGACTTTGTGTTGCTTTGCTGAAGAAAAGAGAGAGAGGTTTTCCACCTCCTTTTCCAAAGCATTTATGTAGAAAATTGAAATGCACAAGGTAGCCATGCAGGATTGCTTCACAAAGGCTGCTGTTGGAAATTGAACGCTATTTTGTTTGTCTGCACAATGGTCACGTATTGACAAATGGCACATGCCCACCAGCATACTTCCCAAAGCATGTTGAAGAGTTTTATATTTGTTCTCATAATTCAGGTAGAATACATAGTTGGTGTCTCTGGAGAGCCTCATGCTGTGGAATATATTACCAGCTTTTTCCTATGACAAACTGAGGCTACAGGCTGGTGGAGCACAGGCTTCAGATGTCCCTGTCTTCATGAGGACCCAGTGCAGGGTGAAGGCGCAGTTGGTCGTACTGGGATTACTTTGTTTATCAGACCATAGGTGCATCAGGGTCTACGCATCACTTTCTCAGCTGCTTTAATACCTGGCAATGGTGGGGTTTTTTTTCTGGCTCTATGCACAGCAGCCCAGTGTCTGGGTCAGCTGCCATGCTGTCCCTTTGGAGCTCTGTGGCTAGTAAATTTAAAGGGGGGCAGAGTAGTTATCTGTAACATTTTTATCAAAGGTTCTGTGGTATTTGTCTAATAACTTCATAAGGTTTTAGCTAAAATGAGAAGAGCTTACGAGCTTACTGAAAGAAAAATGTAAATCTAAACCATTCAAATAAGCACGACTGTTTAGAAGGGTAAGAACAGTATTCTCATGCCACATAGCACTCTGTGTGAAATAAGTTTATACCCCTCCAACATGCCATCTGGCAGCAAACCGTAGCTTGGTTTGCATCCCAGCCTATGATCTTGCAAGAAAAATTAAATCATATATAATAAAATGCACTTTTAAAAGACAACATTTTTGGTAATGTTTAGTGGAACTAATGGTCTTAAAAGAGTTTCCAGCTATCTGTCGGAAAATGTTTTGGTAAACAAGCGTCTGCTCTCAGTTGTGATGTGCATATGAGTAAAGGGATTTATGTCACACTGTTGTTCGTGCACATATGCATCCTCTGAGTGTTCAGAACATTCAAATCTGCATTTCTGCCTGAGCCACTACAGTGGGAGGAATCAGATTACAGGATTTGAACTAGTACCCAAACTATGCGTAGAAGTAGTTGTATGTTTGGGAGAAAATGGAACAAGTTTACTGTTTTAGGAAGTTAGAGACTGATTGCCGTGAGATACAATCTGTGGAAGTTCACATGCCTGGGTTCTCCTAGAACTGCTTCCTCTATCTGATTTTCATACGCTTAAATTTTATGGAAGATTGTTTCCTATTTACATTGGGTAAAGTATCTCTCCAATTTAAACCATCTTCTTTTCTAGTACTGATAATCCAAGCAAAAGAAAGTCCAGTGGATAGAAGTAGTAACTACTCATTTAAAATTCTCAGGAAACAGGCAAAAATCTTTTATGTAGTTGGATTATGGACAAGTTGGCATCTCAAGGAAAATAAACAAGATAAAATACATGCTGATAAATCTGTTTTTATGAGGTTTAATATGGAGAAATTAGACTGCCCACTGGATGTACAATGAAATGATTAGGTAGAACCTTCTATCTAGTGTATACAAAGGGTTGCAGAGATTTGATTAAGTTATGTGAAATATAACAACGGAGGCTCACCTTATAAGGATTGAGGATGGGTTAAAATAATTCATGGAGAAGTTGCTGTAATTAAAACCACTCTAACTAGTACCCAGAGCCTGTTTGTCTCCTTCTAGTAAGGGTGCATCTTCAAGTTTGCATTAATATTCTCTGTGCCTCACTCGTGTCTAGGAACGCTTTCATTTGTCACTCCATGTAAATTTAAATTGTAGCCTCCCAATCAGTGTTTTGAATCACTGAGATATTGGCTAAGTATATAATTCTTAGCTTAGACGCTGAACATCTGTTGCCATTTGTGTCCAATATGTAATTACAGCAGGGGGAGCTGGACAATCAGAGATTAAAAAGATGCTGCTTAATCTTCCACCACATGTTTCCACTTAAAAAGAATAACACACTAGAGAAATCTCATAGCGACTCATGGTATATCTGCTTCTCCCTCTATCCTTCCTCAATAGATAAGGCTTCATCTGATTTCTGTCTGAAATTACCATTGTCCTTGTGTTTGGACCTGGGAGTGTACTCACTTAAACCTCATGGGGCCCATGTGATAGGGAATGCTCTGAAGGACTTAATTCCTGTTTTTTCCAAATTAAAATAATTGTGCCTTGTGGTCTTCCTTTTGCTTGTGTATAAAAATGTATTTATATGGAGTAATTTTTTCCAAGAGAGCACAAGCCATTTGGGGAGAATGGCCACTAGCATCAGCAGAGCTGGCCAGAACATGTGGATGGGGCAGGCTGCTGAGATGGATAACACGATCCTCCCTCAAGCTTTCTGGTTGAGCCAGCAAGGGGACCATGATATGTTTTTTCCCTTTTCTCAAGTCCAATGGGACTATGCAAGTACATTTATAGGAAAGCTAGAAGTAGTAACTGTAGTGCAGTGAAGGCAGGTGTTATGGAAAGGGTAGCAGGTGAGGGGTTGTGCAGTCATAAAGATGGCACAGTATGTTTTGTCTTACTGCAAAGTGATGTTGCTAGTGCAGTTGTATTTACACGAATGTGAACCTAAAAGCTGATTTGACACATCGAGATTTAAGCAGGGACTGAAGAAAAAATCGTGCAATTTATGGAGCAAGAGATGATATTCCAGAAGCAGGCAATGGGAGAGGGTAGGGTCACAGTGGTGTTCGCCTCAGGAGCTTTCTCTGCCAGTGACTTTTCATCAAAGTGTGAAAATACATGTTGGGCACAACTGGAGCACAAGTGTGGACTTTGTCCCATATATGTCCTGTTGGAGAGGCTGCTGACAGATCACCTGTGCCAGCTCAATGGAGGGGTGCTCAGAGTGATTTCTGGATGCACAGAAATACTGCCACAGTTTGTGTGCAGGAGAGAGATCTGACTGCAATGCTGTCAAAATATTCAGCGCGTTCAGAGGAAGGAAGCTGGAGGTTTTACATCACTTCAGAAGAAGTGGAGACATGTTAAAGGAATCTGCCTTTAGAGATCTTGTATGTCCTGACTTTTCTGGGCAGGGTTGCCCGTGGATGGGCTGTGGGTAGGCTGCCTGTGGACATCCTTCCCATGGTAGCAACGTGAGATGGTGCAAGTGTGGCTTCAGCTGTGGAATAAGGAAGTTATGTCTGATCATTAATTGGAAGAACATTTCATCCCCTGGAAGTCTTTGAAAAATGTGAGTGTAAAGTTGTATCATACTGGCAAAACAGCTCCTGTATTTCAGTGAAAAATGTTTCACTCATTTTGTACGAGAGGGGAAACTGATTTTACTGCTGGTTGTAATAGCAATGCACAATGAGATTTGTCCTGTACATACACAAAACCGCTCTCAACTGTTTTCACATTTGTGCTCTTAGGTTTTGTACTTCTCCCAGAACATCCTTCTAGTCTTTATTAAAATTTTTTTTAACAGCTAGTATGCTGAAACTTTAACCTCTAATTTTCTTTAGGACAAAACTGCAAAGATTTGTAAAATAGAAAATATTTTTTTTCTAAAGAAAATTAATATACAACTGCATGCTACTTCAAGAGGATTCTCTTTTTCCTAAGAATAGGCTTTGGGACTCAGAAAGATTTCGTGAGAGAAATTTACTGAGAGACTGGATTTCAAAATGAGGTTTAGCCCTTACTATTATGACATGGTAAGGTGGTCTATAGACTTATAGGTACAATTAAATAAGAATTATTGATGTGTTTAATTTGAAATATAAACAAACACAGACCCTAAGCATCCTCAGGATTACTTTTGGTGTGAAAATAGTAACTAATGTGAATGAGGGGATGTACAATGTGGGGTATTCAAAGAAAGTTGCAAGCAATGTCCGTTTCTATCTTAGTGCTTCCCCTTTCCAGTCCAACTGCATTTTACCACCTCTCCTAGTGCATCTTTAATCTTGGAAAAAGGCAAATTAAGATAGAAGAGACCTTGACCCAGACTCAAGGCTTACTGAAAGCAATTGGAAGGAGCCGTCTTGTCTTTGGTGTGACCTGCAGCTGTCCCTGCCAGATTTGTAAGCCCTCCCTTGTACACACCCTCCCTATACCCTGGGTGGGGTCAGCACCTTTGCTTGTAGACCTCCCAGCTCTGCAGCTGCTTACAGTACAGTCTGTCACCAGTGAAATGAACAGAAGACACTAAGATCCATCTGCAACAATGTGAGAAAGAACGTGTGTGATGGGTAACTTAATGATAAAGACAGTGACAGGACTCCCCACAGGCCTGCCTGTGCAACAGACCTGTGGTTGTAAAGCCTTGGCCTTACCCTTTTTCTGCATGAGCTTTCATGGTGGCAATGCACTACTGTCTGCTCGGCACATGAAGTCTTTTCCTGTCCCTTCCTTCCTTCTCCAGGTAGGGATGTACTCTTCACCTCAACACAGAGGATCTGCACACCCACCTCCAGTGGCACCTTGCCATTGAGCAGTCATCTTAGAAAGCCTGAAGGGGCTGACATGGAAAAATAACAGCATACGTGGAGTTCAGACATGTGTCTTGCTGTTTTATTGAGGGGCACATCAGGAAAGCTGCTCCACATTAGCTAAATGTTCTGCTTCTTCCATCTGAGGTGAACACCAGTCACACTGAAAACATGAACTTGAGGCCCTGGCTGGGTGGGCTTAGGCCTGTGGAACAATTCTTGCTTGAATCAGTTTGCTGCTTCCAACGAGACAGTATGCGGAGCAGCAAAATGCAGTCATTGAACTTGAAGATGACAGATTATTTACAGAAAATGTGTGGGTGTGTGGATGTGTGTGTTTATCTGCAGTTTTTGTGCCGCCTAAATGCCAGTGGCCATTTAGTATCATTTCACTACATTTATAAACTTTGCAGAGCTTTTAGACCATCCGCAGGAAGCGGTGGGAAGGTTTAAGAGACAGCAGCTGGCTAAACTTATTCTCAGCCAATGTTAAGTTTGCAACCACAGACAATACTGAAAAAAAATATTATTTTATTGCAACATTATTGTTTTCCTGTTATTCTGGTTATTCACTTTTGGACTCCTTTTTCTTTCTAGGGTCAATTTTTCAAAAAATCTCCAACCCACTTAAGTTCCACAGGCTTTGATTGCCTCAAAAAATATTTCAGGAGCTTTTCTTGTAAGTTTACATTTTTTAAGGGGTTGTGTAATACATTTTCCCATCTTTTATGGTGTCCTTGGAAAACCATGTCAGAAGAAACATACTTAGCACAGTAGAATTCAATTATGCATTTTAAAGTGCCTCAGAATCCATGTTAATCTGTGGACCAGAATAATCGTACAAGCATCTTTGCAAAGTTTTGCTTGATTTTGCCAAGATGTGTTTCTTAGAGTAGCCTGTGCTATTCCTTTATTTTGGGTATGCATGAAATCTTTATTGATGTGCTTTCTTGAATCACATTAACTCTCTCTGTACATGATCTCATGCATTTACCTCTAAACTCTCAAGAAAAAGTGTTGTCTGAAGTGCACATATGTACTTAAAGAACAACAGGTATTATTCTAGCTTGATTTAATTTTCATCTTTCCCTACTTTAAAGACCTAATTCTTTTAGTGATTTGTGATATTTTGTTTTAGTGATAGAGATTTGTATTACAGATTCATTTACTCTCAGTAAAAAATACATAGCTACTCATATCTTGTGATAATTCTGTGTTGAAGAAGTCATTCCAGTGGAAGATCATAAGGAAAACTTGAATTTGTCTTCTTCTAGCAACACATTAAAAATGAAGTACTAGTTTTCCATGAATACATCTGTGCTCAGTAGGTGATGCCCTGAGTTAAATTTATTTAATATCATGTGGTGAGTTTGTGGCCAAAGCTAGGCTGGGATCCAGAGTTTTGTCTTTCTGTGTTGCCCACAGCCACAAGATTGTCCCATAGAGGGGTCTAAAGGTTGTATAGGTATACTATTTCACAAAGAAGGCAGGCTGTTTCCACAGGGAAATGTGCTTTATTTTTATGATGATACAGACCCAGTTTCTTAAGCACAGAATGTATTGTCTGCCCTTCTTTCCTCCTAAGCACGCTTTTAGAAAATGATTGCAAATTCTTGCAGAATGATTATAGTGACAACTGCAGGAAGCCTCCTCTGCAAGAAAATGATTGATGGTCAGTGGTGATCACCTGCATATTGCGTCCCTGTTGAAATGCGTTCATTTAATCTCAGGGGCATTCATTTAATCTAAACTGCATTTTGCAAACTTGAGCACACTGCTCAAGTTGAAGGGAAGTAGGTTTTTTGACAGTATCCATTTGTGGGGAATAGTGGAGAACATGCAGTGTGTATTACTAAACCTGTCTCAAGGTAGAAATATCCAGGAAATTGCTGAAGATGAGGCATACTTCCAAAGTCCTGTTCCTTAAAATGCAGGTAAAAATAGCCAACCTTTTTCCTCACAGACATCACTTAATTTGTTCTCCCTCAGTGAAAGCTGTATAGTATTTCAGGGGCTGCAGAAACTGCAACTTGAATCTCTTTGGAAAAGAGAATTTTATCTTCTGTCTCATTAACTTCCTTCTAAATTCAACTTTTTTTCCTTTGCTAGGCAATATTTTCAAAGCTTCCGCTCTCTGAAACTCCTTAAAACTTTTACAGTACCATATCTGTTTTAGGGGTTTTGTTGTTGTTGTTTGTTTGGTTTTGTTTTTGTTTTTCCATTGACTCCACCAGGCTCTACATCAGGCCAATAATGGCTATTTGTCAGTGTATCCATGAGTTATATTGACCTGTATCATGCCAAATTTCATCAGTGTGTTTGCAGTCCCTAAGCTCTTTGGCACAGCAGGCATGTTACATAGTTGGCACCACTCGGAAATTGCACAGCTTTGTAGTGCTAGACAAATAATAATACTATTTTCTATCTGCTAATGGAAGACATGAAATTTTTTAAACAAATCTATATGCTGCTGTTCTGATGGGGGCATTCATCTCTCTCCCCCCTCCAACAAAATGGATTTTCTGACATTTCTGTGACCTCTTAGAGGAAGAATTAGGTGCACAGTTACCAAGCAACAGAAAGTCAGGCAACACACTTTCAAAGCCCTCTAATTGCCCATAATGGTAAGAGCAGCATCCGCGTTCACAAAAGCTTCATGTACTTGATACTTATTCTGCCATGGGAACTCATTTACCTTTTATTATCAGTGTGGTGTTAAGCTGTAACCACCAAAGGAAGTGATGGAAGTCTGAAGGGGTCTGCGAGACTTGGAGCTGCTCTGCATACAGAGGGCCATACGGAACAATTGTCATTTTCACAATTCATGCCTCCCATTTTGTTTATCTAGAATATTTTAAGTGCTTAACTCACAAGAGAGAAGGCACATTCATCTCTTCAGTGTTAAAACCAAAGTGAATGTGAAAAAATAGCTTGCAAAGTCTTTCAAAGATTTAAATGAGAGACCAAAGAAAGGCTTTAAAGCACAATATATTCTGACAACTTATCCTCTAAGGTTTTAAAATGACATGTTTCATGAGTCACACAATGAAATCTCTGTGGAGGATGGGGGAAAATACATTAATACATATTTGAGTATTTGAAAGACTTCTTTCCCCCCCCACCCCAGTTTGTACCTGGCTGCATGTGAGGATTCAAACTCTTTCCTCCTTGCACGGCATATCTGGGACACTGTGTGCCACCCTTTCCTGAAGGTTTTCCATTGTCCTCAAAGGCTGCAGCAGCCTCCATCTACTCCTCACCACCCACTTTCCTCAGGGGGATGTAGGAAACACTTCGATTTAGGCACTGCATGGATCCTCATAGAGACTGTCATGAAGCAACAGACCGAGTCTTTGCCACTGGGCCTTTTGTGTTCACCTTGTTGTTTCTTGTGGAAGATGGTGTTGGCCATGGGCTGGAACAAGTGATGGTCACTGGCTCCATTCTCCCACTGCTGAGCCTTGGGGAAGTGCTTTCAATCCTTCATGGGAGAGATGGTGAGTCTGTGCTCTTGATATCAGTGATTTGCATTTCCTACTCCAGCAAGGGCTAGTTTTAGTGGTCAAAAGGGCTTCTCTGTATTTCTATAAATACTTGCATTTCTTTTCAAGCATACAGATGTGTTTCTTTAGGAACAAATAAAGCTCTAGAGTTTCCTTCTCATGTCATTTACACTGGGGTTAGAGCTGGTGGAGTTAATAGGCATTATATTGGCACAAGTGAAGAGAGGGACCAGAAGCCAAGATTTTTTTTGCCTCAAGACCCTAAGCAAAGCATACTCTAAACTTGACATGGCATCCTGAGCAAGAAAGCACCTTGCATGTGAGCTGTTCATCCAATATTTTTTTTTTTTTCTTTTGGCTGAGCTTCTGTCCTCCAGCCAGAAATGAGGTTTAATGGAGTGGTATCATACAATGGAGGTGAAATGGCCAAAGGCTCAGTCATGCACTCTGCCAAGTGCTATAGCTCCAGTCCAGAAAAGCCCTTAGGCATCCAGCTGCCTTCTGAGTCTCACAAAATGATACAATACTTCAAACAGAGCTGTGAATTGCCAAGAAACATGAACATGGGGTAGGCTGAAACTCAGTATTGAACTTAGAGGGGAAAAAAGAAGCTGGCGTTAAAGTATCTACATGTACACATTTGAGCTGTGTTTTTCTATTTAGGACCTTTTTACTTGAATGACTGTGTAATTACCACCATTTCCAGTGGAGTTACTTCAAAATTACTATGTAGTTTATTGTGTCTGTCTAATTAACTTGTCTCACAACTGTAAGTGGAATGTACCATCATTTCCTATGTGGAGAACTCTTTCTTAGAACTATATTCTGACAATAAAAGAATATTTCTGCTGTATTTTCAATTCTAAGAGTAGGTGTTGTTTAGAGACATACAGTCTGGAGACATGAGAGGAAAGGGAGAATTATTATGTTTGCCTAGTGCCTAAATGAAGCTATTTTCCCCATGTTTGGTTAACCTATTTTTAATAGGAATTGATCATATTGTGAATTAGGACTTCTATTAGGAACTACATGTTAGAAGAGCACAAATAGTCCTGGCTGAATTTAGATTTTCATTGCTGTAGGGTGCCTGAGAGCACATTTATGCTGACTCTTGCATTTAGTGTGGAAATTTAAGTGGTGTCCTCTTACAGTTATATTAACTCTTTAAGTCGTGCCCACTTTCTTCTTATTGTAAATTTGAATGTTAACAGTGTAATTAGCACAACTGTTGGTAGATGCATGAAGACACAAATGTCAAGACTGCTCTATTCAAGCCAGGTTTACATTTGGGAATAAGACAGAGAAAGCAAAGTTGTATTGGAAAACTGCAGAGATGTTCTTATCCTAGTATATGTTTTATTCTTCCTCATTATTGCAATGGTTCTTGAAGCACACCTCACTTCTAGAACATCATTACTGTGTTTTGTGTAATATACTACTATCAATAAGAGTTGCCTCGGCCTTTTGATAGCACAAAGCTATACAGATGTTGTTATCTAGGAACGAGAAGCCTTTGTAGGCAGCTTGGTTTAAAAAAAGAAAACTTCATGTCCACATGCATTTCGTGCAATACACCTATAAGGGCTTAGGCAAATTCCTGATGATAAATTTGCTATTGACTTCAATGAGGGCAGTGAAAGAGTAAGAGAAAAAGGTAACATATAGGTACTTTCTGGAAAAAGGTGCAGTGGTTCTCAGAATAATTGTGCAGAGGTTTTTTGTTTGTTTGTTTGTTTGGGTTTTTTTTGTGTTTTTTGTTTGTTTGTTTGTTTGTTTGTTTTTAATAGATGTAAAGATGTAGACCAGAAAATAAGAGGTTTCTATTGAAAGTGAAGATCAAGAACACAATTTTCATTGCTCATACTTCTCCCCAATCCAAAGGACACATACATCCATATGTGTATCCATATGTGTTCCCTCCAAACTGTTTGCACATGTAAAAGATTTGCAAGTCTATAACACTACTTTATCTCTTTTTCTAAGCATGCTGCAAGAAGTAAGTCCAATATATGTTTAGTTCAGATTTACTTTTTTTCAGTGGTTAGCATTATACTGCATTGCAATATATTAACCATCTGCCATTAATTTTCTTTACTGTTTCTCCAGCTTTGATAAAGTCTCTGAAAGATTTTTGTTTGAACTCATGGCTTTGGACATTCTTATGTAGGTTACTTATGCCTGACACTGAAATGATCAGTGTTGCAACCAGGTCTTAATCGAAGAGTTGTACCTGTCCGCCACTTATGTACAAGAAACTACTTTGGTACTCACCAGTCAACTACCTTAGTAACATGCCAGAAGAAATGATCTCTAGGGTGAAGTTTCCTTTTCTGGTGCGTGTGAGGGAAAAAAAGAATTGCATCATTTGGAAAGGCGCAAGTTCCTCCATACTGAAATGTCCCACAGATCACAGAATCATGTGCTCCCAGAGCACTTGGCAAATTAGGTAGGTCTGTATGCAAAATCTCCTAGGGACTGAAAATGAGTTCAGGAAAACGGAGATCCCATTTACATTCCTGATATAAGAACATATGTTCACCTTCTGAAAGTTCAAAAGAGTCTCCTTATGGAGTAAAGAGGGTGGGAAAACCTAACTTCTAGCTTCTTTCTCCATTTTTTTAATCTAGTTATCTGCAGAGTTAAACACTTTCTTCTCAGGGAAGGGGGATAGTGGTTTACTATGTCCCCACATTGTTTACAAAGAGGACCATGCCAGCCCCAAATCTCCTTTGCAGTGGAAACCCATCTGGGAAGCTTCCTTCCTTGAAGACATTCAGCTATTTCCCACTTTTTTAAAATTTTATTTTATTTACATTTATTGATTTATTTTTATTTTATTTATTTAATTTTTATATTTTATTCTACTCATTTTTTTCTGTATTCAGGGGGAAATCAAGACCTGTCTGTAGAGGATGATATGAAAGTACATGTCATTTGCAAATTCCCATCTCCTGTCCTTTCTATTGATGGCACTTATGGATTCTGTACTAGCAGCTCTCAGCATCTCACCCTCTGCAGACTTCTCTAGCTCTCAGAAAATTACTCTAGGATTTTTCCTGGAAGGCACCATGAGTTTGCAAAAATGATTGCTGCAGAGGGCCTCAACTGAATAACAACCCTTGTGCGTGTGCTGCGACTCAAGAAAAGCAACTTCAGAGTTGTTGTCGAGTATAACTATAACAGTATTTCAATTATTTCATAAATGTCATGCAGTATTAAAGGCATAGATTAGTCAGTAAAGTCAGATGTAGGTGTTGGCTTCTGGCACTTGTTTGTTATGCAAGTAGTGAATGGCTGTCATAACTCACTCCTAAAGGTAATAGAAACGTGTATCTGCCTCCTTGTTTTGTGTGCTCAGTTTCCTCCTCAGAGCTGTCTGCACCTTGGGGCTAGTGTCAGTGGATGACATACTGGTTCCTGCCATGCACATATAGTATTAAAAAACCAGGAAGCTGTCAATGGCATCTCCCTCTTCACTGTCAGACCCTCCTCCTGAATGCAGTAAGCACTGTTTCACAGCAAGAAAGGGCCTTGTTATCTGGCTCGAAGTGTGGCAGTGATACAGCAGTGGCTGATTGCTGCTTGATCTTCCTCTGTTTGACTCAGAAATTGTTCACACTTTCAGCCCTCTGAAGGCCGAGTCCTGCCACAGATCACCCTCTATCCAGTCCTAATTCCTGAGCGCACAGCTCACATGAGTGACTTCTGTGCTTGGCTTGTACAGACCTGCTCCTGGAGGTGTGCTCTCAGGTAGGGGGTTTGAACACTGGTTCAGAGAGGCTGAGACAGCAGGGGACTGGCTGTGGTCCTCGCATCTTCCTCAGGAACTGCTCAGGTGTGTGAATCTGAGGTTGTACCTGGAGCTGGTCGTTGTTAGTCTCACGGGGCTAGGATGGTTCTGCAGAGCTGGGATGTGTGCTGAGCGCAGTGCTGGGCTCTGAGAGGCTTTGTGGAGTTATGTGGTCCATTCCTCTGGGACGGGGAGCTTTAATGTGCACTTCTTATGCTTCTTTAGGTTTTGATCTCCCCAGGTATCTCAATTTCTGGTGGGGATATAGGTACCACAGTGATGAAAGATAGATTGGCCTTTAAAAGCTAACTGACACTATTTAATGGGAACATTTTTGTTTTAAAAAATGAAAGCTGTCTATTGAACTAGGATGAATGAATATGGAGGGAAAAATTTTTGTCTTGAAGAGCATCTTTCTAGGAAATCTCCATGCTTAAATTATTTTCAGTTTTGACAGCCAAGAGGCTGCCTCTTCAGAGTGCAGCCACCTGGAACAGAGATAAAATGGGGGGAAATCTCAAACTGAGGAGCCTTTATTTTCCCCACCCCCTATCCAGGCAATGTAGATTCCTTTCATCAGCTCAACCTTCCTGTCTCTGAAATGGCTTTGCAGGGCATTTGGTGTGGATCAGGCTTCAAGCCTTGAAGGTTAGTTCCTCATACAGTTTCCAGGCTCACCTGGGAAGCAGAGCACTAGCCCTGTGAGTAGGGCAGGTTGACACTTTTTCACTGCATTATTTTTTCTGAGTCAAGCTGTTCCATACCTTCTTGGGTAACAGCTTGCTGTTTCTCAGAGGTGACCTTCAATGCCAGCTAGGCTTGGGGAGGCCATTTCTGTGCACAGGCTCTCAGAGAGTGCAAGCTGTCAAAGAGTGACCAGGTTGCAAACTCCTGGACATGACAAATCAGTTTTTAACACTTCAGACTCTTCAGGTGTTTTGCTCAGCTGTTATCTCCATCTCTGAGTTCGTGCTGGAATGTTTTGCCAATAGAAAGCAAGATCCTCTAAATAACCTTTTCTCTGTCTTCTGGAATCCCCCTAAATAAGAATCTATCTGTAAAAATATAATTTTCTATTTAAACAGGTTCATTATCTCTATTTCCTTTTACAAATTTGATATATCTTATTGTCCTATTTGCTCACACATGAGAATGAGGCCAAATCTGATGCCCTTCAAAAGCAACATGGGTTTCTTTTTCAGGGTTACAATGACATGTAAATACTCAGACTTGGTAGAAGCTGAGAACATCTCACAGAAAAGAGGTTCTATAGCAGCTCTTTCTCCCAAAGGATAGAACATGGTTTATTATGGTATATTCATGGTCTGTACCAGTAATGGATGTCTGTGCTGGTTTAGGTCTGACTTTAGGTGCCTCTTTATCTGGCACATAGATTTTCCTATTCCCCTCTTACACTTATGCACCTCAGTGGGAAAGAGAATGGAGACCCAAGACATTAACTAGGTAGTTTGATCCAGCTCTTGATGAGCCATTTCATGCTAACCAAGAGAGATATGTAATGCTTACTCATTCTTGTTTTCACCTTAACGGGGGAAGTTAGTGTACTGGCACATTTTGCAGTAGATAAGCAAATGCAGGACACTGTGGAAATAGAGGTAGGCATGGTCTTTGTCAGCATACTCCAGACCTGCCCACGGTCCAGTGCAAGCATATCATCTTACATCAAAGGAGTACCAAGGCTGGAAAAGTCTGACTAAAGGTAGTTCTTGCAACCCGCTTTCACCATA
The DNA here is from genome assembly GCF_964273445.1 of Streptopelia decaocto. NCBI lineage: Eukaryota > Metazoa > Chordata > Aves > Columbiformes > Columbidae > Streptopelia > Streptopelia decaocto. Next base: position 117,971,407 of record NC_138663.1, read on the forward strand.
CTGTCTACTTAGTCTTCTCATCCTGTACAGAGAAAGCTTATAGATCAGAGTACGCAATCACATAATAAAAGCTATGCACGAACAAGGAGCTAGACAGAATTTTAGTTTCATGGATCCCTTTTGTTCTGACTCTTTTTTTTTTTTTTTAAATAAAAAGGTTTTGGTTGGGCAATGCAACTTTTTGAATGTAATTCTTTACACAAAATCCTGGAAGATTGAAATAAAATCACATGAAGCCTCAGTAAGTCCTTTAAATTCCCAGTTAATGTCTCAACCACATGAGCCCCAGGAATGTCAGAGAGGGGTAACTGCATTTTCTTCTGTCATCCATAAGAAAAGACTGTAACACAAGCATTGCTAGTTAGTCATATACTGTTTGCTAGCTAAAAATGTTTGAAGGATATTTCTCAGATTTTATTTCTGACCTTGGGAATGTGGTCACTTAGAGATGTCACTGACAAGCACATGAACTTTGTACATTCATGCAGAAAGATGGTATGAGTCAGTGGTGAAGACCTGAGTCTGCCACCTTGCAGCTGAAGTCATAATTTTATATCTGCAGGGAGTGAAATACACAACTGGCAAATGATCCTATCCCCCAAATGGGCAAAAGATTATATTGATCCACTCCTCTCATGAAGAATGATGTCTGAGACACAGTCTTTGTCCTTTGTCTGGAAATCATGGACAGGCAACTGATAAGAAATTCCCACATTTGTCTGGAATTTCCAGTCAGTAGCATCCCTTTCTTGGAAGAGGAACCACTATATTTGTACATCCTGTATATGGACACGGCATGCTGAAACTTTCATGAGAAGCTACCATACCCTTAGACAGCTCCGTAAACCCAATGCAGCTGTGTAACCTGTATGTTTCATTGGGCCTTTGGGAGAGCTTTGCCATGTCTTTTTCTCACTCTAGCCATGTGTACCACCTGTGAGATTTTCCAGGAGGTCAAGGGCATGGCACAGCCTAAGCCATGCACATACACTGTGTCTATCCCAGACTAGCAGAGGGGTAGCTACTCCATGTCCAGTCAGAGCTCTGTCTTTGCATTGACTGTATAGAAAGATCTGTGGAGCAAATGCATGTGTTCCATGAAGATGATGTTTGCCAGGTTTTTAAAAGTATGTCTAAGGAAATCAGGCATGCACACCCAAATGAAAGTGTGCATGCTTCCAGACCAGACTGGAAGCATTGGCTGGTATCAGTGGTAGGCAGCCCCTCAGCTTTGTCCCTGTATCCAAAACAGTCTAGTCCGGGCATGAGATTCCTCCTTCTTGACAAGACCAAATATCTGCTTCCTGTGTCATACTACAGTTACAATAAATATCTGACAGTGCAATAGTAATTTGTTCCTGTTCTACAGAAATGGATGCTAGTTTTGGTCTCTGTAATAGCTTCTCGGATGAGCCTACACTAACAACAAGTGAATCAACAGCAAGTATGAGATCAGAAATTCAAGGCAATGTGAAAGAATTAAAAGAAATGCAATTCAAAGGTATATGCATGAGAAGGAAAACAGTCTGTGAGATCTGTGGACAAACAGGGTGCAGGTGCTGCACAGACTCCTGTCTCACCCACTGGCATGACTTGGGATACATGGCATTTGGTCCAGTGCTTTAAAGGTCTAAAGAAATCTCCTGCTGTACCACATAATAAACAGGAGAGGTGTTGACTGACTGTGTACTGATTGCAGTTTATGAAATGAACAGCAGGTGGGAGAGAAGCAATATGCATCCTCTGGTAGACCTCCAGCTAACAATACTACATCTGAAAATATGTAGCATGCTGCTTCTGAAGTCAAACCTTTTAGATTGTGCTACTTGGAAATGGGGAGAGTTAGGAAGGAGCAGAGTGCTGGTGTTAGAGGAAGGGGGAATGTGAAATAATTGGATTTGTGTATGAAATTATTTTTCTTTTTGGTCTCTTCAGTCTTCTTTTTCCATTTCATACTAATATTTCTCAGTTCCCTGATGGTTTTGTCATTCATCAGCCTTTCCCAAGCAGTCAGTCTGCCACCAAATTATATCTGCCTACCTTGGTGGCAGGCACCTCCCTGATTTTTCATCTGTCTCTTCCCTCCTGCCTTTATGCTCTTCTTGCTCCTGTCCTTATGCATATCCATCTATCTCCATTAAAATCTAAATACTGAATATCAATAAAAATAATACAGCCTATTTGGGGAGGAGGTCATTTGCATGATGGTTTATGACTGATTGTTGATTTGTGGTCAAATGCAACAGTCATAAAAGGGCTGTGAATCATGCAAATGACACAAAATGTACACATCAGCAATTAAAATCAGCTGTATTATCTGGGCGCCCAGCAGGGCTGCCTAGTTAAGGCCCTGCCAATGTTTTGATTATTACAACTCCTTACAAGAGTTCATGCTGTTCCTCTCTCCTCACCCCCACATCTAATATTTGACCCTTCCTCTCTTTCTGTATGGCTTAGCTGCTTACCCTATGTTTGGATTCACTGCTGCAATATACAGCTTCCTCCATTCCTTCCTTCCATTACAATGCAGTACAAATTGCTTCTCTCTCCTCCCTAAACGTGGACTCCATTTCTCCACTTCAGGAATCCAGCCAGCAATGTTCTTCTGCCTGCCGTGTCCATTTCAAATACCTTGTCCTAGTGAAACCTCACCTGTCTCAATCTCTGTCCTTTCATTTCCTAACCCCTCCCTTGCTCCACCCTTGCAGAGGAAGGGGTTCTCATCCCCCGAGCGCTGCTGGCTGGTTGTAGCGGGTGAGAGGACCCCAGGATTTGTGCTGAACGTACGGACCGCAGCAGCACTTTACAGGAGCACCAGGTCTGCCTGCATGCAGCTGCTGGCAGAGAGGCTGCGTGAAGACAGCGTCTTTCTCTGTCACCTTCACGCTCGCTGCATACTCTCACACCCCTCCTTTCAGCATGCCTCACGTTTCTCTCCTCTGGATTTGACTCCCTCCCACAGGCTCTTCTCCAGTACCTTTTTGGTCTATCTCGCTATTGAGCTCCACAAAGAAGTGTTCCCCAAAGCACATGTGCAACTTGCTATGGGGCTAACCTCTCCATGCCACGGTGTATTTTTGGAGTCATTGTGCCATCTACCACACAGGTATCACTTGCAATAGATGTCAAAAAGACAATGTGATGCACAAATATTGAAAAGACTATATCGTTATGTTTCGGTACTTATCTGTCTTCATGTCACTGTAATATTCCTTCACTGTAAACACTTAAGTTGCTTTTAATGAAATCATTTAAGAGTGGAAAATAGTTGATGGTAGTATTTCCTTTAGTGTTGTGGGTTATTTTTTTTTCCTGGCCGGTAGATAGTCTTCAAAAGAATTCTGTGCTTCTCACTTGGTGATGTAGAATGCCTTTTGGCCAAGAAGCTGCAGAAGGGGCCTGGAGAAATTATCTTTCTGCATTCTCTTTGTGGCCATCTCTTGTCAAGGAGTGAATCAGAGATGGTATCACCTATCCACAGGCAGTAATGCCACTCGAGACTCTCTAGGGTATCCAAAACAGCAGCCAAGAGCTGGTAGATGGGATGCAGGCCCTGGAAGAGGCATTCAGCTTCCTGATGAGGCAGCTGGGAGTTGGTGTGACTAAATGATCTCTGTTCCTTCTTGCTGCTGAGTTCTGCAGTGAGTGTCAAAAATAGATTGTACTGAGAATATAGCGAGATTCCATGCTGCTGCCTTCCCACCTGGTAAGAAACTCACTTGCAAGGTGTAGGCATGGGCTATTTTAGATTTTTCAGCTGTTTTACTTCCCCATACTAATCAGACCCTGCAGTTACCATCCATGTAGCCTTAGAAGACCAACTACTGATCTAGTAGCTAAGGGAATAAAAAGGGGGGAGCATTTGAGATGTTTTGAGAAACTTTGAATGGATTTGGAGTAACTTTGGAGCAGAAACAGCTAACCTTCCAGCAAGACTTTTGCAGTCGATGAGATATGAGTCTATACTTATACTGCAGTAACTCATGATCTTTGTTAAATGCAGGTCATTCCCGCTGGCAGAGTAGCATAAGGGAGCAATGCACCTGCTTGTGCTGCCTGCATGGTGCATAATGAAGAGATTTTATTTTGTGTTTTGAATGAAATGCAGATTTTTGCTTGAAAGGGTACAAAATAATTTAATTTAAGCAGTGGGTTCCAAACTTTCAACTCCTGATCTGTCTTGCTTAGGCATTTATCTTACATAACATATGATTACAATTTTCTGGTAGGAGTTTTAGAATTACCCAAAGTAACTAAAGAGGAACACAAAGGGAAAAATATTCTTTAATATTTTTCTTCCCCTCTCCTACTATCTAACATGTGAAGAAATAAAACTATCCAGCCACATGCATACCTCTAACTTTACAATGGTTGGAAGTGAGTTCTTCTGCTTATCCAGTACTATACTTGCGTTTCCAAACGCTTGTGGCTCTCTGTGGTTCTGGACCTCACCAAAATCGGTGAGAAAATACTAACTGGCTACAGTGCTTCTGGATTTAATATTGATGGCAAATGCTTAGGTTCCAGATGGTTAGGAAGATTTCTGTTTCCATGTGCATTATTTACATATTTTGTAGATTCACAAACATATTTTGCTTTAATCTGCGTTATTTGTTTAGTTGTGATAGTGGACAGTAAATTATGCCTTGAAACTGATGTTTTCAAAGCCCTGAGACTAGCTTCAGAAATGTTTCAGAAAGTTCTCTGGATGTTTATGTAGTGTTTGTTTAGCTTTAAAACTGCTTATATGTGCTCAGCATTGTGTGAGGTCAAGCCAGGAAGCTTAGGTTGCCTGTTGAGTCATCACTAAACATACATGGACCTTCCTTAATTTGTACCGTGTCAAACCATAGTAGTTTATTTTGATGCCACCTTCTCCAGTTCTTTGGTAAATGATTAGAACCCATTAATACAGCAGGCCAAATTAGATTTATTTCTCTTGAAGGAAAGAGATTGGCTAGCCTGGGTATGTGATACACACCTGAACAAGCATTTGTCTATATGCTATTTGGAAAAGTTGACTCAGCATCTGACTATGAAGGGGACATGTTAAACAATATTAGCTGATATGGCAAAGCAGCTGCAAGGTCCACCTGGTCAAAAGTGTTTTCCACTTACTGCAAATGTGCAAGATGGACACATAGTCCAGGATGCTGGCAGGATGCAATGTCTGGGTCTGGGAGAAGTTTTCCCGTGTTAATATGTTGTTCTGTTGCTGTAAAGTGAAGAAGGAGGAGATAGGGGGGTGTAGGGGGGGAGGGTGGAGGAACAGCACTGCCACAGAGGGAGAGATGCCAGGCAATAACAGGAAGAACAGTTCCAGTGCTTAATTGAAGTGGCAAGTCCCAGGAAGACGACAAGACATGGCATGGAAGGTTTGTTGCTCTTAATTTGCAAAAGCCTCTGTTCCATGGGCTAGAAGGGTACCTGCCTGGGGAGGGAGGCAAGGAAATGACACTTGACATGCAGTATCATCAGCATGCCAGTCATGAGGCAAGGAGTCAGCAGCAGGGTGCTTTCAAGAAACTTGCCTCTCTTTGCAACCTTTAGCAGCCTCATCTACACACCATTGCAGAGATTGGAGGTACGTGATGGCCATGCTGATGATTGTGCTGATTGGGAAGTTCAGTGGTGAGATGCTTTCTTTGGACGAGCAGGTGGTTGTTGATGCTCCTGGCTGTTGTTTGGGAAGAGGTGCTTTGGTCCCCTTTTAGTTTAAAGAGGTGGCCAAATACAAAAGAAATTAAACATCAAAAATGCATGTCAGGAGAATCCTAGATAAGCTATCAAAGGCCAGGAAATTCAGGGCTGATTTCAGCTAATGCTATGATTTTTACCAGCCTAGTGAGAACAGGGAAAAGTCCCAAGGTCACTTCAAATCACAGGGTTTTGTGAAACATTTCTACTGCTAGCAGAAGAGTTGAGCTGGCAGAGGAGAGTTGCAGAGGTACAGGCCTATAAAAATACATTATTAAAGAAAATCTGAATGAAATGGCAACCAGAATGGAAAACAGCAAATAATACTTACAGCATTAGAAATTCATTTCAATTTTATGGAATATAGCTTGGGTATAACTATAAAGCACTACATTAAAATTCATAATAACAGATTATAGTATTCTCTCCTATCTTTACCGCTGCAGACAGTGTGCTTGCAAGAGAGCTAAGCTGAGCAATTTAGGGACAAGATTCATAATTCATGTGGCAGTTATTGGTGGCTTCCTCCATTCACCACTTCAAAAGTAGCCAACAAGTAGCACCACCATCCCCAGTGACAGCCTGATCCAGACAACTCAGGCTGACTTCAAGAATCAAATTTCTGCAGGTGCTGAGCAATGCTGAGAGGACTTGTGTTGATGCATGATAGTAGAGTAGGTGGAGACACATACCTGCCTCAACCTGAACTTCATCTGTCACCAGCAGCTTTTTGAACTTCTACAATTTTGATGAATTATTTTCTACAGCTGTAATGTTTTCTAATGTCTCTTTAAGATTACTCCATCTGAACTAGCCACATACCTACATAAAACAGAAGTGGCAGCAGCACAGCTAAGATTTTGTCACAATTTTCCTTTTAATAGAGCTTCCCTAATTTTCTTGTTCTGTTGATACCAGAGGTATTTGGTACTGTGTCCTGTGTGAGAGATAGGGATTGCTTTCTATTTCTCAGAATTTCCTGGAGAGCATGATTAGAATTTTCAAGGTGGGAGGGGAATGGATGATGTTACTCTGTATGTGGAAGGCAGTGATTAATGTAGATATGGCTTGTTGCTGAGTTTCCTGTTGCTTTGAGTTCAAGAAACAATTACTGTTCCTAAGGTGCAATGATGACAGAGGTAACATTTTCAGCAGCCTCTGATGGGACATCATTTTTTAGTCAGTTGACAGATTTGAAAAACTTGCCTGAGGTATTTATTATGTTTGAACAATATTGTAAAGTATGTTTTCTATCCAAACTTCATGCTTACTGGCCTGAGCTCCAAGCTAATGTGATATTTCTTGTGAAGCTAACGTGCAACACAGAGCTGTTTTGCATTAGAATTCTCTTTGATTTCACAGCATGAGCAAAGTGCTGCTGTAGGGAATACCTGGACTCAGGAGTTATCTGAGTTTTCTTTCTCCAAAAAAGATGACAGAGTTCTTCAAAATATGACGAACATTTTGTAGTGAACATTTCAGAAGACATGAGTGTTATTAACATTGTGATCTGGAGAGGCAGGAAAAGGAGTTCTGATTGTCATGGGCTAGGGCATGGATATTTTCACTGGAGAATAGAGTCACAGCAAGGAAGTACCAGCATTGCCCCCATAAATACCTGGGGACATTTATGTATCTTGTTAAATCCAAAAGAACACAGAAGACATGTTTGCTTTCGTCTGTCACAGCAAAAGGTGATGCTCAGAGCAGGCACAGAGAGTCACTATTCAAAATTAGCTGCTATTGTTGTTCTGAGGTCAGAAGTGAGGGTCACTAGGGAATTTGTATGTGGACCTCCAAACCTGATCATTCATGATGGCATCTCATGACCTCTGAGATAAGTTCTACTGACTTCTTGTCAGTGTGCACTGACTGAGTACTGTGGCTGTAGATGTTAGCAGTGGAGAATGAAGCTTTCGCACTGAGTCAGGTAATGCTGGGTTCCCACCTTGAGCTGTGAGTTGGCTCTGACTGTGCCTTTACACTTCCGGTTCCCTGCCCAGGTTCATCAGCCCTCAGTGGATGTCAGCCTAAGAGAGCTACAAAGAGTTATTCGGTTTCTCACCAGCAGACCACCGAGGGTCTCTGCAAAGCAATTCTCTCCTGCCTGTATATGAGGTCCTTGCATGAGGCTTTGTGGCTTTGCTTTAGTGTTTGATAATAAACTCATGTTGATCCATGTTGGTTCATGCCTTTTACTTGTTATGTTGACTGAGCAAACCTCTAATGGCCACTGGTTTTGTAAAGATGTATTTAATATCATAAATAAAAATAGTTATTACTGTTAATCCGTAGTCATAACCTTGGAATGAACTGCCTGGAGGATCTGAGCTTCAAATGGCTGGACAGTGCTGTGTTGAGGAAGAGCACGTGCAATTCCAAATGTTAGCATTGGCTCCGTTGCTGGCTGTGCAGCTGGGTACATTTTATACTGGACAATGGTCCTTTCTGGGAGAGGGAAGAAGGAGTTACTTCATCATTCAGGGGCTGCATTCAGCAGCACACAATCCACAGTGAGTCACTGATGAAAAACATGGCAGGGCAGGAAATCACAGCTGATGGGAATGATTGCTTCCCATGCAGTTATGAAATAATTCACCCCACTGCCAGAAAGAGCCCCCCCAAGATGAGCAAGAGGTGATTTTTACCGTCTACTTTGTCTAGGTCTGCATGGCTGAATCAAGCCCAGTACGTCCATCCCCTGTAGCTGTACAGAGAGTTTTTAAATATATAACATGAACAATGTCTGACCTCTGTGGTGACAGCTCCTGTAGGCAGCGATCAGACAGCAGCAGTAGGAATAGCTCTGAGATGTATGAATCTCTCAAATTAATCTTTTGGGTCAATTTGAAAGCTAAAGTTGGGAAAGGCTAATGCAGCTAATTTCACTGCTAATCAGTTTAGCAGAAATGACCAGTTAATATAGTTGTGTTTTAATCCTAAATAATTTCCCTGGACTTTCCTGAGGGCCTCCAATATGCTCTACTTCAATGCTATAAGCTCTGTTTTTTTCCCCTTAACTTTCAACTTTGACTGGGCAGTTCTGCATTTTCAGAACAAAACTCTGCACCATGACGAACACTGTCAATATAAAGCAGGATAATTTGTAGTTAATGCAGTATAGATAGTGCAGTGGACATTGCATTACTTTATTTCTTTCCATGTTTAATCCTAAAAAGACCGCTCCACTGAGATCATCTGATTCTTCTCTGAATGGTATTTTGCAATCTTTCTTTGGATTTCTAGTCTAGTTTGGTGTGCATACACGATTACAGAATAGTGTTGATTATGGTCTTATAAATGAATGAAATATGAGGACAGGAGCAAGGATAAATTCATAATCATAGGAAAGTCTACATGAGGGGCAGCAACTGGGTGCGTTGTCTGGGTCAGTCACCTGGAAGTGAAGGGGTAGCTGGGAGAATATGAGCCTTTCTCTACCATTCATATATGAAAATGTACAGATCCACCTTATCTGAGGTGCTGGGTGAGTAGGTACGCCAGCTGGTGGACAAATGCAAGTAATATGGGTATGACCTCCAGCCCTTCCCTTGCTCTGAAGCTCTCCAGCAGAAGTTGCATTAAGAATTAGCCATTCTGGACAAAGTTATCCGTCTGTTGTGAGGTGACTGTGCCCACGGACCAGGTAAGACACATCATATTGAACTGATTGTGTCTTGGCTTATACTGCAGTTCCCAGAGCAGATATAGGAGCTGTGAGAAAGGCAGAGTCTCATAGCTAAAAAAGTAAGTATGACCACGTTACCTTTTTGACCCACTGTCAGAGAGAAAGTATTTCTTTAGCCACGGTCCTAGGAACTTTTGCCATTACTTTGCGGTTTGAGGAGAACTATGAACATGTATTTGTTATCTTCCATATGCTTCTTCAGTGTTATGCAGGAATAGGTAGAGAAAGAGAGAAAATTAATTTGCTGGATGTCTATTTTGAAGGAACTTAGATCAACTTCCTATCAGCCTGATAAAAAAGCTTATGAATCAAAATGGAACTTTAAAGGGAGAAAAAATATACTGTCCTCCAATATTATAGAGATGGACTAAAACCAAAGGAAATGAAGGGGTAGAGAACTCAATGTGGAATGAAGGAAGTGTTGCAAAGATTTCAGACTGGGAGTTTTCTCTTTGGATGATCAGAGAGGGACAGGACTGGATGGTATGCACACCCACTCCGAGACTTAAATCCTCTTTTTAATCTTTATCAGATACCACTATTTCCAGGGAATGAAGGCACTCCGTACAAAGAGAAGGGTGACACAACGTGGAATATCTATAAGCAGAAGCTGTCATGTGTTTTTGATCATTTTGCTGCTGTAAAAAACATCCTGATGCATCTTGTCTTTCAAGAAGAAAACGTAGTTGTGTCGTTTTATCTAGTTACTTGTTAATGCTCACTGCTCCACAACTTTATGTTTTGCAGCTGCTACAGGTAGGGTAAGCTGTGGTACCAGGTGGCCTTTCCAAGTGCTGGACTTTGCTATGTGGAACAAAAGAATATATTGAACTATAAATGGGAACACAACACAGTGCTATATAGGAGACAATAGGATGGGATTGTGGAGATGTTGGAGAGAATGTAAAGTTACATTGCAGAAGTAAGCCGTGCTGTTGACCTAGACTCTGTTTTTAAATTTCTTTTATAATGCAGCAGTTCTGGAGTCTTTAAGAAAACCAACAGAATTTAGTGAGTTCACCAATAGAATACGCAGTTTTTTATAAACATGTCATACGGTGACCAAACTGCATTCAATTGCAAATCTACCCAAGGAAGCACACCTACGATAGAAACCACAGGCACCATCTGTCTTTATTTAGGAAGTGCAGTCTTCCCACTTCTTCCTCTTCCCTTTCCACTCTCCTCCTCTTCAGATGACTTCCAGCTATCATACTGTCCTTGTATAAAGCTCCCTGGTTCTGTCCACAGATTTCAGTACAGCAAAAACTTTTTTCTCCCTTATTATTGTTTATGTGAAGTTATTCTCATGCTGCAAATTCTCTTTTCCCTGATAGGGCAGTGAGTTGAGGGAGACAGACATCACAGCCAATATTGCTTAGAACACTTTTTATTCATTAAGCTCTTATTAGTGATAAAAACAAGCTGTTATTATTAATGGCAAATAACTACTCACAGAGTACATTCACTCTAACAAACAGTTCACTTGCACAAACACTTACCACACAGCTGTCAGTTGGAACAGCAGCTTTGAGGCCATTTACTCAGAAGCAGAGTGTCATACTGATATCCTGGTGGCTTCTAGGTAGACTTTTTTTTTTTTTTTTTTTTTCAGGAAGTTGCTCAGAGGGTCCTTTCTTTCAACAGGCATACACATAGTCTTGTAGTCTTCACATATAGTGGCTGCCACACTTTTGAGGTGGTCTGACTTACACAACCCACTCTTTGATGCTCACGTGTCCAAGTGACCTGAACAAATGCAGCAAATTTTTGGTCCTGGATTTATCAGTTCTTCCAGGTTCAAGATGACCATTAGTCTTCAGAGCTTACCAGTTCTTGGGAAGCTTTCCCTCATTACATTTTCAATGTATATTCTTCTTTTTGGTGTGGTGGTGTCATATAACTTCTTTTTCCATTCAAACTTATATGTGCATGTAGTACCCACTCCCACTGGAAGGGCCTTTATGATGCTGAAGTATTACATTGTAAAGTTTAGTGCATATTTTATTAACAGTAAGAAGCAACACATTAATGACATGGAATTAAGAAGAAATAGTGGTAGTTATTACATTCATCCATTACTTATGCCAAACACTGTGCTGCAATAGGGAGCATAAGCTGACAAAACATTTCTTCAAGCTGTGTCATGCCAGTTGATTTTCTGCAGGTTAGCACTGCAAAATCGTCCCCCTGATTGCTTTCTATGAGGGAATGTAATTAGTCCTCGATGAAGTGGTCAGATCAAGCTGATCCTCCATTCTCTCAACTCTTTTCTCCTTCCTCAAAAGTGAGTCAAAGCCTGTACCTTTTTAAAGGTTAAAATAAGCAATAGCATCTGGACTACCTTGATGCCACTCAAATATTGAAAGTGGAAAAATTGTGACTGGAAAGAAAAATGCTGTATTTATCCTCAGAATAATGAAGTGAGGACTGTTTTCACATCTCTCCCAACTCGGGGTAAACAAGTAGCTCAATTTCACATGTAAGGCTCCTTCCAATGTGAAAACATTTTCCAAACATCTCCATCTTGGTGGCACTTTTCCAGCAAGAACAGGGAAACTAAGGTGGGGCTAATGTTTAAAACCATAAAGAATGAGACGAGACCAACAAGGTAACTTTCCATAGCAGAAACACTGTACAAGGTCAGAGAAAGCTGCCTGCAGGGTGTAGTGACACTCTGATCTAGACAAGACAGACAAAAGAGGAACAATCCTAGCTAACATTACACAGAATCACAGAATGTTAGGGTTTTGAAGGGACTTGAAGCTGTACTCAAGATTAAGGTGAAACTGAAGGCAAGGAATGTATTGGGGTGTTTGTCTGGTTTGTCTCAATATCTACAGTAAAGGGTGCTAGTGCTCGAAATTCCTGAAAAGTACATACGTGATACACTTTCTCCAAGAAGGTAAAGATAAACATGCCAGAGAGTGCTTTGGATTGCAGTACTACGGAAAGCTGTGCTTGTTTCCATGATTCTTGGTTCGGCAGACATCCAAGTGAATGCCAGCAGTCCCATTTCTATAGGTCTGCGTCTGGGAAGAAAACCAGGGAAGCCAAATGAAGAGACATTGCTGGAGTGTTAACAGAAAAGGAGAAACAGAAGAGCACAGTTCTGTACAAAACAGGTTAGCCTGATAGATGGTCGGCAGAAGATGAAGGACTGAGAAGGTGGTGGCAGCTGGCATTAGAGAAAAGCCACCTATTTAAACAATGGAAAACATGTCCCCATGGTACAGATCTCAATAGGTACTATGTTTTGTGAACACTGAAAGGCAAGACTTGTATAGTATGCTTTTCCTGAGCTTTGAGTGACTACTCAAACAACATATATTTCACCGTCCTTGTTCATCACCGGAGCATCTTGACAGAATGACAGTGTCTAAATCAGTCAGTTCTTTCCCCTGTTACTCTGTTTTGTGGGATATGTCTTTCTCTGCAGTTGTAGAGTCTAAACCTAGCAAGTGAATATGGAACTCACTGCTGCCCTTTAAAGTTTTTTCCTACAATTTATTTGCACACCCATGGCCTATCTTGAATACACTGGCTCAGGAGAGAAGGCTGTGCTTGTGCATATACATCATGATGCACATACATCATGATGCACATACATTATCTTTCTGCACCTTTATTAGAAAATCTACAGCTTTCAATTGATATTTGTCATCAATTTGTCATTTGTCATCTCCTTGATATGGCAGGAACAGAGAAAAGGGCAGAATTAAAAAGGAAATATTTTATCCTTTTTTTTTTTTTTTTTTTTTTTTTTTCAGAAGAGGACTCTAAGTACACCCAGAAGAGCTGCAGAGAAATACAGGCAAATCAGATGATCGCAAGACCTTTTTTATGATTGTCTATGGGCATAAAGGAGAATTCTGCCTTATTTTCTCTTCTGCCTTTCTCATCAGTGATAAGGCACATCTTCACCACAGAAGACTCACGTACAGACTAACAAGGAAAGACTATATTTTCCTAAATTTCAGTTCCAAACTAATTTCCTAGTACAATTTATCATAGTTAATCCAATTTTTAGCAGACTACCAGAAATGAAAGAGCTCCTATAAACCTCTGGAACTAGACAAGTAGGGTTTTTTGTGCCCTTTACCAGGACCTTGCTTTCCAAGCCGTCTGCATGACAGTTTAATGTGCTCTTATTTCCTGAGACCCACCTCTTTGCAACCATTTACATTCTTTTCCAATGAACCATAGTATTGTGAATCTTGCAGAAGTCTTGTTCCCTTATGAGCAAGTCCTCTGTTTATTGACTTTCAGCTCAAAGAATTGACTGTGTTATTCTGCTAAACTGTTTCTTCCCCATTGTTTTTCTAATGAGTAAATTCATTTGGCTTCACCAGGTTCAAAATTTTCCTCAGTCTTTGCCTGTCTTTTCAGTTTGAGACCTCTGGTCTTTACAGGTCTTCCACAAGCCTCCTAGAGCACTGTGTTCCTCAGGGGAGATCTTCGCATGTCATCACTTTTTCCTCAAGCAGCTCTTTATCTATAGCTAAGACCAGTGTTGTTAGGCATGCATGTTCTCTCAGGTATGTTGGGAGGCAATTTACTATAATAGTTGGAGACACTCTAGCACTGGTATCTTCACAGGACCAAGTGAACTGTGACAAGAGCCTCCTCTAGTCTGTTGTTCAGCCAGTTTGTCTTTCAAAATGCCTTCTTCCTTTGATGAACTCCCATTCCCTCCAAGTGTTACCAAAACACGGAGCCAAGAAGTCTCTGAAATGTGACTTGATTTGTCCAGATATTAACCATGCTACGCAATTTTAATTTTTATTTTTTCTTGGCCCTTGGAAGATGAAACTGGATCACATAACCATAAAAGCATTGCTAGGGAAGGACCTCTGGAGGTCAATTAGCCCAGCCTCCTGCCCCTACATAGCAGAACAATCACCAATGCTGAGTCAGGGCAGCTGTGGCTTTGCCCAGCCAAGTCCTGATGAAGAATCCACAGCCCTTCTGGATGACCTGTCACTGAGTTGCACTACCCTCCTGGTGAGAAGATTTTGGCTATGTCATCTTTGTCAAACTGCTCATCAGGTAGTCATTGACTACTACTGGATCATCCCAGATCCCCTCTTCATCGATTTAAACAGGTTTAGCTCGCTCAGCTGCTGTAGCCCCTAGGCCATCCTTTTGTCCTCCACTGAGCTTCCTGTTTGTCCATATCCTTTTTTGAACTGGGGTGCCCAGAGCTTGACACAGTAATTCAGATGTGGTCTGACCACTGCTGAACAAAAGGAGACTCATAACTTCCTTTGATCCTCTGACCATGCCTCTCCAATGCAGCAAAGCACATTGTTTTATTTGGGATGAGACTGCACTGGTGTCCACCATAACACATAATTTTCAGCTTCTGCTGAGCCAGTTGCTTCTCAGTTGGTACTGATCCACAGGGGTATTTTATCTTCAACTGCAGAGCTTTGTGCTTCTCGTTGTTGAACCCCATAAGGTTTCTATTCACCTTGACCTCGGGTTTCTTCGGGCCCCTTTTATTTCTCCTCTATCCACAGAACCCTGCTATGGATGGATGTGGCAGGGAAGGATAAGAGGGAGTGTTCCACATGTGCTGAACTTCCCTCAGAAAAATGTCCTCCTTTGGACAAGACTGTTGAAAGTGTTTCTGTGTCTGAGAGTTCAACACTCTGTGCTCATGTGTCCTCTGCTTTGGGGAACACAGGACTCCTGGGTGCCACGCTCAGGTATGTGTTAGCCTTGCACACTAGGTGCGGGCTGATGGAGCAGATTGCCTGACCAACTGTGTCCTCTGTTTGCATCGGCAGAGATGTTAGTCCTATGAATAGCTCCTGGGCAATTAAGCCGTTAGCGAGCAAAATGTGGCTTCTCCATTGTTCTGTGGGTAATACACTCTATTGATCAGGTTTCTCCACTAAAGAATTGGTAAAATGTCTAATGACATGTCTGAAAGCAAAGTGCTTGGTGCCTGTAGACCCTCCTACATTGGACTGAAATGCCCTCTGCAGTCAGAAAATCTGAAGTGCTTATGATGGCTGAACACAGTCTATAACAGCTCTTTCAAAAACTTTTGGGTATGTGTCTTTTTGTGATTCTATGAAAAGATCATGAGTAGCCTTTTTTTTTTTTTTTTTTAATGAAACCCTTGTTTCAGATGCAGCATGTTGTATAATAAAGCTGAAAATATTTTTTTTTCTGGGTCAGCTGTCTGTCATTTCTGCTGGTTTCCATATTACTGCTGATTCCTGTGAAAATACTGAAATTATAGAAAGTGAGTTATATGAATAAACAGATCAGTCAGATTGCTTTAATTAAAGATTTAAGGGGCTCACTTACCATAGGGTCTGTAACTTTTGCTGATATTGTACTCTGCACTTCCCTGCTGCTGGCCCCTCCTCCACTCCCTCATCTTCCTCTACTATTGGAAATCTATTTTACGAAGCCTCCCCCGATCAAGGTGTCTCTCAAACACGCTCACCTAGAAGTTTTCCTCCCAGTTTAAAAGTCTCAGTTTCTGTCCAAAACCCTTCCCATCCTCAGCTCTTACTATGTACCTCCATTTCCTGGTACACAGTTCTCATGTGGACAATCTATTCTAGCTTTGTTGTTTTGTGGAGTGAAAGTCATATAGGTCTACAAAACTGTATTCTGAGGTACATATCCTGCACAGTGGTCTTTATACAAAGACCTGCACAAAGCTTTTATGAAAAAAGCAGCACCAGAATACAGAAATGTATTATTTCCTATAGCTCAGCCTTCCAAGTGAATAGAAATGAAAGAATAAACGCCAAAGATAATGAGTACGAAGCTAAAGTACTTAAGATATTGTTAAAAAATAGGTAAGGGTAGAGTAAGATATGTGTTTCTCTCTTTTATATACAATTATTTTACATAGTGAACCTGAAATATTGGGCAGGAATGTCATGGTTCAACATAGAAGAAAACAGGGGTTATTTTTATTTTTAACAGCAATGCTTCGTGACCCATTTCTGATCATGTCAGGAGATAGAAGAGGACTACAAATCCATGTGGTGATGAACAGCCTGGCAAAACTCTGCTGGTGCCTATTCTGAAGCAGGAATAGACACAGGTGTCTATTTGGAAACACTGCACTTGTGTAGTGCCTTTCAAGTTGCTGTACTTGCATCCTGAGAAGCTGTTCTCATGCCTCATTTGAGAAGTGGACTCATGCTGGAGTAGGAAGAAATACAAGCTGATAAAAGAAAGTCATATGGCAGCAGAGTTTACACTTTCGCAACTGCTGCTGCATTGGGCCTTGGTCCTGTAAGCTATGTTTAGGAGTAACTGCTGGTAAACCAAAAGGATTTATTCAACAGTAAGCAGTAGGTGATATGGTCCTCAATAAAACTGATTTATCTGATTTAGGAGCTACCACAAGGACTATGTAAGTAACATATTAGAGAAACTTAGGCCTGGCATGATTTCCTAAAATCTTAGTTCTAGGGAAACAAAGGCTGTAAAAGTGAAGATGAAGATACTTGTGAAGGTTTCTTAAGTTAAACTTAGAATAGAGTCTGTACAATCGACTTTATAGGATGTTTATACACAAAATATAAAATAGCACATTTTGTTGCAAATGTGATTTGTAAGTGTAACACAAGACTCAATTTGCTGACTCTCAGGATTCTCTTTTGCATCTGCTCTTCGCTGTTTCAACAGATTGTCTAGACTGAAATTTCAATCAGACTAATCTGAAAGTGATTAAAAAGTATTAATGGAGTCATTTAGTTGTGTCTAAGAAGCCAACTCAAGTTTCATAGAATCATAGAACCATTTCAGTTGGAAGAGACCCTCAGGATCATCAAGTCCAGCCATAACCTAAACTACCTCTAGCACTAAACCATGTCCCGAAGAACCTCATCTAAAGGCCTTTTAAACCCCTCCAGGGATGGTGACTCCACCACTTGCCTGGGAAGCCTGTTCCAATGCCTGACAACCCTTTCTGTGATGAATAATATCCAATCTAAACCTCCCCTGGTGCAACTTGAGGCCGTTTCCTCTTATCCTATCACTTGCTACTTGGGAGAAGAGACCAACACCCTCCATGCTACAACCTCCTTTCAGGTAGTTGCAGACAGCGATAAGGTCTCCCCTCAGTCTCCTTTTCTCCAGGATAAACAGCCCCAGTTCCCTCAGCCACTCCTCATAAGACCTGCGCTCCAGACCCCTCACCAGCTTCATCATCCACCCCTGCACTCTCTCTTCAATGTCCTTCTTATGATGAGGGGTCTAAACCTGAATGCAGGATTCAAGGTGGTGCCTCTCCAGTGCCAAGTACAGTGGCACAATCACTTCCCTTGTCCTGCTGGCCACACTGTTCCTGAAACAAGCCATGATGCTATTGACCTATTTAAAAATACTTTTTGTATTAAGATGCAGATATCAACAGTTTTCCTGAGATTGCGACTAAGTGTCATAGAGAAACTGGTGCACTAATTCATCTCCCTACAATCAGTGGGTCTTGAGGTGGTTGTGTAATAGTGTTCAAGAGCCTTAATTAGCATCATGACTGCATTTTGATGTCAGTGAAGATAGTGTCTTCTTTGCTTTATTGTCATACCTTCTATATTCTGTTCTTCCAAGTCAGTAGTCCGTGAGATCCTTAACTCAAAGGATAGAATTTGGTGGTGGTGCTGTTTTTTTTTTCTGTCTGTGTTATGTTGGGGTGTTTTGTTTTTGTTTGTTTGTTTTGGGGTTTTGGTTTGGTTTTTTTTTTTTTTTTTGCATATGGGGACAAGTTCTTTCTAGCTATCTATCTCTTGATTATATCTGTGTTGCTCCTTAATTTTTGACATTGTTCATATCTCGTTTTGAAACACTTGGGCTTCCAATACTTAACTCCTAGAACTCTTCCCCCTACTTTCAAGTTTAAGCATATTTAACTGGATGTATTCATTCAATAATAAAATCACCACAGTTAATTGAAATGGCTGGTATTATCAGGATTATCGTGAAATACAAAAGTCTGAAATAAAAAACCCAGAGCATTTTCCATTCTTTGGTGAACATTTCTCTCCGTCACCCAGTCCCTCTGGGGAGTGGTTTTGAATTCCTTACAATTTCACTTGGAAAAAAAGTAAGCAACTTAAGCTGTATATATTATTTTAAGTGACAGCATTTTCTGTCTTTCTAACAACCCTCCTATTTGCAATTCAATGATGACATGGATCATCATCTTTCACTTTTTGCACAGTAGACTGCAAAACAGCTACTCTGTGTATTGAACATGGAAAATTCAAGCTGGTAATTGTTTTTATAGCGAACTTCATTTTGAGATGCTGTGCCTACCCACCAGAAATTTCTAGTTCTCCTAATAGTTCACAATTCCACTATTTTCCTATTATGTATCCAGTGGCTATGCTTTCCATTTACTGTTTACTTCTGCAAACACAAAAAAGTCTACATTGTCCTCTTCCCCATTCATGCATCCCCTTTTCTTAACTTTCTCAGGAGATACAGCAAGGACCTCAATGTTCTCATTAATAAAATTTTAATTTTTAAAAATAATTTCCAATCATGAAGTGAAAAGATTTTAAGGAATTTACCTGAATATATGTTAAGAGCATTAAATGTATTTCAGAGGAATATAGGAATTCAGTAAATTGGGAAATAAACAATAAATCAAATTCTCATAACCTTTATCCCACCTTATCAATCACTGCTGTGTGTTCTTTTGTTAAGAGGATAATATATATGACTGTGTACACACACACACACACATATGGCAGGGAGGAGAGAGGAAGAGCTGAAAATAATATTACCTCAGTCCTATTCATTCAGAAACAGACCTAAATGTTCATCAGTGATGGGAACAAAGTCAAGGTCAAAGGCAGTGGCCGCCATATGGGCCTGAGATAGGGCTCCATCACCATTTGCCACCTGTGCTTGTTTCTAAGTTCTCACACCAGAATTCTTACAGAAAGTAACAGCTTTGTGCAAGCAGGGGGTCAGAGATAATATTATTGCTAAAACCAAAGCTCTTATTACTTTATCTTCCCATGGCTGGGCCAAAGCTGGAGGCAGAAGGTGGGTCTAGGTGCTGATAGATTAGCAAAGCAGGTGATTTCTGGGAGGAGTGAGTGCCTAGCCCTATTCTCCAGTCCTCCCAGTTCTCCCAGTTGCTTCATCATGCCAATGGTGAGAGTGCAGGAAAAGAAGAAGGTGAGGAGAGAATTGTCCCCTCTTACCCCTGCATAGTGTCCACTGCTAGGATGAGCTGGCGAAGGTGTTCCTGGGTCTGGAGCACTCTCCTCCTTCTTGGTCACCTCTCATGCAGGCTCAACCGTGGCAGGAAGGCAGCAGTGCAAGCTGGCTGGGCACCTCCAGGCTGAAATACTTCTGAGGTGCTTGTAGAGAGGCAATGGACTTTAGTGAGAGGTGGAAGACAGAAAATGATAGGCACAGCCCTTGGAAACCTCGGTAGACCCCCCCTCAATGCCTCCTTTTCACCTGGCTTCTCCCCTGTCACCCAAATATCCTCTTTCCCCTCAACTTCTCTGTTCCATTAGGTCTTCTGCAACCGTTACAAAAATGGAGTCTTGTCAACATGAGAGAAATGGACAAGATCAGTTGGTTTGTTCCATATTCTCATGATGGAAATACCAGTGCTGTGTATATTACAGAGAAGACTTGAGTTTGGTCTGGCAGCCTCTGTAAATGTCACCCGAACAAAAGACTCGTGAGACATTTTGAATGAGCCTTGTTGATACCTTATTTTACCCAGTTCACCTATCCCTGTTTTAAGCCACTTTTAATCACATTGGTTAGAGTACAGTTCTTATAGAGTATACAGATTCATTTCAAATGTCTATCAGCACTTACTACTGTACCAGAATTTTCATGTCATCTTATTCTTGTAACTTCAGCTTGTGTACTAATCACATACACTTCAGTAGTAATCAGATACAGTGCTAGTAAGCATCCTGCACATTCAAATGGAATAAACATGTCCATTCTTTGTGCTTTTTCTGAAGAAACAAGCAAACGTCTCAGGCCTCAGTTTCCTCTGCTTGCATATCTGCAAAATTAAAAAAAACCCAAAACAATCAAACTCTTTGCTAAATTTTATAGTATTATTTTTCAGTTTCTTAATCTTCCCTTTACTTGCATTTACCTTTAAATTAAAGAGTGGTACACTGAATAAAGTAGTTCAAAACTAACTCAGATATTGGAAGCCTGCTGTGCTGGTTCTTTTCCTCAAATTGCAGATAAAGTAGCTTTCTCAATGGCTCTACTCGCTGCAAAAATTGAAATCAGATATCCCTACAATGTGTTTCACTTGATAATGAGCATATCCCATCTGAAGGACAATGCATGTTCACATTCACATTTTCCCAGTTTACATTGCTTTATACTGTTTTTTTCTTATGTCAGAAATAACGTAGATGAAATGTGAGTTTAACTGATTTAAAAGCCTTTGTGTTGCAAGAACACATATTAGAAAGTAGGGTGTGACTGTTCAATATGGTCCAGATTCTGTTCCTCTATACGTTGGCTTCTCTTTTCAAGGGTAGACATCAGGGTCCTGAAGGCACTAAAATGCCTGAATTGCCCTGATTGGCCTCATCTGGGACCCTCACCCCATGTCCATGGGCATGGAAATCAAAATTCAGCCCTACAATGAGGTGATGTAAAAACCTTTCACGATAAGGAGCAAAAGTCTTGTCATTTGCTGAGAGTGATGTATGCTAATTTTATACCCATCCTGAGTTATTTAAGCAGTGCAAACTGCTCTCATTAAAATATTACCTGTTATTATTACTGTGGAACCCAGATGTTTAAATCAGCCAGGGGTACTGCTCTCTATGTGAACACACAGTAGGAGACCAGCTCTGACTCCGAGACATTATATTGTAAGTAATGAGAGGCTGAGGAAAGGAAAAATCATCACCTTTTCAGGGAAGGATCACCAAGATATACAAGGTCAAACTGATGCCAATCAGAAATATACCAATTGAGCTGATCCAGCATTGGCATGAGGAAGCAGATGAGATGAACTTTTAATTCCATTTTGGCCCTCCTTATAATAGTGTTGTTGTTGTTTTGGTTTGTTTTTTTTTTAGGTTCACATCTCTAGTTCTCTGGGTTAGGGAGCTGGTTGGAGTGCGGGAATGGAGATGTGGGAGGAGATGGGAGAGACTGGGGTACGGTGAAATCACTCCTCAGTCTGGGTGGCCATACAACTGGAGAACTTTGTTGCTGGGAGTACAGAAGTGATTTTATGTCCACAAGCTTAAAGAAAGCCATTGAGTCAACACAGAAGATTTGTTGCATCTATCTATTTTGTCCTACTTAAAGCAGATTTAGGTTAAGACAGTGTCTGTGCCTGATTTGGCAGAAAACCTAGGCTGACTGTCAGCTTTTTCACAATCATGGTAAGGCTTGCCTGTGACACTGAAAAAACTGAAATGGCAGGAGCCTGTGTTGCTGGGAGGTCTGAGGCATTTCTTTCTCTACATTTTTTTGTTGCAAAGTTGGGCTTAACAATACTCTGCACTGATTCTTCTGTCAGACTCACATCACACAGAAAAATAGGTTACTCAGATCCTTTTACTCTTAAAAAACTCTCACTGGTGTACACACAATCTCTGAACAGTGCACATCTACCACATTTTAAGAAGTTTCAGTCACTCATCACTCAAATAGTGAAATATTAATTCAGCCTAAACTTTCTTTAAAAACTTCACTGTTCATAACGTTTCCACTGAAAATCTTCCATTGCCTTGGATCCCTTCCTTTCACAGCTTGGGAAGGTGCCCCTATTGCTCCTGTCCTGGCTCAGATCAGGAGCCACCTGCAAGTGCAAGTCAGTCAAAAACTTGCCTTTCTAGGTGAGGGTAATGGCAAGTGGTTGTCAATGTGAGAGCAGAGGGAGTTGTTGTTCCTATATGTGAACCTAGAAAATTGTCTGCTGCTGCAGCAGGATAAAATTTGAGCCAGTTCTTGTGCTTTGATGGTGGTTCACGAGGTGGTGGTTGTCTTTAAATGTTTCTGTTGCACATGAAGAACTTTATATTGTTGCATGGAGAGCAGGAGAAAAAGTAGTTTAGAGAGCTGGTAATGATGTCTTCTCATGTTCAGAATATACTTTCTCTGCCCCAAAAGCATACTTTTTACAGAAGGAAAATAAATACAAATAACACACTTTGTAAGAGATTTCTGAAGACAAAGCTCTGTTTCTCACCACAGCACGAAGCATTAAGCTTAGCCCTGCAGAAGGGGCAGAGAGGTTGGGCGCAGAGCCCCAAGCTGATCTTCCCAAGCTCTGTCACAGTCCAACTGATCCTATTGGGACTGCTCAAGGCACAACTAATGCCTGCCTGGCTGTATGTCCTCCTGCTGCCCATCACCACTCTTGTCACTGAGGGTGGCCTTAGAAAATGTGCCAGCTGATGGAGGAAAGATTGTTTGGCAGAGGAGCTGCTCTACCTGCCATCTGGGCTGGAGCTCTCTGGGGCAAGTAGCAAGGTCTAATTCTCTTTTGCTATTGGTCCTGCATTATTGGCTCAAAGGAATAAAAAGAGAAGAGTACGTGGGGGCCAGAGCCAGGACTTGATGGTTCAAATTCACCCAAGAAGTTGCCTTTAGCTCTTGTATGGCCTCTGGGCAGTACCCCTGGCTGCCTGCTGTCATTCACCAGGGCTTTGATGGTTGTTTTCAGTCATATGTCTCCTTCCCTTAGGTCTCTCCTGACCCCACAACCCAGTCACTGCTCAGTTTGTGACCCTCAGGCTTTTTGTCTTTTTTTAGGAGTCCTGCATTTTCTAATGAGAAGAGAAAGGTCTGTTGGCTTGCTGGATTCACAGCTTGAGTTGCTGCCATCACATTGGCCTGTGCTTTCCATGAGCACTAAATTCACTTTAAAAAGAACCAACAAATTTTATGTAAAAAGCTAGTTTTTTCTATGAAACCTTGTATACAGAAATGGTTATTTCTCATCCAGGATATCTCTGTATGGAAAATATATATAATTTTATCACTCACCAACTTCAAGAGGTGCACAAGAATGCTGAAAATTGGGCCATAAATTTGTAGGAGATAAAACATTTTCATAGAAAAAGAAAATTCCAACAAAATAAGAAAGGTCTGGGGTGTTCTGGCATCTGTTAAAAAAATATATTAAAACCCCAAATCCTGCCTTTTATTTTACAACTGTGTATAAGAAAGCTGAAAAATTCCCAACTTCCAGTAAAAGATGAAAGATTAAAAATATGCTTCTCCTCATTTTGTAGAAAAGTGCTCTGTTAAATCTAAAATTTAAATCATAGTGTTTGATTATCAGTGCTCACCAAGAGGATTACAGAACAGTCATTAAATCTTATTACAAAGCGAAGTGCAGAAAGTAATTGCACATATTTGTAAGTAGCTTAGAATTGATTAAAAATGCATAAAGAAAAACTGCAAAATTTTCTGCAGGCTCAAGCCTGCTAACCCCTGTGGGTAAACACACATCAGCTCATCCCTCCAGTAACCTCTGTTTCCTCCTGGTGTGGCAAGAGGAGGATTTCTCCCTGTTTTAAGGACAACGACACTGTGTGTGTGATCATTTGAATTGCTGTGAGCTGTAGGAGACAGGGAAGGCCTGCATTCATATTAAAGTTAGGAAGCTTTGGGAGAATTTTAATTTAAGCTGTTCCTCAGGCTAAGCCTTTCCTTTCCCACTCCCATCCTCCACCGAAGGCTGCTTTAGGGCTGCATTTTCAAAGCGATGTATGGGGAATTAAGTGCTCCCGTTCCATGGATGTTAATGTGATTTCATGAGCAAATATCCTCTACTCCAGCAACCATGCTGAAGCTGTGCTCCACTGTGAGGTTTTATATATTCCTTTCATGCAAAGGAGCTGTGCAAAGCAAGGTAACTTTAGAAGTGTATTAAATTGGGGTAAGTTACAGGCACAGGGGACTTTTTGCTGTTTGTATGTTTGTTTGTTTGTTTTGGGTGGTGAGCGAAGCAGACCTTCCCTGCAGAGGCTGAGCAGGAGGTAGGGCTGGGTGAGGTGTGTGTGCTCACCTTTTGGATGCCCTGTGATGAACCAGCTTAAACAACCTTCCACATTATCTTTTGCTGGGCTACGTAACGATGTGCTCCCAACAAGTCAGCTATGATGACTTCGATGCATGACGCAATGCTAGGTGTAGTGTGATCATGTGCAACTTGTTATTCCTAACTTTGCGTTTAAGATACTTGCAAGTCTCTTCTGGCAGTGCTCAGAATGTTCCTGAAATGCTCCATTGTGTCATGGTTTCCATTTCCTCTTGGATTCAATTTTTTCTCTCAACAGGAGTTGCAGGTGGTGTTTAGGAGGAGGTGGAGGTTTTTCTATCCTTCCTTCCTTCCTTCCTTCCTTCCTTCCTTCCTTCCTTCCTTCCTTCCTTCCTTCCTTCCTTCCTTCCTTCCTTCCTTCCTTCCTTCCTTCCTTCCTTCCTTCCTTCCTTCCTTCCTTCCTTCCTTCCTTCCTTCCTTCCTTCCTCTTTCTCTCTCTCTCTTCCTCTCTTTCTCTCTCTCTTTTTCTCTTTCTTTCTTCCTCTCTTTCTCTCTTTCTTTCTCTCTCTCTTTCTTCCTTTCTTCCTTTCTTTCTTTCTTCAGTTCTTTCCCTGACATAAATCAAACAAGCCTCTTATTTTTCACTTTGGGGACAAACTTTTCAGGGGTAGAGCAGGACCAGTGCATGGGAAAGAGAAGGGATGGGTCTTTTCCATCCTCACTCCCTTACCCACGCTGCAGCTGGACACAGACAGAGCTGAGACTAGTATCTTTAACATCTGGGAATGAGGTAGAGAGAGGCCTGACCTTGAACCTGGTGTGCAACCACAAGGCAACCTGCAGTACAGGTTCTCTAGGGTCACCTTTATGGTCACAATTCCCAGAGCCAACGCAGTTTGGTTATGCACTGTTGTGCCTGTGTTCATTTCTGAGGCTGTGTTAAGGAAAGAATGTTGAGTTTCTAACTACCAGTCCCATATTAACAAATTTACAAAATTTAATCTGATTTTCCTGTCTCAGCTCTGACAATCATGTGAAAACAGAATGGGAGAGATTACAAAAGATTTTGCTGTTCTGTGTTTATTTAGAACATATATATGAGGGCTTTTAATAATCTTTATTTGTTCCTAGGAGAAAAATGCACATTTTGTCAACTTATCTTCAACTCACTGCAAGGGACTAGACCTGTGTAGCTGTCCTTCAAATTAATACAAAATTAAGAATTAAAGCACTACATAATGAGTTGAGAATATATCTCTCAGAGTTTACTATTGATTTACTGTCCTAACATTTCTGAGAATTACCCACTGCTTAATCTATAGAACCAAATGATTTCTTTCTGAGGTTGCTGCTATCTCTTAAGGTTTTATCTAAAGCCTTGAGAACTGGAATTTTTTCTCAAAGTCACATAAGAATCTTAATTTTCTTTCTGTAGTAAGAAAGTTTCTTGCAACAAGGAGTGTGGAGAAAAGCTCATAGATGTGAATGTCAGGGAGTAGCAAGGGTATAAGAACCAGGGTGCTGGGTATGGAGATGACCCTGGCACTGCACGTGCTCTTACCAACAGGTGCTGTCCTGGAGTCTGAGCAGAACAGGCAGACCCAGGGGGTGATGGGGTCCAGCCCCTGATAGGACAAGGGGATGAGCCAGAGTGAGGAACTAATGGAGATGAGGCTGGAGACAAGACCTAGACATGGAGTCAAGGGGTCCACATAGAGGACAGGATCAAAGGCAGGTGCAGGGAACAGACTACAATGTATGTCTGAGGGGTCCATCCAGAAGATGAACTATCACAGCATGGGGCTGAGGTCCATGCAGGAGGCAAGGCCAGAGGCAGAGCTGGGGACCTGCTATGGTATAGCTGGGGCAGGAGCTCATGTCCCTGAGCTGAGCTGAACCTGGGCCCAGGATATGTGATGTGGGTCCTAAGTGAAACAGGTCAAGGATATTAAGGCCTATTAGTGCACTTAGGTCTCTGACACTGAACCCACCAAAGGCAACAGCAATAAAAATATAAACTAAATACAAAGATGATTTTTTTGAACTCACGATTTTAAAGCAAGTTTCATTTATAGGAAAAAAGACAAGATTGCTTCCTCAACCAGAGCATGTTGAAGAAGAAGTTGCATCAGAAAAGGCTCACTCTATGCTTGTGTTGTGTATGCTTTGCCTTTTTTTGTGTCCTGTAGGCTTCAGTATTGGTGACTACTGAAGCCAGGTTACTGCACTAGATAAGCCTTTGGTCTGACCCAGTGTGTCCATTCATATCTTGTTATGTCCCTCTGGGGGAATATTTACAAGTGACCTGAAAATAATAAATGCCTTAAAATCGAGGAAAAATCACCCAATGAATTTCCTTTGCAGACTATTTATGCCAAGCAGTGGCAGGATCAGTGATTTTCTACTGAGCTTCCACCACCCTGGTCTGTGAGAAATGATCCAAGTCCCCTTGAAGAATAGGAAGAGAAGTTCAGCCCACAGAGCTCTGCAGCTCCTGAGGCTTGGGGTCTCAAGTGTCTCTTGACAAGACATCTACATTGTTCCAAAGTCTTTCTGTTTTCTATGCTCATGTAGTTGTAGCAGTGGCTGAGTACTGCTGTTTGCTGGGGAGATTACACCACTGGAAGCAATCTAGTAATGTGCACAGAATTCTGGACTCTGATCTCACTTGTCTGGCTTAATGTTTGTTAGTGATTATATGCATCTACATATATAGCCTTGCCATACACATGCAATTTGTTTTCCCCTGTTGTGGGCACCCCAGACACATGGGTCCCTGTGACCGTGGTCTGACTCCACTTGCTGACACTGTGACCCCCATGCACACAAAAACATAAGGAAAATGGTCAGAAAAGGAATTGAATAAGAAGACAGAATAAATTGCATTGACCAGGTGCAGGGCATTGCCAGGCAAGTATAATGATCAGCAACCAGTTTACACATTATTGAACATTTTATCACCATATCCTTCTGTTTTCCCATGATTATTCTATCCCTAACTTCACTGATCCCTCCCTTTCTCCTCCTTTGTCTCCTCACCTAAACTCCATGTAATAAGTCTTGTGTAATAACAAGGTGCTCTTCCCCTACATCACATAATAGGTCCCATGCCCTTCTACAAGGTAGACTCATCTTCATGAGTGTCAGCCCCTAAGACCATGGAGATAATGGGTCTCCTGTGACAGCTCAGGCCAAGTCAGGTCAGGGGCCTCTGTTGTCTCTGGTGAGGTTATTTGAGTTCATACAGCTCTCCTCCTTCCTTGACACTCTTCTTGATTTTTATAGATGAGCCTTTAACCATATAACCTAGTACCACAGAGCAGAGACTTTCCAATATCTTCTTTCTTCCCTTGAAAAGGTTTGAAATAATTATTTTTGTCCTGAAAAGAAAAAATTGCCTCTCTGTTTTTCTGGCTCATCTATGTTGAAAATGATATGGTATTTTTAAATCAGCAGGAGAGCACAGTGTCATTGGAATGAGTGTGTAATTTCAGTTACATTCAGTGTTAATATAGCTCCTTTTTCTTAGAAAACAACAACAAAAATTGTTTAGTTCATCCTGTGGTGATATCATTAGATATATTGGTATTACACAGGGGTAGACTGGACCCCTTTGCTTATTTTCCAGTAGACAGCGGTTGACTCTCAACAACCTGTTGAACCAAGTTATGAAGAAGCTCTTGTTGACCTTAATTGTGGAATAATGACCTTATTCTTGGGTTTGAGCACTAGGTCAAGGTATCAATATTCTTCAACTCATGGGCCAGGATCTATAATTTAGGACTGGTCAATGTGAGTGTAACTGCACAAATGATACAAGAGAAAGGTGAAGGTTTCTTTAGGAACTCAGTCTCTGCAAATGACCAGAAGAACATTCAGCTCAAATATGTATTATGAACAGGATGCAGAGAGGTTTTGTGGGCTTTTCACCCATGTCAGACAAAACTACATTTAGAACAACTCCCTTTCGAGACTGGGATTAACTCAGGCCAATGACCAGAAGCCCCACAGAAAGCTCATGCCCTTTCTTCCCAGGTCTGGTAACTTCTGGGCCAGCTTGTGCTGTCCCATCATAAACCCTAGACTTCTGCAAGGGTGGTAGCCTTCCTATTGGCTCCTTCTTTTGGGACATCTTATTTGTAAAAAGTGAAAGACTCTTCTTCCAGAGGTGGGAGAGCTGTGCCTGCCCGAGTTTCTAGATATTGACTTGCAGCTGCCACCCTGGGTCTGAGATCTGCTGTCAAGGTCAAGTAGCAGAGAACTGCTGATATAACAACAGAGAAAACAGTAAAACAAACCTTTGAATTGCCTGACACCTGAAGAAGTCCCAGGCCAATGCTCACAGGACTGTAAAAATCATCCCCAGTAGGGTCACTGCCTACCAGATAAAGAAGTTATTTTTCTTTATGGTACTTATTGACTTGCCAGATATACCAGGACCTTGAGGGAAAACTGGGTGCCAGTTCCAGTGGACATATTTTGTTACTCACATAAAAGGCCTGTCTAAAGGAAAGGCAAACAGGAAAGGACTGCCAACTAACAAGTTGGTTTCTAAGATTACAGCATGATCAGTTCCTCAGCTGGTTCCCAAGGGCAGCCTGGAGGCCCATCTCAGACCTAGTGCCCTGCAGGTTTCTTCTAGTACAGTCTATAATGTCAGCGGTCAGAGGTATCCTACATCTTCTTGCTCATGTGAAGCAGCCATGTTACAGGTTCCCATACTCAGTCTTGAAATGCACCTGGGGAAACTGGGCTTTTCCTCAGAGTTCCTGCAAGTTCTTGCCTTACTCCTTTTAATGACTCAGGAATGGGAACTTCTGTAACAGAATAGTGTGTTTCTAAGTACATTATTTGGAAAACATCTGGCTGTTGTATTTAAAACTCTCAATGAATTTGTCCCTATTGACGTAGTCCCAGCTTGACTTACAACTTCATATTTTGTAGCAGATCAGAAATTTCAGTAGCCCTTTAGCGCTTCCAGATTGTCATTCAGCAACATTTCAGACGTCCTTATCTTTCTCTCCAGCCATACCTCAAAGCAATGAAAGGACTTCCATGAAACACAAAACTGAGTTTGCTTTGACATATGGTTGCAGGAAGCCTGAAGCCAGTTATTATTATTGAAAAGGATGTTTTCAAAATGTTTTTGGTCCTGATTTAGGAAACTTTTTCTACCCAGGAGTCTTACTTCAGCATGTATTTTAAGCACGTGGTGACAGGCCATGGAAGTAAAAATATTTCTGTGCATATGATTCA
The DNA here is from genome assembly GCF_964273445.1 of Streptopelia decaocto. Classification (NCBI taxonomy): domain Eukaryota; kingdom Metazoa; phylum Chordata; class Aves; order Columbiformes; family Columbidae; genus Streptopelia; species Streptopelia decaocto. The sequence continues at coordinate 118,001,037 of NC_138663.1, forward strand.
GTGTGATCCTGAATCTAGTCCTTTGCTAGTAAAGATATTCCTTGATAGTGTTTTCACTGTTCTGCATTTTTCCATACTCACTTATACTATCATTTGTTTATCAACAGCCAAAGAAAATGGAGAAAAACTGCAGTTTGTTTAATCACTGCCTGGAGAAAACTGTAAGCTCATCCTGGTATAAATGAGAAGCCATGAGAATTTGCTTTAATAGTTTTCAGTCCCTTTGGTAAAGCAGAAATTTTGTTTGTTTTTTTGTCAAGTGTTCTTTTTCTTTCATTTAGTGTTTTTAGGTAATCACTATTTAGATAGCTTATTTTCTTGGATTTTCCATTTTGCTCATTTCCAGGAGATAAAACCAGTAAAATCCTCCCCTACTGAAGTCAGTGGCAAAACTCCCACTGAATTCAGGATTTTACTCAGCCAAAGAGTTTCTAAATAGTTTCTTGCAAATACGGTATTTTGATACTTCACTCTGGGGTGATATTAATACATTTAATGTTGTTTTCCTCAAAACAAAAATTCTTATGTAGTAGTGAGCCTCTGTGTGGCTCCAACTGAAACACTTCTTGAAAACTGATCTGCTGTCCTGGAACTTAATGCTGTCACCAAAACCCATAAGACAGCAGTGAACTTTGGTGCCCTGACTGCTTTGCACTGTGCCAGTAACACCATCAGTTGTTTTAAAAGGAAAATTAAAAAAAAAAAAAACATGAACGAGATGGCTTACACCTTCATGGGCCACACTTTGTGCTTAACTCGGACTTTTCCAGTACTAGGCTCACCATGCTTATTCAGACCTTTCAGCTGACTTTCTGGCCCCAGGCTGAAGATCCCCCAGGTCACCTAAAGCCACCCCTGCACAAGGTCACCTGACAGGTTGTGACTTGTCACTTGGCAGTGGACAGCTCGGGTGACAGGGTGCAGCAGGGACCATCCTTTCTGGCAAGGCTCCTTTTCAGGGCAAATCCTCATGTATTGGCTCAGGTCCAGTTTACCTGGACTGGAATAAGTAATTTATTTAAGAAGGAAGTACAGTTACTTTGTACTTAAGAGAGGACCCTCCACTGCCATGGTGATTGCTGCATTTGTGCTAGCTGGGTGATGTTATACTATAACTTGATATGTTCTAATGATGCTGATTAAAAGCAGACTCTTTAAATTTGAAGAGGTTCGACGTGTTTCGGCTTTGTATGTCTGTCTTCCATGCAGACTAGTTACTGTACACAGAGAGATGAACAATGAGAGAGAAAGATACATAGAGACATCTATGTTAGGACCTAGCCTTTAAAAAATTGTTACTGAGTCTGAACATCTCTGTGGTTGCATTCCTCAGTGGACAATACTCAATGCAGCCTGAAAATTACTCCTCTTCGAGGTGTCTCTGTGTAGATGTCCAGAAGGAAAAGGCACATGAAATCATAGATCATACGTCTGAGATAAGTATCAGGAACTGCAAATACAGAGATGTGCATTTTCACATGAGCCTATATGCACACACATAGGTCTGACTGCAGTTCTAACTGTAAAGCAAATAGGTAAATTCTAGCTATTGTTAAACTGTATGCAAAACCTACATAAAATTATGCTACGTGAGCTCTAAAAATAAAATATTAAGGCCAAATAATACCCTACTCTTTATACAAGTACTTCAAATGGAATACATAATAAAAGTATTGATTCAAGAGGGTTGCCGTATTGAAAATCAAATGAGTTTTTGCCACTGCTGAGAGCACACAACCCCAGTGTAATCATCCTGTTCAACTAATCATTACAGCAGTGCTGTTTGTCGCACTCTACTTAACAATCTGTCAGCAATTTCATTAAAAAACTTATTTTTCAGGGATTTATAGTTTGGCTATAAAAAGTTGCTCCGATGTGAAATTAGAAACACATATACAGATATGAAGGAAGAAAAGTCCCCACTCCTGCACCCAAGTTGCTTTTGAAAAGTCTGCTCCTGGGTCACCAAAGACAGGAAGAATTTTGCCTTTTATGTCAGTAGGAGTAGAATTGGGATGAAAGCTTCTTCTGGTGATTAATTGCAGTTAACAGGACCTTCACTTTTGACCTTAGCTGAGCTTAGATTCTTTGACATGTTTTAATTATCAGTGTGTGAGGAGCTCTGAGGCACCTCTTAGATTTTTTTTTTTTTTTTTTTTTTCCTCAAATCATAGTTTCCTCTCTGGTACAGTCCTTGGAAAAAGTCTTTCTGATGTGACACTTCATAAATGAAGGCAAATACTGTGTCCCAGATTTCAAGTCTAGTACAAACTGTTGCCTTCTGTGCCAAAATTGAGCTTTCCTGGTATAATGCTTATGCTGAAAGCTGGCGCCAGAGGCAATAGACTTCAGGATAGTGAAGTAATGTATTATTTTGAACCCTTCTGACTACCTGTGGTGTAACATTTATAAGATTTGACACTCAGCTGGACCAGATCCTGAGCAACCTGATCTGATATTGTTGTTGGACCTGCCTTGTGGGGGTGGAAGTTGGGTCAGGTACCTCCTGAGGTCCCTTCCCACTGCCATTTCTCTGTGTCTCTGGGGAGTTATGCACAACTCTGTAACATCTGCTGACACAGGGAGCTGGTCAGATTCTAGTTTAGGGTGAGCTATAAGTATAAAACTTTCTGTTGTTTTAGGTCCTTTAGAGTCACAGCGTGTTGGTCCATTATAGATGTCTTAATTAAGGTTGCTGGAGAAATGGCTTGGATTGCTCTTCCATATCCAAAGTGAGTGATTTATCTGACAAGCTGTGGTTTCAAATGATTCATTTTTTCTCTCTTTGGGAACTGTTAAAAACTTTGATTACACAAAAATTAACCTCAATTCAAGTGTAGAAGTGCTTCTGAAAATTTTACCTCATAGAGCTGCCTTAGCAGTAGCATTAGAATTACGTTTCCTTTCATCTTCTCTGCAACACCAAGCTCCTGAAGTTACACTGGTGTAATTGAGGTTATTCAAAGGTACTTTTTTATTTTCTTAGATAGTGACTAAGAAATAGTATGTAGCTACAAGAAAATAATCAAAATTAAGGGACATGTGAACAAAGTACACCAAAATGCCATAAACCATGCTAGATCTTAATAAGATGCTAATTTACTCTTTGCAGTCATATAATATAAATCACACTGGTCTCTCTGTTCCAAAGAAAGTAAAACTATCAGTGTGATGAAAGAAATATCAGTTGCCAAGTAAAAGTAATGAGGTTTTTTTGGAAGCTGGCAAGCTCTCTGAGACAGAGAGTGGAGAATATGACCCTGGGGAAAATTTGAAGTATGATGACTTGGTGAACACTATGACTTTAGTTCTATTCCTAAAATTGGGACAGCAAGCTTGTATTCAAGTTATGACAGATTGCATACATCACAATAGGAAGAAAAAAAAAAGAGAATTCATAAAGCTGTGTCACTTTGCAATGTGAAATGTATTAACAAGTTTACCTATAGTATAAAAATAATAATTAAAAAAAGTGTATTCACTCATGGAACCCATCTCTAGATCTTTTGCTTCATGTTTAATTGTTTACTGTCTCAGGAATTCTCCTGCATACAGACAAGTAAATAGAAGAAAAGCCTTTCTCAAATTTCACATGACTCTTTCCTCCTTATCTACTTCCATGCAAACATCCTTATCTACTTACTGCTAGCTCCTAGCAACCTCATCTACCTTTAAAATACTTACTTGCTTACATCCTTGCTGTCATCATTTCAGCGACCACTGTATGCTTCTGTTGGATTTGATGCTGTCCTTTGGTCACCATTGAGGTAATTTCTAACCTTGGAAAAGTGGTTGCTTATAATGCAAAAAATGTTGTTCTATTGTGTGGATTTTATAAATAAATAAATAAATAAATAAACAATAGCTTCTGTGCTCAGCCACTGTGCAGTCTTACACCTTCCTCCTGAGTCAGCTACTGTGCTTGTTTGCTCCATCATTATGCTGGCTGAAAAATGTCAGAGTGATGGAGTACCTATGAGCAGCTTCCCAGAGAAAAAATAAAGGGATTTGCTGAGCGAGCATGAGATGTGTTCCACAGAGAATCCTAATATCTGATGGCAAATCCAGGACAGAAGCAGGCCCCCTTGCAAAGGGGCTAATGCATGATGGAAGCACTGTTGTCACAGAAGCTAAGGAGCAGAGCTGCTTCTTACAGTTTTTGTTTTTCTGATGGCAGTAGCAGGCCCACATAGATATATATATATATGTGTTTATATGTACATATAAATGTATGTGTATATATATCAGAAAAAATTTGTTTATACACACATATACAAGAAAACTGTATCCACAAAATGTTAGAAAAAGGATAAGCCTCTGAAGTCGAGTCCACAAACATGAGGGGATGCCAGAATTAAGGTCTAGTGGTACATATCTTAAGTAAGGTTCCCCTCTGTATCTTGAATGATATAATCTTTAATTACATGACTACATAGTAATTTTTCCATAGGTAGGCTGTGCCCTTCAGTACATGTAAGAGGTAGAGTCCTTGGGATGGGGTAAAATTCTTTCCAGTTTGGCTGATATTAGAGGGCTTTGCTAGCTGTATTGCTGAACAATACTCAGCATTTGGAAAACAGAACAGCCTTACAAAATATTATTTCCCCTCCTCAGCCTCCCTTTGCCCTTCCCATATACAAGTGGGTCAGCTGTACGACTGGGTTAGAAATCAGTAATGCACACTTCTTTCAGTGGAGGGCTACAAGCAGCTATACAGAACTGGTGCAAAGAGAGGCTGGAGACACCAGTTTGGCACAGCATTGAGTGGACAAGAAAGATAAATGGAGACTTCCAGGTCTCTGCCAGGCAATATGGCCATCATCTTCTGGGCTTGTGCTAAAAGGCATCTCTCCACCCCTCATCTTCCCTTCTCTAGTCCTGCCTGCCTCGCATCTCCTGCTGCTCCTATTTCTTCTTATTTCTTTATTCCCACCCCCTGTCTCCTGAGAGGCCTCATCGCCTGACATTGAATTTGGCATGCTTCCCTTTCTTCAAGCTTTTGAGGCTTCAGCCAAGTTAAGTTTTGAGAACAGAATAGAGATATACCCCCTGTCTTCTGTTCCTAATCCTATTTCTGGTATCTCAGTAGTATAGCTAGTGATTTTAGGAGAAAAACATGTTTAGCACCTCCGTCCTTACAGTGACATTTGTTCAGTCGCAATGCAAGCATTTATTACACTTGGCGTTGAGAATCTGCAAAGAGGCGGAGCAGTCTCAGTTCACATGTGGTAGTTGCCCAAACGTAACATGAAACATGTCGCTCTGCATTAGTGAATTGAAATTTTCATTTTTCTCTTGAGGTTAAGCTTTAGTCAAACTCAACCCCACAGCATATCACTGGGGCTAGAGCAGGTCTAACTTCCTCTACCTTGCCATTACATTTCAGGTTCCTGGGTTTCAATGCAAAAAGACTTAGAATTTCCAAAGTAAATGGTCATGAAGATTTTCTAGATGTTCAGTTGTATTCTGCTGAGAAATATCTGAAACGCTTTAGCTGAAACCACTTGATAGAGGCTGTGAAGGCTGTAGCCTGGTCATTACAGTTCAGTAACATCAAAAGCTGCTGCAAGTGGGGGATTTAGAATGGAAAGTGGTGGGAAATCTTCATTAGCCCTCATGGTGCATTACCTGCCTGCATCCAGGGTGTGCTGCACAGACGCCCAAAAGATGAGCAGCATTGGAGGGAGAGGGAAGGCTTTAACCTTGTATGCTCCTGGTAGATGTAGGCGCTGAGTTACCTACACATCATCTGACTCAAACCATGGCAGCCATGGAGGAGCATTCATCGTCACGTCTTGTGTACCAAAAAGAGGTAATACCCAGTGTAGGGAGCTCTGAAGCTTTCTAATCCAGATGTATAACAACAGGGGCTGGCCAATAATTCATACTGCATATAGCAGGAGCATGTTCACATCCTCAGACATACCTTTCAGTGATCAAGAGGAGAGGTAAGATTTGTGCTCCACATTACTTTAGAAAGTAAAACAAAACTGTTTCCCGTCCCCAAGCTGATCTGAAATGAATGTGTTCTCATGTGTGCTGCTTGGTTTCTTGCATATTAGTTTCTCCATAGAAATTGGCTCTTTTTACTGACAATTATGGTGTTCCACCAATGGCAAAACCACCAAAATCCTTTGTGGAGGTGGAGAAATGAATTATTTTTGCTCAGGTCTGAGAGCATCAAAAAGTGAAAATTGAAGCCTTTGTTCTGTGCAGTTTTATTTCACCAAGCTCTGAAGAATACAGAATGCCATTCACTGGAGAGAGATGTACTGTATTATTTCAGAGGTTTATTGTTACCAATATTATTTGTGAATGTGCTTTGCTCCCTATGGAAAAAGAAATATTTCATGATGTACTGTACTTTCTTTTCTGATGTTCTTAGTCCTGCTGAATGCAAGTGGTTTGGGTAGGACATTCATTCTGCTGTGAAGTAGATAAAAATTTTTCAGTAGATGTCTACTGGTCACATACTGACCTTGTTTCTCTAACAGGCGAACCCACAAATAACTATAGCGATTTCTGCCATCTTCTCTTTTTCTCTACTTTACATGATACTAGGAGTCATGCAAGCGAAGGGGAGGTGGCTAGCAAGCTTGGGGTTGAAAGGTTACACAAAGTGGGCTGCTTGAACTGTCTTTCTCTGTCATAAACACTTTATAGGCACAAGCTGGCATAATAAACCTTATTTCCACGCGACTTCTATGTTTGGAAGTGCTTGGGGGATGCATCAGTAACATGGGATGATGTAAGGGAACATGGGAGGTGCTGAACCAAATCTGAACCCCACAGAGGCCAGCCTGGCTCCTGGGGCCACTTGGTTCAAGGAGGAGACCCACTAGCCAAAGATCTGACTACTGATTCCACCTTTGGTAATTGTCCCTGAGCACCATGACACCACTTTCAGAGCTGTACCTCTAGGCGTAACAGTCCATGAAATGGTGGGGGTTCTCAGGGGTATTTTCATGCACCTGGAGATAGAGGGGAGTTTTTGTTTTTTTTTTTAGTCACATTTCAGATAATAATAATGCTTTCATTTCTGATTATACTAGCTTTAAGAGATCTTATATATCATCTCCAAGGAGAGAAAAGCATGTTCAACAGGAATACAAGGAAGATCCAGGTACTGTTCTTCTTCTATCTGTTTTTCAACAGGAACACAAAGAAAATTCTTGAGGAATTCTTGCTTTTAGCCACCCCTAAATAAAGGCATCCCACTGTCCTATGGCTGCATAGCAGCACTTTCACATGCACCCACCCATCAACTGTCCTTTATTACCTCTTATATTATGCCCCAGGCCTTGCTGTTCAGAAGTTCGCTTCAGCTGACGACATTGATATGGATGTACTGCAGCTGCCAAGCTGCAAAGAAAGGTCCATCACTTAGCAGTTGGCAGGCATCTGATTTTTGTGCCTCGTAGTCACATCACAGTGGTGTTGCACACCATAATGACCATGGTGCCTCAATGAGGAATACCTCTTGCCACTGACAATGAGATGTTGACAACTCGATCAATACCCAGCAAGGTCAGATATCCTACCCAAGACTTTCCTTTCTGCTGTATTAAAACATTACAGACTTTGGGGGGTGAGAGGAAGTGTGTGTGGAGACAGAAGACTGCTTTATTTTTTTACTCAGGGTTAGGTGAGCTTTCTTTATTAAATCTAAGAATGGCAGTCTGTCCCCAACAGGTCTTCCTCAGGAATGCAACCATTGTGATGTGATTTGTTTGGGATGGAGTTGTCTGTTGGGAGAAGTTACCCCACAAAACTGCTTCTAACTGAATATCACTTTAGTTAGGGTGGACAAATGCCCATAGGCTAAATTTAATTTTTGATGTTTGAAGTGAAGTTTTAGTCTAGTTTTTCTAAGTTAAAAGCTTACCCATGTTCCTGTGCACTTCTTTATCAAGCTCTAGTATAACAACTTATTTATATTTAAGAGTATTTTTGTTTCTGATTTAGAGTAAATACAGTAATGAAACATTTCATACTACTCTAAGAGGGGAAAAGTCATATGCCTTAAAACCTGAATTTTCATAATCTTAAAGTGAAAGTCAAAATTGGATCAAAGTGAGGTTTTAATGCAATAGGTACACAAACCAGGAAGGGAAAGTAATTTAACAGATTTTTTAGCTGCAATTGGATATTTTATCACATAGAAAAAGCTTCATCCTTTCCCTTACATAATGAACTTTGTCAGGAAAGTTTGCAGAAGCAAAATTTTATGCCTTGCTTATCTCACGAATGGATCTGAATGTCTTGTAACCCTAATAGCAAAGGTTACATAAGGATTGTTCAAAATTCAGTTTTCATAAGGAAAAACCCCAGAGAACAAATGATATTAGCCCCAAGGAAATTACTTTTACTGCATGTCTGTGACTGTAACAGACTGAGAACAAAAATCGATGGCTTATCCGCACACCAAGTACCCTTGAGATTATGAAAAAGCAGGGCCTGAATAACTCATTTTACTTTCTGTAAGAGCATTGAGACAAACATAAAACAAAACCAACAAAAAAAATCAGCCCATTCTCTGTGCAACATTCAGTGCTTGCTGCAACCTTATTTTCCCAGTGTATATGGCACAACTGCAGAGTAGCTGTGCCTAGGGGAACACTAAGCTTTTCCTTAGGTGAAGAGCAAGAACGTGAGAAACACAAGCCTTTGCTCCAGTGCAGACTTCCTGAATGATCTTCAGTAATTCATTTAATCCCACTGTGGATCACTTCTATACTATAAGAAGGGGTGATTTTCCTTTCTTTCCAACAATCTTTTGAAAATGTATTGTAAAAATTTTAGAAGGTGAACAGCCATGGGAGATATATGTAATTGTGTAGATATTTAACTTTGTCCTGTTTTTCTGCTTTCCTTTAGAGGTCTTTACTTTTAGCAGAAGGTAATGATACAGGAGCCTCTACTATTCTGGAGTGTCTTAAGACCTAATTACTTTGGAGTTTTTTCTATGTAAAGAAATGAGATTTCTTTTCTGGCTAGAAGCAGTATATAGACAATGAAAACTCCCTTAGAAAACACACAGGCTCAGTGGATTGCCATACTTTTATATGGTCATTTGATGGGGGAATATTGGTCTACAAGTTGTTGCTATTTGGGTCAGATTATGTCATAAATTCTTTTTTGATTAGCTGACCTGAGCAACAGCTTAACATTAGTTTTGAATTTCTGTACAGATGACTCAGCTTTGCCAAAGTAATTTTCAACATTCTGTATCTTCTGGGTTTGTATTAAACCAAGTGGGTGTTTTTAAGGGTGCTCTTCTGTCCAGATCCTTTTCCAAAGAAAATCGTGGCAATTGCTGTTATGTCATAGAGTTGTTAATTCAGGGTTACCAAACTTGTAATTGCTTTTACTATAAGTACATAAGAATGCATACAAGTTTCCATCTCTTTAAGTTTGATTTGTGTAGGTACAATGTAGGTACAATGGATATTTTTCTTTTTTTTCTTTTTTTTTTTTTTTTAATCTAACAAAATTTGTTTCACTGGAAGTTACTTTGGTGCTGGGGGATGGCAAAAGGATTCAGAGACCTATTTGAGCCTATTTGGACATTCAAGCTATGCTGGGCACCACACCCTCACAAAAATGATCCGAGACTTTATTAGAACACCCCAAACTCATTTTCAGTTTGTGGCCACCTAGGAGCACCCGGCATTTGGCCAAATGGCCAAGTGAAATCATTGCTTGACAGAGTGACTGACAGCTTTAGTCATTTGAGGTGATAAGTGCGTGTCAGCCTGTCACAGCACACTCCATCGCTGGGCTGGCACCGCCTTAGTAGCCCCGTTTTTCTCCCTGTTTCAGCCGTTCCCTTTTAATCTCAGGTTTTTTCTTTTGTCTTTCCCAGGCAGTGTTGCCATAGCAACAGTGTCTTTTGACCATCCTGCCTTCCTCCCATCAGGGCTACCCTTATCAGCCTCCGACCAGTGAGGTTTCACCCATCTTAGAAACTCGCCCTTAAAGCTGCTTTTCCAGCATGCATACAATAAGTTGGGCTACTCTTCTGTTGAAGCGTCTCTGGACATTGCAAGTGGAGCCACCGGGCTGGCACCCCATTTTGTGTCGCATAGTGGCACAGTTTTCTATGTGATATGTCTGCAGCAAGCTGCTCTTGAAGAGCTCAGCCAAAATCATAGGTATCTGTCAGTTATTTGTAGGCAATGATATAGCATGGTAGACACAATATTCTGGTTCCTTCAGTGTTTGCATCTGTCTTCTTTTAATAAGCCAAGAGTTTTGTTTTCTGAAGTGTCTTACTTATGAGTTTGATTTGTGGAGCACTTATCCCTAGAAAAACACTTGCCTTTTCAATGTATGTTATGGAGGTCAAATAGAAACTACCGCTTCCCCCCCTGAAAATTTCCTCTTCATATTTAAACTTGATTTGATCCTGATGCTCTCCAGTATTAGTTCACCAAAGCTAAACCTGCAAGTTCAAAATCACTTCGTATTCCTAGGACACAGTTTTTCCAAGGCAAATCATACAAAAAGTTATAGTCGGATTTGTAAAAAAAAATGTTACTTGTTGCCCCTCAGGCATCTTCCTACACACTTTTTGTTTTATTGCACTTTTGAAACAGATTCATTCAGCAGTTGTAAATTTCTCTTCTCAATAGGACCCCAGTGGGTAGAATAACCTTTTATAGGGTTTGATGGATGTATAGAAAAGATTAATTTAAAAAATTTTCCATAAATATCTAAATACATAAATGAATAAATTTTTAATGAATTATGTAACAATCTGTCACAACAGGCTACTTATACAAGAGATTTCCATTTGGCACAAACTAATGTATCTGCTTATTAAAACAAGGATTGATCTCATGTGTGTTGTATGTGCATACCGTTTTGTACCTTTACACAAAGAACATCGGGTTCAAGCTTAAATGATAAATGTCCATATTTGGTGTACCTAGAGAACAAGTAAGTGGGTCTGGGGTGGGTGGAAAAGGATATACATAGAGAAAATATCTGGGAAGACATGATATAATCTGTTCTGGAAATCTCATTATTGAACAATCATTTACCTGAAACTAAGTTAAAACATATACAAGGGACGTAATTAAGACTGTAAGAGAAAACGATATGCATAGTAAGATGGTCTTAAAGGAGAGGAGAGGAGAGGAGAGGAGAAAGAAGAGGAGAGGAGAAAGAAGAGAAGAGAAGAGAAGAAGAAGAAGAAGAAGAAGAGAAGAGAAGAGAAGAGAAGAGAAGAGAAGAGAAGAGAAGAGAAGAGAAGAGAAGAGAGAAGAGAAGAGAAGAGAAGAGAAGAGAAGAGAAGAGAAGAGAAGAGAAGAGAAGAGAAGAGAAGAGAAGAGAAGAGAAGAGAAGAGAAGAGAAGAGAAGAGAAGAGAAGAGAAGAGAAGAGAAGAGAGAAGGGAAGAGAAGAGAAGGGAAGAGAAGAGAAGAGAAGAGAAGAGAAGAGAAGAGAAGAGAAGAGAAGAGAAAGAAGAGAAGAGAAGAGAAGAGAAGAGAAGAGAAGAGAAGAGAAGAGAAGAGAAGAGAAGAGAAGAGAAGAGAAGAGAAGAGAAGAGAAGAGAAGAGAAGAGAAGAGAGAGAGGGAAGAGAAGAGAAGAGAAGAGGAGAAGAGAAGAGAAGAGAAGAGAAGAGAAGAGAAGAGAAGAGAAGAGAAGAGAAGAGAAGAGAAGAGAAGAGAAGAGAAGAGAAGAGAAGAGAAGAGGTTGTCCAAGGACACAGAATAACTAACTTATCTACTGAATGAGAATAGTCAAAAAAAAATATGCTATGTTTTCTTTTGGAAAAGAAATAAGCACTAACAAGGGGAACAGAACACAAATGCTGTGAACAGTGTGAATAAGGAATAAATTTTACCATTTCTTATAATACTAATACTTGGGGATACTCAACAAGATGATTAGGTAGTAAATTTAAGACAAAAAAAAAAAAATGGTAGATTTTAACTTGCCCTTTAATTGGAGTTGTAGAATTGCCACAAGATGTTGTGGAGGCGAAAATATAACTGATTTCGAAAGGAATAAGTGGATTGAAAATAGAATTCACAAATTCATGGACACACCTTCATGAAGGGCTACTCAATTAGAAGTCCAGATGCAGCAATGGCTGAGGACCTGCTTAGTTTGGTGGGACAGTGCCTTAGTGGAGGACTGCTCTGTGTTCATTCCTGGGACATGCACCACTTTGAGTGAAAGACCTTTCATGCCACACAGGCTTTTGATCTGGTCCCATACAGCTATTCTAATACATCCTCTGATGTGATCAGATGGCGATAGAGTGTTGCCCTGTACAGGCGAGCATGTTTTTCTCAACAAGGCTAAATAGACTGAGGGAAGTACTACAGTAACATATCTCTAATGCTCCTTCTCTGCAGAGCTAGCCTCAATTTCTATGCTGACAGCTTTCTGTAGACATAAACAGTGCTCAAAATACATAACTAATTGCTCTTTGAGGGTAACTTTCCCACTAAAGAAAAAAATATGCTTAATTCATTTTAGTATTTTATTTAGCAACGGACTTTTAAAAATAAATGATTTCAATAGTTTTATTTAAGTGAGAGCACGTAAGATTTCTACTTATCATAACTTAGAAATGTCTATGACCTATCAAGCAGTGGTAATAAAATGAAATAGAATAGGATGAATTCCTGAAGAACTATATAGAAGTTGAATTTGATTTTAAATAATGCTTTACATCTTTTACATCAAAGCTCTCGGAGTACTTTGGACTTGTGTGGCTTAAATCTCAGTTGGGTTTTAGAAGCTTTTTTCCTAAAATGTATCACCATAAACTAGTATTTTTCCAAGTTCATTTTTATAGACTTTTTTTCCCCTGATACTTTGGACATGAATTACTTCTCTATTCCTGGTAACTAAAGTCCTGGGTGGCATTCACTGTGTGGAAGTAGCTACAGGAAATAGAAAAATCACAGTTTATTCTGTTACAGTGGGGTACCTATGAAAATGTTCATATACACTGCAGTCCTATTGAGATTTTCAGTGAAATGTTACACTATTCATCAATTACAGAAGCAAATCAGGTCAAGAAATGGATTCCAGCCCCAGAGATTATTGTATTCCTGCTGCAGCCATTTTGGGCTAAGAAATAGCACACCCCATCTTTTTGCTTTAGATAAATTTCTGGTTGCACTCTCAGATACTGGTATGCAGTGTGGAAGACTAAAATAAGCCAACCTGTGGACAAAATTTCTCCAGGTAGACATAAAATTACATCAGGAACAAGTCGCTTTCATGTATATTTTTCTCCAAAGCTTGTAAGAATTTTGCTGTTGTTTGGAATAAGAGTAACATAACTTCAGCATTGATATCTGCTTAAAAATGTGGATGTTTTTCCTTTCTAATATTATTGTCCTCTGAATGAAGATGTAGATTACTTTGGTTCTTCATTTTGCTTTCAGTTTTGGGGGAGCGAGGCAGATGGGAGCTCTTATTATGTTTCAACTGTTTATGCTGGGGAACTGTAAGTGGAATGTCACATCCTACTTCATCCGTCATAATGAGTCAATGTATGTGAAGAGTTCAAGATGTTCCCTTCAGCAAAGCGAGGCAGTGTGTGCCAGGAAGAACAGCTCCATGGTTTTGTGTTCACAAATAACTCTAACTACTTAAGGAAATGACAGAAGTACAAACCTGAACAACATGTTCTTCCAAGGTCAGATAGCAGTGTTAGGTGAATAATCATGAAGGGCACAATGTGATAACCTCAACTCCTGCTCAGATTTACTAGTCTCATCTCAGCAAGGAGGAAGAAGTAGGAAAGATCCAGAAGTAACAATGAAAATGATTAGTAGTTTGTGAAGAGTTTCTTGAAAGAGAAGATTGAACAAGATAAAAGTAGGTCATTTCTTGTATGTATAACAGGAAACATGGTAGATCTGTAAGAGATGGGTCTATAAGAGAAAGTCTGACAGAGGCAATGGATTGGACTCCTGTTTATTATTGTACACTAGTGCACTGAGTAGCTGTAGAGTACTATGTAAATAACAACTTACAGAACTTCTACTGGGCTCTTTTTCCTTATATTATTCAGCAGAAAAAAAAAAGCTAATGATGGAACTTATTGCTACAAGATATTATTAAAACAGTGTGCTGATAGCAGTGAAAAGAACTGCAGTAGAGTATGAAAAATGGAAGTGATTACTTATTTTCCAAAGAACACAGCTTTATGAGAGCTCAACCCTTGCACTTCAGGATATAAATTAAGAACTAATTAAGCAGGAAAACAAATTAAGTTTCTTCTTAGTCATAAGGGTATTTATTGCTTGTGCTTTGTAGCTCTCTCTAAAGTCTTGTCAGATGCTGGCCAAAGCTGATGACATGTCTGACAACATGCAACACTGGCTTGATCTGATATGGCAATTTTCTCCAAAAATAGAGAGCAATGGGATTGGGTTTTTCCTATCCCATTTTATCTAATATGCTTGCCAACCACAAAATTGGTGAAGTATGAAGAGGTTATGTTCTTAGGAAGCTTAATGTACTGAGATGAGACTGAAGTATAGAGCAAGACTTAGAAGGCAAATTCTTAGGATCTGACGTTTAAGTAAAAATAAAGAAAAAAGTCAGAAAGTTGGGATCCGACTCCAGCTGTCTGATCTGCATTACATGAGTTATTTTCAATACAATATTCTCTACAGGGTCATCATTGGCCAGAAAGGCCACTGGTTGCTGAACATAAATATACCAGGACTGCTGTCCACAAACAAGTGAGCTTGGGTCTGGTATTGCACAGCTGACCTCACAGCTCCATCTTTTCACAGCTTAAAAATCTGAGCATTTACCAGGTTTGTGGGCAGGCTTTGCAGATTGCACTGAGCAACATGTTACTGCAGTGACACTGCCACTATCTGTGGAAAGTAAAACAAGCTTGGAGCCAGCTCAAGTTTCTCAGTGGTGTTGGCAAAGCTGAATGAGGACATCCTTGGGGAGAAGACAATCAGTTCTGATGGCAGTAAAGAGTGAACAAAGGCTGAGATGAACCACTGAGGAGAACTGGATGATGAAGGCTGGTCCACAGCTTCAGGACTTGCAGATAAATCAGGGAGACTTGGAGGGGTTCCTGGGGTTTCTGTGGCCCTGGGAGAGGCCAGTGGGGTTTGTGGGGTCTTGTGCAGACTTTGGAGGGCTGTAAGTGCTCATAGGATGACTTGCTTCTCATTCCTCAGCCTATCATTTTCTGGAAGAAAACCTTATGCTTCTTTACCTGTGACTGCTTCCTGTCTAGTTCTGGAGCTCCTGGCTCCTTCCTCGGGTGACCATGTCACCTGCGCATCTCTGCCAAAAGTCCCACCTCTCTTTTGCAATAATGTCCTCTTCTTGCTCTGGCCTTGAGAGCTTTTGCTCACCTGAGCTGTTGGTGCTGTATGTGAGGGACGAAATGGGACAGGACAGGGACAAGCACTTCTGCAGAAGAGAATGGTAAGTGGGTTGGAGAAGCCATATGGAGAGTGGTGGCAAGGGACCTTGGAGGTTGAACGTGGAGGGTTATCACAATGTGTTGCTCAAATGCTAGACCTTCTCTCTCCTCTGTTTCTCCAAAGCAGGGATTCTGCGGTGCTCAACAGTCAGTTGCCTTAGGCAAATGCTGATTTCGTCTGTACATAAATCCAGTCTTGTACTTGGCTACATTTGTTTAATCTAGAGTCACCTCTTTGGCTTACAGCAACAGTCTGAGCTCACTTTACCCTGTCCTGACACATTTTTTGGGCTGAGTGATGGGGCTGCAGGGAGGGAAATTAAGGGGAAGGATTACTGCTGTACCCACAGAAAGCTCCTGTACATTGCCAAAGTTGTTTGTCTGAGACTTAGACAAACATCTTGGAAAAATCCAGCCTCCGTACTTCTGTGCATCCCACAGTCAAAGCACAGGCATGTATTTATCAGAAACCTATCATGCACCAGATGGTAGAATAAAGTGGTTGTTTAAACACACTGTGACTTAGGGTAACCTGGCATAGCACATTCTCAAAATATGCCCCATGTGTTTCTTCACAGATTCCAACTAAAGTATAGCAATGAATAACTTCTTAAAAATCCTGGTACAACAACATGCCTTTTGTTTCCTACATCTCATCTAAGAGTTGCTACAGAAAATACTAGGAAGGAATTAGACCTTGAATTGAACTTCACTGAATATGATTCTGAAAGAGGAGTTTTCTTTATAGAATAGGCCTACACCTGTGCAGTGGGTGAAGTCCTGAGGGACCTGCATGCTAGAATCTACTCAAAGCACTAAACCACTATGAGGTTATCTGTTGGAGCGAAATAAGGACTCAGCAAAACAAGTCGATTCAATGTGAATCACGCTAAAGCCATTTATTACAGAAACAAGCCTCCTTATATATGCAACTATATTCTAATCATGCGTCCACGCTCCAAGCATGGATTCGCTAAATGAGTATCGTGGGCTGTCCGTGCGCTGGAGTCTCACTGATGATATGTCCGATGATTCACGCCACGCCAGGACCCCGCTGATTGAGGAACGCCTCTCTTTCTCACAGCAGATTCTGTTCTCAGCTTCTCGAAGCGGCCTTGAGATTCCTTTGAGCCTGACTAATTCAGCAACAGATCTTTATCTATCAAAACCCCTCCACAGTTATCTGTCTGCTCTCTGCTGCAGGCCAAATCTCTGCCTTTCACAATATTCTGGCCCAGGATATACACATGAACCCTGCTTATGCACAGAGTTCTTGGTCAGGTGTGGACAGAACATGCTTCTGGGAGAAGAACTGGGAGCTGTACTGGTTTCACATTCCCCCACTCTGGGGCTCTGTGAGGAAGCTATGCCAGTCTGTGTGGTCAAAATACCCTTTCCCTAGCATCTGTCTGTGAAGAACAGCCTTTGCTCCCTACCTTATGCAGCTGTGTTGGGACTGTTTCCAATCACGTCTTACAGAATAAGCTTAGGACCTTCATAAGGCAACCATTGTAGCAATTTTCTTCAATAAGTGAAGCAAAATCTACTGAGGGAAAAGGCAAGTTGCTCCCTGTCTGTAGCATACCACTGTCGTGTCTCCATGGGTCAATATCCTGTGTTTCAGAGACCTGAATGAACTACCCAAAGATTTACTTATTGAAAATTTGCATTGTATTAGGTACCAGCTTCCTTGGGCATGATCTCTGAGATTTTGATCAACCCAAGCACTCCATTAGACAATGTTTCTTATTGAATTTTGACATGTGCACTTAAAAGTTTCTCAATTACTTTTCTCAGTTCCAAAATCCTCTAGTATAAAGAAAAATAGAAAACATTGCATGTGAATATTTGGTATAGGTTTGGTTGCTTTCACTTTTTTCTCTATTACATAACTGGTTTTTTCCTTCACTTGGAAGAAATATTGTTACTCACATGTGATTCATAATCCTCTTCCCCAACTCCCATCTCCACTTTCCCTCCTGAGCATGATCTGCTAAATTTTCTGACAATATTTTTTAAATTACTTTCAATGTCTGCTAATGCTGTAGAGGGAATACTGGCAGAAGAAAGCAAGCAGGTCTCTCCTCTCACTTGTCAGTTATCTGAGGAATTATGAACTAAATTTTACTTGCAGAATCTCCACATCAGATAATGTCCAAAGAGACTTTTATACCTCAGGTGGTGCTCCTTATAACAAATTTTAGTTGCCAGATTCATTGGTATGATGCCCATGCCAGCATCTGCAAACTTGGTTCTCAGAATTCAGTGTGTGACAGTCAGAACAAATCTCTCTTTAAAGTGAGTGGGCTGGATCTGAATGTGACTGCAAGACAATAAACACACAACTCTCAGTGCAGTTACTTGTACACAATCTCTCTCTAGAGAAAAAAAAAGGCCAAACCCAAACCCAAAACAAAAAAAATGCAAACAAAAAAACCCAAAACCAAACAACAACAAAAATTAAAAAAAAACGAAAATGCAAAACAAACAAACTAAAAAAATCCCAAAATAACACCAAATGCAAACTCTAAAATCTGTCAACAGTTTTATCAGTAGACAAGATTTCTTGTATGTAGTACCCCGTTCTGTCAAGTACATGGTCAACAACTTACTGTGTCAAAGGAGCAGTAGCATGTGTCTGTGAAATGTGAAGCACCACAGGATCAATTGAAGAAGAAAAATATTGAACAACCAAAAATGTATTGGAACATTCTCTTTGGCCAATGCAGGGCTCAGCATAAAATTTGAATTTTCTTGGTTCCACTTAGTCTTTTATACCTACTTGATTACTTTTTTTTTCATTAAAACTACTTAATCTTTGCCTTGTTATTTGCATCGCTTTGTAGATTTTTTTTTTATTTTTTTCAATGTATGCATCACCACTGCTCTTTCCCTGCAAGCTAAGCATATGTAATGTAAAATGACTTGCCACCATCTGAATGTTGTTGTTGTTTTTTTTCCCTGGCTTTGAGAATTAGAAATAAATATATCTCCTTAAGGTGTTTACCAGAAGTGTTGTAAGTATCATGGTCTGGGACCAGAGGATAAAGAATGGTATGCGGATTCTCTCTCAAGCCATGTATTCTGTGATGTCCATGATTTCACTTTTCTTCATTTGTAACTACAGGGTGGGTGAGGAAAACATGCAGAAAATCCAAAATTTTTGCATTTTGATTTTAAAGTGATGGCAACTGGGCTGTGCAGACTCTTTTCAGGTTTGTGCTCTGTAGGACAGGGTTTCGCGTAGGGGTGAGTTGTCTATGGCAAGGGAAAGACTAACAGCTATCAAGGTAGAGAGGTTCACGGGGTTACTTTACAGATGCCTGTGATCTGATGTGGTCTCTACAAATTGGAATTCATGGAGAGGAGAGTAATTCATCAAAGCACTAGTCAGAGGTTAATTTTCACATTAATTTTAACAGAAAGAAAAGAAAACAAGTCGTATTATCAAGATCAATAGTAGGATGGGATTAACCAATTATTTCTCACCAACCTAATTTGTAAACAAATGTAACACAAGGAATTATTGATAAATGGTGTTCATGAGATTAATACTTCATTCCTAGCACATTTTGGGTAGTAAATGAGGTTGCTGAAATACAAAAATAGATCTACACTTTGAAATAAAACAATGTTTATTAAAGTAATTGAAAATGAATCAAATAATAATAAATAAAACCAGTGATTTCTAAAAGTATACAGATGAACAGCACTTCATGAAATGGAAGGTAAATGAGTGAAAGCATACACATTATTGAAATAAGGCTGTCACTAGTTTTAACAGTATTTCCATTTTTATCTGAAAGAATCAACTGTTGTTTCTTCAGTATTCATACAGAGTAGAGCATTCTGGTCTGTGACAAAGTCTCTTGGGCACTGCAGTAATTAGTAATGAATTAGTAAAAGAAATAATGAATAATGTGGAAGCAACATCTTCAGTAAGAAACAGGATTTCATCGTGGCATTATTTAGCCTATTACTAAGAACACAGACAACTTCAAAGGATGTTTTCATTCCATAGTTGCAAAACATGAGTTAATCATTATTAACATAATCTAGTAAACAGAGTTAAAGGGATATTTCAACAATATATGTTTATTTAGTGAAGAAAACCTGTCTCAAATAATATTATCTAATTGATATCAATAAACAAAATAAGAATATGTAGATCGGATAGGATGATATAGTTAAATTAGTAAATAGTTTCTCTTAAGTAATGTTCTTACTAAATTAAAGTATTGTATTTAGAAAGAATGTTCAAGGTCATTTGCCAGTTACTGCTCAAGGTCATATAGCATCCTTATGTGCATATTCCAGAGCAGGTAATTTTCAAGAGGGTTGAGTTACAATAACTCTATATTGTATTGTAATGTCAAAATGACTAGAGTAGCTCAAATTTAATATAGGATTAGTGCTAGAAATAATGGAAGGTAAAATGTCAGTCCAGTTAAGTACCATGCAAGGAGAAAGTTCAAATTAATTAATGTGACGATTGATTAAATGTTTGCAGTAAGTGCAGTAAGGTGTTTGTACGGCTCGTGTTATTTTAGAGATTAAAGATGCTCTCCCAAAACATTGTCAAATGCAAAGTCCATATGGCAAAGAGGAATAAATACCGACCAATTTAAGGTACAGAAAAGAAAAAAAAATACAAAACTCTGAGCTTTTGGTATTTAGTTAGGGTAATCACTATCTGTTTTAATTACTGAGCGAGAATGGAAATATAGCAGAGTTCAAGAGAATGTGAAATTTGCACACATTGAATGGCTTCCATAAATAGAAACACAGAACACATGGAAAATGAATGTAAAAATGGATTCTACTTTTTATTCAACACAAGCATGAAGGTTTAAGCAAGACTAGGAATTATGAGAAAATTCTCCTTCTTTCGCCCCTCAAGCACACGTATGATAGCTACTAAAAAAGGGAGAGAGCTAGTTTTTTCTTTTGCATGTGTTACTTGATATGCAAGCAGAGAACAGAAGAGGCGTTGAGAATGAGCTAAGCTGAACTTGTAGGAAAATAATTGTGCTGAGAGCACTCATAAATCCATAGCTATGTTTGAATTGGTAATTAGTTTTAGTATGACTAATGACATAGTAGTATGACAGGCCTCTGGCTGAGTAGTATGGTTTCAGTATGGCTAAATATCTGGAGATTTTCGACGTCCTGACAATTCTGGGACCTTTAGAGTGAAAGACAATAAACTAAGACAGACAATAAACTCATAAAAATATGACATAATACATACTACTCAAAGGTTCCTACATTGCATATTATTGTCAGGCAAATGCACTGCAAGAATTATGACTTCTTTGTACTTCACCAATAACAAAACCAGCGAACAAGATAACTTAGTAAGGTACATTATGATAAAATTCAGCTTAAAATACAAAATGCAAACCATCTCTTCTTATAGTTGCAATACACCCCATGTGTATTGTATGTGCAACAGAGACAAATTAGTTACCAAGGTAAATGTGTCTCAGATATCTGATGTAAACCCTACAATCCAGCCTGATTATTGTTTTCAAGAGCACCATTTAAAAATCTGGATACAGATCTGGAGTAGTCTCTTTTCTCTTTTGCTTCTGACATAGCCTCAGTTAATACATGGGATGAGAATTCTGCACAGAAATCTGTGGAGGCGTGCTAAGGGTATTGATTTTGGATATTCCTGAAATCAGACCCTGGCAGGAGTCTGAATTTTTGGAACAAGGATTTGGATTCCAGTCAGGTCAGTGTTCTAGAAAAGCAGATTTTTTCATTTTTTCAAGGACAAATTTTTACTTCCTTTGAAGTGCAGAAATTCCCAGCAGAGTCTTTCAGTAATAAATATTGATTCTTCTTCTCTCTGTCCTTTAGAGTAAATTGCAATAGTCCCTCCCTTAGCTGTCCTTGGATTTTGTCATATGGTTGTCAGTTTATGTTGGTACCTCTGATTGTCAGGAAAACACCAAAGTCACTAACTCTCTCAGTCAGAGTCCTCAATAGGTTGTGAAGATAGTGTCTCTTCCTTAGGAGAAGAGCACCAAAGGACAAAACACTTCTTATTTTTATTTGGTAGCAATTCGAGGACATTGTGAAGTCAGAACAATTCTGACTTCAGTACCTTTTGACCTTCAGGTGGTGAGATTTGGTATATCCATCTATTCTTGGATCACTTTCTAAACTGAGCAGAATTCCATCCAGTGGTATCAATATGTAGCTCTTCCTTCAGCCTTTTTATAATGGTGCTTTTACATTTTCTTTAAGTGTAGCAATGAACTCAATTTTGATTCTGAATAATGAGTCCACCATCTTGGCAGGGTGGGTGGCTCTGTATATTACCTACCCTTACATTAGGTGGCATCTAACTTTTCTGAAAGTTAAACTTTCTATGCATTACTCTTCCTGGTAAAGCTTTTAAATCTAATTTAGTATTGTTGATTAAATTATATCAGGATTGAAATAGCACTAGGGAACTATTTTTGTATGGAAAAATTTGGCTCTGATAGTCTAATGCAATAATTGCTTGAAATTCTAGCATCTTTTAAAGCTTATACCTAGCTCTCACTTAGGGCAGCACATCCCACTTTAATATAAATGTAGAAGGGCTTAATTCCACAAACTAATTCTAGTCTCAAAGAAAAACTTCTAAATTCACTATAAAAAGTCACCTCCAAGGATGATGACTCAACCACTTCCCTGGGCAGCCTGTTCCAGTGCTTGGCAACCCTTTCAATGAAGAAATAATTCCTAATATCCAATCTGAACCTTTTCTGGTGCAACCTGAGGCCATTTCCTCTTGTCCTGTCACTTACGACTTGGGAGAAGAGACCAACACCCTCCATGCTACAACCTCCTTTTAGGTAGTTGTAGATAGTGATAAGGTCTCCCCTCATCCTCCTTTTCTCCAGGCTAAACAACCCCAGTTCCCTCAGCCGCTCCTCATCAGACTTGTGCTCCAGACCCCTCACAAACCTCGTTGCCCTTCTCTGAACTCTCTCCAGTACCTCAACATCAATACAAGGGTCAATAATGTCAATAATACAAGTGTAGGAAGCTTTCTCTTCACATCCATAACCCTGGCCTCAGGGAGGCAGCAGACTTCATTAAGAAGTGGGTCCAGTCTGCAGAACTTTGAATGTTCTTATTTATGTTGCTAATTTTATATCCTAACTCAAATTCTCAGTTTTTCCTCCTCAACTTTATAAACATTCCTATATTTAGCAGTAAATTGTTCATGTTGAAATCCATATTCATCAGTTCACCTAGAAAACCCATGTTTGCAGCAGGCTGAGGGGCCCATCTAGCTAAGGCAGCAGAAATATGCATTTTTCTATGGCCAAAGGCACACAAGGGAGTGATGTAACAGCTCTCATAACTAGTGCTCTTAACTCCTCATTCTGAATGACAGGTATCAGCTGAGGGCAGGACTGATGGGGAGTGGAACTGGATATAAAGATGAGAATCCGTCCATAGCCAGATGTCTTCTTGCTCTAAGTTTGTATCCCCTGCTTAATCACGTAAGCGCTTTTGTAAAATTGGTAAGAA
Source organism: Streptopelia decaocto (assembly GCF_964273445.1). Lineage (NCBI taxonomy): Eukaryota > Metazoa > Chordata > Aves > Columbiformes > Columbidae > Streptopelia > Streptopelia decaocto. The sequence goes on from NC_138663.1 coordinate 118,024,002, forward strand.
TAGTGTATACAGCTTGCAAGACTTCTAGAAATATTTCATAATGGAGCTTTGCATGAATATATAGTTCTTACAGGATAAGAATTTGAGAGTGTTAACTGGTCTCTTAATACAAAAAAACCACTTGTGCTTCTACAATTTTACGGCTGTAGAACAAACCCACACTTTAGTGTTTACCACACTGATCTCAGAATCTGGGAAGTTTTGTGGAAATAGCGCTTCCTTTCACGTGTTTTGAAACACAGGAAAAGCAGCAGACTGGTTGATTAGTTCATAAATAGAAAAACTTTCCCCCAAATAGAGTAGAATGACTGTTTGTTTTAGTAATTCCTAGCAGCTTGGAGCAGCTAGTCACATCATTTGCAGCTTCCTGGGTGCACTTACCATAAAAGGTCTCATTCATTTTGGTCCACAGAAGCTTGAATCAAAGCTTTCTTTATACAGCTCTTGAAAAGATGTTATTGAAGTTGGGCTTTAAGAATAATTATGGTTGAATCTTTGGTCCATTATGTCTTAGTGGAGTATTAATGAAGCAACACAACCATCTAAAGAGCCAAAGTTGAAACTTAGGCATGGAACGAAGAGTGGGAGAGTGAAAGACTGTTCTTTATTTTCTGTCTTTTGGAACATTTTAAAGAGGCTATTTGTGATCAACAACAACAACATACTTTTCTCCTAGAAAAAAAAAAAAGATTATCAGAGTTCCAAGGGCTTTAGTTTATGTTGCAAAAAAACCCCCAAATAATAGAAAATGTAATACTAACCTTTATGTGAAAAGGGTGGTTGTGTATGAGATTCAGTTTGTTAGAGGCATACATGATTTAGATGCAGTTTTTTGTAACATAGTTAGGTTTTGGTTGTTTGGTTGGGTTTTTGTTTTGTTTTGGTTTGGTTTGTTTTTTTTGTATGTATTTTTTTGTTTGTTTGTGTTTTGTTTTGTTTTTTATGTGGAGAATGGCAAAGTTTCATATTCATAAAAAGCTTCTGTACCACTGACATCAAAGGAGTCCATCTCGTAGCCGTTTCACAGCTTTCGAGATGTGTTGCTCCAATGACTTCATAAGCCATAGCCATTCTTCAGCCTGGGCATTGGGTACACTGAAACCTCTGCACATGGGAACATTACAAGAACGAGGGCTGATGAAACGTGATGCAGGCCGACTAAGCTCATTGGCTTCAGGCAAAGTTGCCTCCAGATAGGATTCCATCCCAGACTTGCAATAAAATACCATCTTTCCCCATGGTGTTTTTGGTTGAAATAAGCCTGGCGAGCTGGTTGCTGAGGTGTGTGCCCACTACAGCCTGTGGCTTGTCACTGTCTCAGGAAACTAGGGAACTTGACTTTTATCAGTGCAGTAAATGCAAAAGACTCTTTGAAGCTGCAAATCAGCTGATCCCTGAACAAGTGCCCTCAACAGCAGTGCATGTTGCAGAAGAGGCAAGTTGTTCAGCGCATCTGTCTTCTCTCTGCAGCATGTTAGCTTTGCTTCTGCTATGATTTGAACAGTTGCTCATTTTTCACATACTGCATCTGGAGTGACTCCAAGAAAACTGGGAGATAGTCTCATTTACACCTGATTGCTGACATGTTAATAAGGACTTTGTCTTCCATTTCTCACTTTCCTTCCTGAGATCTTCATCATGTTGAATAGTACTAGCATGAGAATCAACAAAACTTTGCAGATTCTTGCAAAAGCAGGAACTATAAGAGCTGGTCGCAGGATGTTTCTACTCCATTACATGACAAAATATACTCTTCTCATCTTTTTTGTGCAAGTTTGGTAGAAAAAGAGCTTGCAATTTTATTCCTTCAAGTGTTTGTGTTGGGAGAGTTCTTGTCGCATATGTTCACAGTGAGTGAACATAAAAGGGGCCTGAGGATAGACAAAAAATCTGTTTGACTATCTGACAAATAGTTACAGAAACATTTTGCATATTTACCCATCTTCTAAAAGAAACATATTGCTATGCAACAAAAATGTGTTTACTGTAAAATGACACAGACAGTAACGCTTAGAACATAGTTGAAAGAGCTGGATTTTGTAAGCAGCTCATTTGCATAGAAACACAAGAACATTTGAAGCCTAGGAGACAGCATCAAGGGATAAAAGACATCCATTGGGACTAGTCTCCATTAACCTTAACTTTGCGTGGTTTTCCTCTTAGAACTGAATATTTGTTTAACTACTAGCTCAGTTCATGAAATCATTGTGTCCTTAAAACTATAGTGAGTAACTACCTTACCACTGGATCAGCCTAAATTCCTCTTGAACTGATGTTGCTAAATTTATATACATTTGTTATATCACTGGAAACTTATATTTCAATCACTTCATGCAAAATAAATTCGTTCTCGCTTATGGGGTAGTGTTCCTTCTCAATTACAGCCTGAGACCTACCGATTTTTTACTTAGATATCCCAATAGATGGTTGGCATTCATATTCATTTTTTCTCTTTTCTCAGCCAGGCTGTGCCTCAGTGAGGCATTAAAATGAAGCCAAATAGATGTAGCACATTCAGATTTCAACCTTGTTACTGAAGAGAATGCCAAGAGTTTAAAAAGTGTCAGGTCTTTCAGATTGAAGAATAAGATGCTGGAAAATAAAACTTTCAAACTCAGCAAGATGATGGCTTTTACCTCTGGGAGTTCTATGTAAAAATCTTTAAGTAGCTAAATGAAAGATGTCCTCAAGCACTAATGATAATATAATGGTAAATGTAGCTATTATGATGCATATGAAAAATGGAAAATAATTTAATTATGTAATTAAGTGACTAAAATCTTCCTTCCCAATCCAATACTCTAAACTGCTCCGTGAGAAAAGAGGCTTTGGAAACCCAACCAACAAGTTTCAGTTACTTTTAGTTAATATGAGAATAAATATATTTTGTTGAGGGATTTGTTAGCAGAAGAGAGAGATTTTAACGTCTGGATAGCTATGCCAGATCATGCCTGGGTTTAGAGATGAAAGTTGTTACCCCTTCTATGTAGCTGTGTAGCAGTTTCTCTGATTTCCTGTGTGTTTTTGTAGAAAATGCAGGCTTTTTCAGCTGGTTGCAGTGCAAGAAGTTAGTTTCCCATTGTATTTGACTATACAGCTCATGGAAGGACAGGGAACTGCTGGAGAGAGTCCAGCACAGGGCAACAAAGATGATTAAGGGAGTGGAGCATCTCCCTTATGAGGGAAGGCTGAGGGAGCTGGGTCTCTTTAGCTTGGAGAAGAGGAAACTGAGGGGTGACCTCATTAATGTTTACAAATATATAAAGGGTGAGTGTCACGAGGATGGAGCCAGGCTCTTCTCAGTGACAACCGATGATAGGACAAGGGGTAATGGGTTCAAACTGGAACACAAGAGGTTCCACTTAAATTTGAGAAGAAACTTCTTCTCAGTGAGGGTAACAGAACACTGGAACAGGCTACCCAGGGAGGCTGTGGAGTCTCCTTCTCTGGAGACATTCAAAACCTGCCTGGACACCTTCCTGTGTAACCTCATCTAGGTGTTCCTGCTCCGGCAGGGCAATTGGACTAGATGATCTCTTGAGGTCCCTTCCAAACCCTAACATTCTGTGATTCTGTGTGTGATTTGCAAATTTAAACTTAAGGGTAAAACCAGAAATCTTTCTTAGATATTACTCTTTAAGGAAGCATCTAGATTCTTCAGCAGTATTTGTTGAGGCTTGTGCTATACCTGCTGTATGCCTTAAAAAGTGATACTAGAGCTGTTTGAGACTAAACAGGAGACTGGATGCCATCCATCCAAACAGCTAAAGTACTGAAATGGTACATGGTAGATGTCCGTACCGGACAAAGTAAGAAACAGTAAGTTAATATTGTCACAAGAAATATTTTTGTTCACATGCATGATATGGGCATAATATTCTGATGACACACAGAAGCAGAATGGCTGCAAAAGTTGCAGTATACCCATCTATGGAGATCTATAAGAACGAATTAAACTACCATTTATTAACAGTAACAAGATATTAACAGTGACCCTATTTTAGGATAGGGACAGTCAACTGGATTTACCTTTTATGTTCCTTTGAAGCTGTGTTTTCTTATGATTCAAGGTCATCCCTGTCCACAGCTGTGCTTTCTTAATCCCTAATATTCACACAACTATTAAAAATATGTCCAGTATATATGATAATAATTGATTTATCTATACATAAGATTATGGTGACAAGTAAAAGCTAAAGAATATATGTTAATAATAACAAAGATGAAACATAAGTAATCTAAAATTAGGCAGGGAGAGCAATTATCACCTTTGTTGCTTGTAGTACGAGGATCCCAAGGGGCTTTCTTTTGCTTTTTACAGGGTACATCTTGTCCACACCAGCAATACTACGTGAAATGGAGTTCTATCTGAGAGACATTTCATTTAGAGCAAATATCGAAACTTAAGAGATGCTTGCCTGCAGCTGTACAGAAAAGACAAACAGCCTCTAGACAAGCCAGCCCCACAGAGCTTTTTATTTGCTTAGTTTTAGCAAGATATATGAGTATCTATGCAGATGGAAAAGGAGAGCTAGGAGGAGAGATTAATAGAACCCACTGGGAATTGAGGCCCTGATGTTGTCAGAATTGAAGCCTCTTCAACTCTCTGTGCATTGGGGGAGATGTGAGGGTGCACAATGCTCTGCTGAAACAGGCCACAGGGAACAAGGTCTGTCAGAGTCCCATCTTGGTAGTGTTACAGGCTGAAAGGAATCAAGAGAGTTCTTCAAGTACCTGTGGAAATGCTGCATGGAAAGAAAACAAGAGGGAAAGCCTGCTCTGTCACAAACTGCCTTAGATATAAGTCACAGATGAAATTTTGCTTCTGTAGAGAGCCATGCACTTGTATCCCAGAAGATGCTTTGGCCCTGGAATAGTCTGGTTGAATTTTTCCCAGTGTAGATGGACAGGCAGTAAGCCTGATCCTCAGCTTTATTTAATTTCCACTGGCTGGACTCAACATAAAGTCCCTGTGGGCATTCCTGCTGGGGTGCAGGGCCAGCTTATACATGGTACAGCTGAGGCCTGCCCCTACCAGGGTGCAGGGTCATTGGGAACTCCCCATGGTGCTTGGCAGGTCAGGGCCTGGCATTCAGGGCCTGTCCCACTGCCCTGACCAGAAGCAAGGCAGCCAGAAGACACTAGGGGACAGCTCCATCCATGGGCATTTGGCACCTCTCTGATGATGGGACCGGATGTTGTCCCATGAGCGGGGTCAGGATCAGGCCCGTGGAGGGAACCAGGGTCAGGTCCAGCCCCTGCCTCACTACCACAGGCTTGACTGATGCCCGGCTGCCAGGACCAGCCCAGCGGCCCATGGGAGAGTCACAGTCCTGGCCCGTGCTGCCCTCTAACACTCAGCCTCCCTTTTCCTCATGGTAACGAAGATTAAGTGGATACAAAGGTTTAGTGTCATCCAAGTGGTGCTTAAAATTTATAAGCTGTGCCCCAAAATTCCCTTCCTCTTTTCCTTCATAAGCACAGCTGCTTATCTGACCACTGTTGCTGTTCTAGCTGTGCTGCTTGCCTCTGTGTCTCTGCTTACTTCTGTGAAGACATACTTCAGGCACAAACATCCTCCAAAGTGCATATTGAAAGACGATGAACAAACTGCAGCTTCTGTCTGCCTTTGTCTTTATTGATGGCACCATTCTTCAAAACCACCTCAGCCCACACCACAGCCGACTTCTCTTTCCTTGCCATCGCTGAGGAAAAAGGATGCACCACAAACCCTTCTCATCTCCATTGGCTGCCCTGAGTATGGGCTGCTGAAGTCTTAACCTCTAATCTGGTGTGGGAGTTTGATCGACAGACTCTAGCTCTGACACAGGAGGCCAAAAGCCTCTGAGGAATATAACTGTCTTGCTTATTAACCCCTGTCTAATTCCAGACACCAAGTACTCAAACAAATCTCTGGTAATAGCCACATAAAGTATCACTGGTCGAAAGAAACAATGTGATCAAGTGTTCCCTTGTGTTTCTCTTTTCCATCCTTTTTTTTTCCCTTTGAACTGGAAGGCAGTGAGCAATAAGGATAATATTTCATTGTGTATTCAGAAAACACCTTACTAAGAAAACTAATTTATTCAGAGAGAAATATTTTTTTCCAGATACACAGAAAATCAAATGCACAATGGAGCGGTAAGTGGAAAAAGAGGGTTTTCCTTGGTTCCTGTTTATTGCAGTAAAATTCACTACTGTGCCAGAAGCAATGTCACAGTAATGAGTAATGTCACAGAGGTCCCAGGTAAGTGCAAATATTGGGTGAATATCATGCCATTTTTACTGTGAAACAGGAGCAGTGTTATTAGAAAGGCTGAAAATGAGCTCTTCTACGAAATTGTATTTTCTTTCCTTGCAAGTATCATACCCTTTGACACCTTGAAAGTTGAAAAGAAGAAAAAAACACTTGTACATCAGGAAAATACAACTTCATTATATAATTTCTGCTGAGTAACGTTCTATATGTCAACAACATGCTATACATAATACCTCTTGGGTGGCAAGAAGAGAAGAGTTCTTCAGTTGGGTTGCAAATAATCTACTGGAAAGTTTCTTCAGTCAAACAAAGGTATTTTTGGTTTAGAGACAATGTAGTAAACCAAAGCAGATTTTGAACTTTTTAGTTTCAAGCAGTGCTCCATAACTCCATGTAGTATGCATGTAGGGGTCTTCTGGCCATGCTTTATAATCATGCCTGGAAGATCAGCATTTTTTGCAGTCCCAGATCCATCACTTCCTCTGTGGTCAGAGATTTTCAGGGCTTACATGGTTCTAATACAGGTCAATTACCTAAGTACTGAGACTTATTTCTCTTCTGGATAATATAAAAATTGTTTAATATGAAACAAAATCAAATTTTGAAACTATTGAAAATATTTACCATCCATTCAACAACTTTAAAATTTTGTTTGCCATTTTCTTGTGGTGTTGTTATTTATTCAGCAACAGACTTGGTGGTCTAACCTAACAGTTATAATGGTGAGCTGGTTTACAATGCACCTTCAAGCTGCTCTGTGTGTGTGGGTGTGTGCGTGCGTGTATAAGCATGTGTGTACACTCACTTGAAAATATCAGCATGTTAGCTGTGTGAACATCAGCAGAAACATAAGTTGTTCTGTCATCTATGTGAGAAGTTGCAGCAAAGTATGTGTAAAAACCTATTGGATAAATACATTTTGTGCCATAAAATTCTATCACCTGCAAAGGCAGGTGTTAATGCTTCAGGAATACATACATACTGTAAACAGTCTTTCAGACTGCAGAAACCTGGAGCGTGTTTGCATTCCTGTAGCTCTTCTTTTAGCATTTGATTATTCATTCAGGTCCAGTGTGGTGTTACTGCTTATCTATATGTTGACACCATTGGTTCCATGTAGAGCGTTTGCTTGTATATAATTTTGTTTGCAAAGACTATTTCAAGATTATGCCATTGGGGGTGGGGATGTGAGAGGAACAGAGACAGAGAATATTTTTAATTAGTTTTGTGTAGGCAGGAGGGAAAGGACAGATGTATATTGCAAATGTATCATTTTTTCTTACATTTTTCTTTTGATATCAAGCAGCAAATAGACCAATCACAACAGTCCTGTAGCTTTATTTGTGCTGGTTTTGGATGCCTTGGCACTGCTAAGCACCCTTATGATGCCTTATTGTTGTTCCTGCTTGACATTCCCTGTCCTTGACATCTCCCTTCCCTTGAATCGATGATGACTGCCATCTTAGCCCTCAGGCTTCTCCACGGCTGCTTTCAACTGAGTTAGCCTCATCCGTTATTTCTTGCTGCCCTACTTTTGCCCCTCACCACCCCCTCTTTTATAGTCTACAGCAACTTTAATACAGCTTGCAAGTATGGCTGTTGTGGACAGCTTTTCTGAAAGGCAGGAGGTTTGTGCACCCAGCTAAAGCCCTGGTGGAAATTCCCTTGCTCTGGTGCACAGCACTGGTGGGGCATTGAGGGTGGTGTCTGCAACCAGCCCGTACCCTTTCTATGTGGTCTGACACAAAATGGCAGCTGGAGATGAGTGCGGTCACTTGCCTGGATAATCCATTTAAATATAAAAGCGAACAATTCATGGTAGCAATATAGTTTCTCGGTGGATATGGCTATCATGAGCTAATCGCACCCATGGGGGATTAGAAGCACTCATTTATTCTTGGTGCTTGATCACACCCCAAGGACATGATTATCCCATGCCAGTAGTTATATTTCTTGTTATATCTTATTGTTTAATTGCAACATCATACCAGAAGAAAAAGAAAAAAGAAAAAGGAAAAAAAGAGATCAGGTGAGATATCGCTGAAATAATCGTAATACAGTATGATAGTTTCTGAGCTGCTAGCTATGTGTATTAATTAACCCTTCTCAGAGAAAATCCACAGAGGCGTACTTTCAAGAGAGATTCCCCCTGCTTCTCACACAAACAGATTTGTGGTACAGTCTCTCTCTTGGTATCTTATGCACTGCTCCAGGCTCTTGATGTCAAAATATACCAGCTGAGAATGTAGGATAAGAACTGCCGTAGGCTTTCCTCTGGTCCTCAAGAGATTTCATATCTATACTTTCCTGATTAGTATAATACTCTGCTTCATCAGGAGCACAAACATTTTTTTTCCTGTTCTCCAAATGGGCAACTTTTACAACAGTATGTGAAAACCTTAACATAAAACAGAAAACCACAGAAAATTCACCTGGGATCCTGAAGCACTAACCTATATTTACTTTTTCCATTGTGAGAAACATTTAAACAATTCCTTAACATTTTAACTGCACATCTCTTTGAAATAATTGAAACAGAAACGTTAAAAGAAATTACATTTGGCTAATCCACTTACAATGGTATAAATTGCTTCTCATAGCCAACTGACAGGCTTGCTGTTTTATTTAATAACTTTAATGTTGAGGCTCCCTGAGGCAAGGAGACAGTTATCCCACCAACTGCAGAAGGTTTTACTGAAGTGTCCCCTGGCTATTGTCCAGGGACTGTGAAGGAGCTCGGCTAACATGTTCGCTCACATTCCCTGTCTCTGACAAATACAGTTGTTACATGTTTGAATGCAAACTAATTCAAAGTGAAAGAGAAAAATGCATAAAGAATGCATCCTAGCAAACCAGACTGTTTTATTAATATATGATTGTGGCTGGGTGGCTAATAATTTATTATTATAAAATATGTTGTAATTACATTTTGAGTACCTGAGACAGAGCAATTATGGTATTGCTCCCCAGCAGGATCACAGATACATCTCAAATTTAGAGTACTTTCAGAAAGAAATAGTGTCTAGAAAGATAACTCACAAGCATAATCTTTTGATAGCCATTGCTCTAAACAATACAAGTGTATCGATAACATTTATTCCTATATTTAGTAGTGTCATGGAAAAGAATTCTTTCTTCTCTGTCTGCATGATGAGCTGCACTAGGCTAACTTTCTCTTGTGGTTGTGAGTAAGCATTATTTCCCTGGCTATGATAATTTTCTTTTTTTTTGTGTGTGTGTGTTGGTTTAATTGCAGTCACAGAGTGTCAGGAAGATCAGGATCCAGCCAATTTTCCCTACTGCGAACTCCGAAGTCTTCTCAGTCTCTTTTGCTCATCATATGAAGGACAGTGTTAGATTCAGGCTTGACCCCCCTCAGTTCAGCACACTGTTAATTGCTTCAGTATGAGATATGTTAGAGGAGTCCCAGTTTTCTCCAAAGATTGAAAAGTTGCTGACTAACGCAAATTAATCTGCTTTTCCATAGTGAGACTCTACATGTTCAAATGCTGCAAAATATTAATTGCTTCTGAAGCTTAACAGAACACGCACTTTCTTATAATGGGGAAGACCGCAGAAAAATCTAAGTGAATTTTTTTTTCATAAGCCTCAGAAATAAGACACAAAGAAATTAGCAGAGTGTATTAAAATATATGGAATCCATGCTTTTGATTAAAAATAATTAACCATTATTGAAAATAATAGAGACATTACCAGCTATGTTTGTATTTTCAAATTGTATCTGTCATAATGGCTTACCATCTATGAATTATATAGGAGCATAACTGCCTTTTTTATTATTATTCCTCTCAAGGAAATTCATTTTTATTTTCAGGAAAGTTGCCCTGAAGCAAAGACTTGAAATTGTTCTCAAGCAGATAGTGTAATTAAGGATTGATCTGCACAGTGGGAGAAGTTGGATGAATCAGACACTGACATTTCTTTCTTTTCACTTTTTCCATATGACTGAAAGTCTGGATTCCTCCCAACTAACATAAGACACTTAACTATGTGGAAGATACAGAGTTAGGCATTTAGATATCCTTGATTGTCAAGGATTGTCAAAGACAGATAGGTACTTCCCACTGGCAATTTACCCTATATTTCATCACTGACTTTAGCAGGAGCCTAAGGCGAATATTCTCCTGACTGAGATACCTCAAGTAGATGCCTGATGTTGAAGGGGAATGAAAGCAGGATGAAAATTTCTGTTTTCAGAGACTACCTGTTCTCAATTACCTGACTTAGACACAGCGATAAATATTCACATAGCAAATCTGTGGTCAGAGAAGGAGGTCTTTGGCTTGTCTTCAATACCTTGACTCCCTCCTTTAAACGTATTTTTGGATTAAGAATTGCCCAGCACTCTGTCAGGATCTGGGCTTGGGATTCCTACTGAAGGCATATGAAAACTTTCATTTAAATGTCTCTAGTTTGATCCTAGCTCTAAACCAACTTTCATGAAGAAATGTGTGCCTTGTGCAGCCAGCATTTTTCTGCAGCAAATTCAGGGCCCTGAGATCATAGTAATTCTACATATAGGGATATATAGGGAGATGGATATCTTGTGCCTTCTTCCTTCATGCTACAGTAGAAAATAGTAGCTGAGGAAATTAATCTGTTTTGCCATGCATGATATTTGCTCTACTGAAAAATTATTTCCACAATTAATCAATTAAAGCATATATTTATCAAGCCATATACATTGAGAAAAACATAATAAGTCTTTAAAAATAGTACCTTGTAGGGATGGCTTAAAAGATAAACCCCAAAGAAGCAAAAATAGTTTGGATTATGTGTTGCCTATTGAGCTCTTTCTGTGCAACGTGAAACTATCTATCAACTATATATAATCATGATGTCATATGAAACAATAAAATGCAAAAGGCCATAAAATAACGGCACAGAATATCATAAATAACACTTATGCAGCTTACCTGACCCAAGACTGTGATGATCAACTGAGAGATAAAGTTTGTTATCTAAAAATGCTTATGAAATTCATTTTGTTTACAATGAAAAGGAAACAGGAAGATAAGTCTCAAAATAAACTGGAATTTAATCCAGGGGTATTCTGTAGATTGACCTGACTCAAGACAGCAAACGTCTTTTTCTCAGTGAAGCCTCAAATTAATCAAGTTGATACAGCTGGTGGTGTTCATGAGTAATATATCTAATTATTGAACTCATAAAATATTTTGGCCTTTTCATCAGTGCAACTAAATAAGCATTACCCTGTAATGCCTTTTTTTTTGATGCTGTGAGAATTGATCATATCAAAATATACTAAATCTGCCAAGAAATAAGATTCATGGAGAACAGTCTTTCCCCTGGATGAAAGGACATTATCTCTAATGGGCTCTATACAGGAAATTGAGGGAGGAACTCAGTTTATAACTCTGCAGATGAAAGAAATCAAGGTATCCTGAATTCCCTGTTGTGAATAGAAGCCCAAATGTTTGGTATTACCTGTTTGACTTGAGGAAACTCTCTGTAGTTTTATGAAACTTGTTCAGCAATACATTTTGGCACCCCGATTTTAAGCTCTGAGTCTTCTGGCTTTAAAACTGGCCAAATTAATTTTATACATCAAAACAGAGAATTTACTTGAGTGACTAAGACTGTGATCTGGAAAATTAAAATTGTGGCCAGCTGATAGATTACCTTAGTGAGGTTAACAGTTCTCTTCAGTGCATGGCAAAGTCTCAGCTGTGTCTTGATTATGCAGCTTCCCTCTGATGGTACCTCTCCTCTGGCAATGCAAAGTTCTTTGCACTTTCTAGTTACAGTTGAGGCTGCCACAATACCCACGCTGCCAGATAGACATTCCTCCAGAACAGGCTTCTTCAGTGCCATGGCAGTTTTTCAAATTTTTTCTCTGCCTTAACTTCATTTATTCAGTTTGTTAAGTTGCTTGATAAGACCAAAGCTAAAACTTTTCTGACCCCCAAACCCAAAAGCAAATTTCCTCTATCGTAACTGTTGTGTCACACTCTGGAACAAACCACATTTTTTCTCTTTTCCTATTTTTACATATACAGTAATTCTTGTGTCACCTCTTAATGTCTAAGTTCCTTTTGACTATACATATATGCAACATTTCTCAAAATGTGTGTGACTGTGCCAAGATTTAGACCTGCAAGGTGGATACAAATCTCCAAGAAAGCATATATGTCCCATGGCAAGCAAAATTTGTCCTTTCACCTGTTAGACTGTTGGTTCATTGAACTTGTGAATTGAGAGGAAAAATCAGTTATGTGAAAATGATGCAAGTAGAGGACAAGCCTCAGTTCTGTGCAGAAAGGACTTGGTGGTGGTGAAGTTGCATCAGAAAGGCAAGCAGCAGACCCAAAAAATGGCGTCTGGTGGGTCACTCTTTGTCACTAACACTCTCTAGCTCGTGAAAGTGTTAGCTATTGAGAAAATAAACACAGATGGACTTGAAAAAGCCTAGGAATCCACATTCTGTGTGTTTTTGGCTATATTGCAGAAAAAATTATTTAGCAACTCTTTTTTTCTACAAAAGTCAAACTGTTCTTATATACCATTTTAGTAATTCTGTTGTTTTGCACCTCTCCCATGTTCTTCAATGTAGTCCTTACCTTCTGAATACTGTGAATGAATTCTGTAACTGTGTCTGTATGACACAAAGCAGGGCTATATCTCCTTGTTAAATCCTGTGGAAGAAACAGACCAGGAGAGAGCTGATCCATTATGAATGGAGATGTTCTCAGCCATTACACCAGCAGCCAAGGGAAAATCTGAGGCTAGTGCAGAATGAAAATCTTGTAACAAATTTTGGGAATGAACTGATTAAGTAAGAGGCTTTTCTAAAATTCTTTGATAAAGGGAGTTACAAGTAATATGACTTAGAGCTGTTTTTCAGCCAGTCAAGGAGAGTGGTCTGCAGTCTAGGTGTGCAAAGACTTCGGGATATGGCCCTGGAATGAACAACTACACCATGGGTGTGGTGGTAGGAGCAGCCTGAGACACTTCATTCTGGAATCCAAATCTCAAAAATCTCGTGGGAGACTTTTTTTTGTTGTTTTTCAGAATGCAATTCTCACTGATATAGCAGCTAGTGCCAGAGTCCGGAAAACTCTTTCTGTAATTCAGCAGGATGTTTACTGAAATGCCATATTTTTTGTGCAATGGAAGCATGCAGAAGTGATTTCCAGTGCAGGATGTCTTTCAGCTGTGAATTGTCAGGAGTAAGCTGTGGTGTACAGGAACTTCTGGCTTGATGCATGGCTCACTCCCTGCATCTGCTGTAGGTCACTTTCCTATATAGGACTCTTGGTTCAGTCCAGGGACTTGGTCTTATTATGTAGTTCTTCCTGTAACACAGAGAGTAAAGAATGACAGACTACGCTGTGACCATTCTGAGATTTCACCAAAAGGGTAAAAGAAATCCTTCTGTGTTTTATTGATATGCCATCTTTCATAATCAGACTTTTTTTAGTTGTAACTATATAAAAAACCAACTTCTACTGAACTGATATATCTAGAATCTATAATAGTTAAAGCCCTTTTAACTAGCCTGTAGATAAATCCATCTGCAAGGGACTTTCTCTGTTCTTTAAGATGTCCTTTTAATTGTTATCTGTGATAAGAGTAGAAAGAGGTGGTATAAAACTAGTGGGAAGCTCTGTGCCATAAGTCTGTAAATCACTTTGAACATTTTGCTGTGGAACAAGCACATTATACAGTTTAGGTTATCAATGTGGTTTGGATGTCAGATGTCTTGATGTAAAACCTTGAGATTCTAGAAAATCAAAATAACTTAAAAGTGACAGCAAGCTCCTAATTAGTGATGGCGAGAGACATTCTGATGGGTTGGTTTCCTTATTTATTGAAAACCAAGACTTTTGTAGAAATTATTGTAACAAGTTTAATTTCCGGAGTAAAAAATAAGCAGGTTTCTTTGCTAACACCATGACCATTTGCCCAAGGCACAACTTACTGATCTTTCCAGAAAAGGTCAGGATAGAAAAAACTTTCATCTTAAATATTGTCACTCATTCTAGTGTCTTATTTTTATTACATGTGGATCAGCCTCACCCAATATATTTTCTAACCTTACTTTCTACCTTCTTTTTTTTCCCCCACTTCTTTTTGGAACGGGAAAAAAAGAAAGCCAAAGTTATGGCATTGTCAATTAAAAAAAAAAATTCCTTCTCTTAATAAAGTTATTCCAATTCCCTTTTAGCTAACCCATGTTGAGGAGGGGGAAAATCCATCTTGTTCTGTCTGAACATCAGATTTCCCTGAAAGCTACTTAGTGTGAACACAGGTATGGTGGTATGGGAGTGACACCTTGAACCAAGGACTTTTCTGGAGTTGTTTTGTCATCAGGGCACAGAGCACAGGTATGCAGGGTAGTTTTTGGCAATGCTCTTTGTTTGGAAGGCCCTTTGGAGCAGCTGGCTGTTGAAGTTTCTTACTCAGTCCACATGGAGAAAACTAATGGAGAGGAGGCTCTGAATCACAACATCCTTAGGAGGAAGTATAAATTTACTGAACACCTCAGAAGTTAATTCCTTTGCCTTTTGAGGCCTAAAGCAGGTGACTTAAATCTGTACTCAGTCACATTAGAACGTGCAGCTGTGTCCAATCTGTAGGAGAAATTATGATCATTTTAGCTAACATATTCTGACATAGTTAATAACCTGAATGAAGGCAGACACAAGGTGACTTACTTGCTGTGTATTGTTGCACACAATATATTAATCAGAAAAGCTCTGCTTGTGGAGCAGCTTGCAATTGATCATTATGCTGGACACAGCAACCTCAGCCTCCTGGGGAAAAGAAAAAAAAGGGGATCTTTTGGGCTAGGTGAACAATCTTGCTTGAATTTTGATAACACAAATGCATTTTGATTTATTACAAGTAGAAAACAATCAAGGGAATATCCCACTTTCTCTGGTGTGAATGCCATGGAAGCAAGAGCAGCCAAATCCCAGGGAAGGAATCTGAGAAAAAAAAACCAGGTCATTTTTCCTCTCAGTCCTCCCTGTGACTTTGCATGGTATGAGGTGACTGAGAGATCACTCATAAAACTCAAGAATCATAGGAAAAATGTGAGAAAGTGTGTTCCCAGCTGGTAAGCTCTGAAATTTTGTGGCTACCAAACACTGACCCAGGCTTTTTGCAGGGCTTCATCTGTTGAAGATGGCTGCCCTTTAAACTCTGTGGTCAGAAGCAGGATCTTTTCTTCCTGCATTCTGGTTATTGCTCAAAAAATGGTGCTAGAGGAAATCAGGCTTGGTTTGGTGTGGTGTTTGTTTGTTTGTTTGTTTGTTTGTTTTTGCATGGCAGGGATTTGTGTGCAGGTGAATTAAGATCATCTTAAAAATTTATATTTCCAAGTGACATTTCAAAAAATTTGATCATTAAACAGAGACATGTGTAGAGTAAAACATTGCTGATTTAGGCTGTTGCCTAAAACTGTATTTTCAAGTTCAACTCTTCTTTCTCTTCCCTGAACCTAAGAATTCTTGCTGTTTTTCACAACGTCTCCTCAGCTGCTGAGTTTGAAGTTAGAGAAGTTATCACTTCTAAGGAGAAAGATGAAACCCTCTTAAATTAGGTGTAAAATATACATTATATATAGTGACACTGCCCAGTTGTGCAGAGAAAGGGTCAGGAAGGCCAAGGCGCAGCTGGAGCTGAAGTTAGCATGCGACACAAAGAATAACAAGAAGGGCTTCTACAGGTAGGTCAACCTGAAAAGGAAGGTCAAAGAAAGCGTATGAGCAAGACTGGTAAACTAGTAATGACAGATGAGGAGAAGGCTGAAGTACTCAATGACTGCCTCAGTCTTCACTGGCAAGGTCTCTTCCCACACCTCTCAAGTGGATTTAGACTAGATGTAAGGAAGAAATTTTTTTACTATGAGAGTAATGCAACGCCGGCAGTTTGCCCAGAGATGTGGTAGATGCCCCATCCCTGGAGACATTCCAGGCCAGGCTGGACGGGGCTCTGAGCAACCTGATCTAGTTGAAGATGTCCCTGCTCATGACCTTTGACCTTGACTAGATGACCTTTGAAGGTCCCTGCCAACCCAAACTGTTCTGTGATTCCACAATCAGCTAGAATTCTTGTCATTTCTTGAAGAAGCATTAGAATTTTCGCTTTCAGGAAAACATAGCTTTGCTTTTATTTTAAAAGATGCACATCTTTCTGATCTTGTGTTAGTACTTTGTATGTTAGTATTTTGTATGCTGTAGTTCTTTCAGTTAAATCATATCCTTTTGGAGAAAATTTTTTTTTTTTTAATATTTTTCTATAAAATTCAAAATATAAAGAACAAATGAAATGTTAAAAAATTGCAAAGCAGTTATTGAACAGACCATTACACTAAGCAATATCGGTTTTGCTGAAGTTCATGTACCTTCTTTTTTGCGTCACCTTACAGATTTCAAATACAAACAGACTCTTGAACTCCAGTGGAAACGTCAAAATACAATACATTTCAATTATTTTCATGCCAGCACTGGGAAAACTGAGTTTTCCAGATGATATCAAAATGGAAGTGTAAATTAGCAGGTAACAATGAGCTTGTGGGAGTTTTGGTATTCATTGCTTAAACATTTTGCAAATCTCTGCATCTTCACATTTTGATATTTTTTTTTCTTAGTTTAGCAATGAAAAATTCTCTTCCTGATTTCAGATAGTGTAACTAAAGAATCTCAGTGCAGTATTTTAGTTCATGCAAACCTATCATTAGAAAGAAAAAAAAAAAGTGAAACTATAAAAAGAGGCTATTTTTGAAGGAGATGTAAACAACAGAACAGGTTTCTTTATCAATTAGCCGGTACTGGTTAAATTAAAAAAATGTTCAAGATATTAAAACTTTTGGAAACTTCTGTTTTACGATGTGCTAAAGTAGAAATAGCTATTCATTCTTGAGAATCTATTTATCAAGTAAGAGAAAATTAGAAAACTTCTGTTTAGAACACACAGCTAAATCATAATTTTACAGCTGCAGAGACTCCAAACTTTAACCCCAAATCTGAACAGGGTTGGAGATTGGGGCAATAATTTTTTCTACTGTTTCTTCTACTGCAATAATATGACTACTGTCTGTATATCACTGCAGACCATGGTTTTTCAAATACACACAGTAAGTTATGTGATGCCAGTATACAATGCTCTTGTACAGTATTTCTAAGTTTAAGTCCTGATCATGAACTGCTTGTGTCACTGCTAATTTCACTACAGCCTTCCTTGAAGACCTTCCCATCTGCCATTCATTTCACTCATGGAGAGGTGACCAAAAAGAAAATACCCAACCTAACTTATCATCTCTATGCGGAATAGAGCATAGATTGAATCAAGACTTTTATAATAACTATTATTTCCTCTTCAGCAGGGGAAATGTTTGTGTGATTTTCAATGTTTCCATAGGAAACTCAGATTTGGGCTTCACTGCTTCCTTTGGACCTGCTAAAAAGAATGATGTTCCAAGTGCAGACAGTAATTATAACATAGCTAACACCACTGTCAGTCTCAGAAATGGATTTCTGTAGTTCAAAGGTCAGTGAGTGCTACAGTCCCTCCTTTGTGCCTGACCAAATAACCTGTGAGTCCACCCTCACATTCAGCTGGAGCTTTTAGTTAACTTTCAGTATGATGCCCCTCATTCAGTCTTTGAAATACCAGGCTTATTTGGACTCCTTGAAGGAACATAAAGCTACACATGGCAAGGCAAACACATTTTGGCTTCTATTCACAATCTCCTCAGATACACTACAGTCTCAGGAGGGAGATATGGCATATATTAAGAAGATAAGAAGCACCATGTTTGTCAATACCTGCTTCAATAGGTAAGATCAACCTTAATCTCATACCTTAATACCACCTTCCATCTCAGATCTGATGAAGAAAGGGTAGCTCATTTTACTGGAGCTGGCTGAGGCTGGATTCTAGATTAACTCCAAATCTTGAATGTCTCTTCTGTCAGAGAGGTGTGTACTGATTTTCCAGCTAAGGGTGAGTCTGAATAGACGTATTATTGCAACGTATACGGGGAATCTTCAGGGACTGGAATGGAAGTTTATCTCAGATCACAGAGCAAGTTTTTGTCTAGTTGACATATGCAAACACTGAACAGTGTATGCCATGCGTCATGTAGTCAGAGAAAACATGGAGCTGTCATAGACCTCAACTTAAGGGCCTGGTTTATCAGCTGAAACTCCAAATGGTGCTGCTTTTAGTTTTGGAGTTTTCTGTATTCGTCTTTGAACTTGATGTAGGTGGTGATCCTTGAATAGATGATAGGTTCCACTTATTAGCTGTTTGCGTAAGATTTTCAGTTGTGGCTTGAGAAGACCTCAAAACCACAAAGCATCTTTGTTTGGTTTGTACTGTCCAGGCAAACCTTGTGAACTTCAATCAACTTTTTAGACTAGCTCTAAAAATCCACTGCTGCCTCCTCTTGGCTGCTGTAACCTCTGTAAAGTCAGGTTGTCATCTGATCCCTCTATACTGAAGCAGCAGTGCAAAAATGTCACAGAGTGGCATCTCTTATTCCTGTATGCTACCTATGAACATGTGAAATCCGATGGCCTAGTTCCTTTAAATCTTTGAGTACACGTGTAATCTTACTGAGTTAAGCACGCAGATACAAAGAAGAATCTAGACACTAGGGAAGAAAAGAGTTAAGAGTAGCCAAGTAATTCAGCAGATATTGGTGTATTGATTTTAATGTTAAAAAAAGAAAAAGAGAGAATGTTACTAAATGGAGATATAGGCACAGTTTTCTTTTGTCTGTTTGCTACAGTATATGCTCTTGGTTTCAACTTGTTTATCTGTCTTCTGTCACACCGTATCACAAAAAATAGTGTCAAGTCAAAATATCCAGGCATTTTGGAGATGACATGTTTGTAGGTCAGTCAGTTGTGGGTGACTGCTTTTTTACTTAGCGATTAACAATAAATATTCCTGTCACAAATACTGACTTGAATTTTCTGAAAAGTAACTAATTGCACAAAGAATCAACTAGTAGCTGCAGCTGCAAGGCAAAACTTAGGTTTTTCTTACTAATAAAAGTGCTGTACTTATATTAAACTGTTCTGAACACCATCAACATATTTTGCATGTCTGAGAATAATATCTTCCATCCCTCACAAATTAATGTTGGTGGTTTCTACAAGCATCTTATATTGTGAGAAATTTTGGAGAATTGTGAGGGAAGGAACAATGTGGAAGAAGGGAAATGTAAGAATATGGCGCTGTTCTTCTTTCTGTGGCAATCTGCAGTTATTTTGCAGTTGTTCTGCAGACTGTTATGAAAAGAAGAATGGCTTTCAGCTATCAGCTTTGATCTTGGTGTATTCCGCTACGTGGGACTGATGATGTGACCGGAGGGATGGAAAGAGAAGATTATCTGGGAACCAGCAGAGAAATACTGAATTGTACCAGATCCTAAACAAACAAAAAATACTCCTTTTTTTGTGACCTCCATGACTGTATTCTTAATCTACTCTCTTCCTCTATTGTATGAACACACCCTTAAACAGTTTTATTAACTATAGTGCTATGTATTACCTGCCTCTTACACAACACTTCATGTGTAGCTCTCCTAAACTACTTTGCAAATCAACTGGAGGTTCTCAATTTCTTGAGTAAAATGTTTTTGAGATAAGAATGTTACTGCATATCTTTCCAGTATGTGGATGTGGTAAATCCTTTTATAGATATAATATTAAAAATAAATGTGTACATAAATAGCATAAAGACCTGAGAGATTATATATTCCTGTTCTTTATGATACTAACATCTATTCCTACACAAATTTAAATAAACCATTGATAAAAAGTAACCTAGAAAATCAATTCAGGTCCCTTATTGGTAGTTTTTCTGCTTCCATCAGGCATTACTGTTGTGACCACGATTCTCTTCTCCCCTCCATCCTTAGACAATGAAATCATAGCTTCTAATCAAATGTTTGTTTAAGTCTTAAAATAAATACCTGAGGAGAACTACAGGAGCTAGCACTACCTCCCAAAGACTAGCTCAATATAGCTTTTGAGACAAAGGCTGATATTGTTAGGGAAAGAAAAAAAAAATAACTGGGAAAAAATCACCTCTCTAAATGATCCTCAGTAAACCTGAATGTTCCTACTTATTCACTAAATATACCTTACAACTATGAGTTTGTTCTGCTTGCTTTATTTGCCTGATAATGACTTACCAATAGACAGCAATACACAATTCAAATTGACAGTCTGAACAGCATGTGCAACAGGAAAGCAATTAGCTGAAAAACAGAAAAATTGAATTAATCTTCTTTCAGTTTAGGTCTAAAAATACTTCCAGGAAAGTAAGTATTTAATATACATTCTGATATCTTTATTCTGGTAAAATAAAACAAAAAAAAAGGGGGGGGGGGAGATGATTAAAAAAGGAAAAACTCATGAAGTTGGATGAAGAATGGTCATGGTCATGAGGATTAGCAACCTATGTAGAGCATTGCCAGACATCTGTAAGAAACAGTTTGAGAAGCTGTAGGAGATGCTGGTATGGCAAGGTGCTGAAAGTATATGCAGGGTACAGGATATATTCCTGAAGGCCACTGAAGGTATCAGAAAATGTAGTCTTTCCAAAGTGAGAAACAACCCTTTCTCATTTCAGTAGTTTAATCTCTGAAGGGTGAAGGCTACCTGTTCTACTGATTAGTGATAGGTAGAGACACCTTGTGAGAGAAGGACCAAGCTGCCTTTTACTGTTTTTGAAAATGGTTCTGCAAGTTCTGCTTGCTCAAGAGACTCACACACCAGGTGCTCCCACAGTGGTGAGGAGAGATGGGCTGAAATTACTGTGCCACCAGTGAGACTGACATGACCAGGTAAATTAAAAACTGCTCAAGACTTTAAAAACATAATTTATAGTTAATAGTAAAGGAATAAGAGATGAAGCAAATCTAAAAGTTGGTCCCTTGCCTTTGGATGCTGAGATTTTCACCCCTTAGCTCCAGCCCTGAGCTACCCAAGGGACAGGGGCTCTCCTGTCTCTGCAGCACTGCAAATGATTAGTCCAGAAATCATAACAAGTATTTGTAAACCTGTATGCCTGGCTTAGCCCACAGAGGATGACATGCAAATGTAGTCTATCTGCAGGAATCACACTGTCCTGTGGTTGGGAAACTTCAGGTTCAACATCTCTGCCCTCACGCTGGTACTGGGAACCCCTGCCAGGGGTATTTAAAAGCTGTGTAGATGTGGTGCTTAGGGACGTGGTTTCCTGGTGGACTTGACAGTGTTAGGTTTATGGTTGGACTCGATGATCTTAAAGGTCTTTTTCAACATGAATGATTTAATGATTCTATGATTCTAAAACACTGTTATTCAGGCAGTAGTACTGATTCCATTGATGTCACTGGGCAAAAATCTCTAATTTTGGTGGTACTGAACTAAGGTGCCAATTCAGTTTTAATTTTTTAACACTCCCAACACATAACTACACCCTTCATGTAAAGCCGGCAGCAACAGGGAACGAACTGCTGTTGCTCTTTTCTGTCTATTGAAATGACACAGTATTGAGCAGACTGGAGGAGGAGGTGCCTGTGCTTTAGTGGTTGCTACATTTCAATCTTTGGGTTTCAAAATTGGCATGTACTTCATTGTTCAGCAAGTCCCTGGTGGAGAGCCACAGGCTTCTCTTCCACATCTAGCTCTGTCCTGCTCTGTGTTATAAATGGACTCCAAAGTAGGCTGTCTCCTTTACACATTGTCCTTTGAATCCTGTGACTTACCTTCATAAAGGCTGTCTAGGCCTTACAGTAAAATTGCTCCTCAACTCTCACTTCTGTACTATTGAGCAGCCAAGAGGAAGGGAAAGATACACAGCTCTGTAACCCTGCTCCACCCGTGCACTGTCAAAACCTGCCAACGGTTCTTCACGCAAATGAGTTTCCAGCTGACAATGTATGTTTTTAATTTAGCTCACATGGTTATACATGGGCAGGTGAGAAGGGCCCATTTCCCTTTTTCATTTCTTTTTTTTTTTTTCCCCTGTGCTGCTAAATGTATTTCATCTTGTAACTCTTGCTTTGGATTAAAAAGCTGTTGCCTTTGGCACTAAAGCTGCACAGCAGGCTGAGGAAAGTAAAGCTTCCTTTCATTGCCATGTTTGAAACTAGAGGAAGTCATCATATTACTTTAACAAGCAGAAATGAATGAAAATGTTTAATACGATTATGCAAGCATGAGTAGCTCTATAGCTGCATTCTAACTGCCACAGATTTTGCCCTGTGTGATTCCTCATGCTGCTGGATAACGTAATCGTCTATTTTCTACTAACAGCCAAGTTAGATTTTGTTGTGAAGAGTCTTGCAAGGTGAGCTCTCCGGCAATCTGCTTCCCTGCTTTTCAGAACATCAGCTCCTTAAATGCAGGGCTGGCTGAGCTGTAGATCTTGCATCAGGTTTTGCTGCCACCGAGCATTTCATACCTCACAGTAATATATCACTAAGTCATTTCGCACAGGAAGGAATACCAATTTGCTGGTTTAGCTACTGTTGTGGTAATGTTTAGAATTAAAATCAGCTCCCGGCTTGTGACAGACCAGAGCAAACCACTCAGAACGTAGCCACTTAGTAAAAACCCCTTTCATGGAGACAGACCTGAATCAGTTTAGGTGTCAGACGAAATGTTACCTCGTTAGAGTGATGTTCCTCCAATTAGTTAGTTCTGGATATATGGCACTATATTGTGCCACATAGCATGCCTTTGGTTGCTGAGTGCTTCACCCCCTGTCAGCAATGTGGTTACTCGTACCATGTGGTGAAGAAGGCTGGAATTCACCTAATCTAATTTTGGATGTTGAAGTGAGAGCTGGCTGAGCTTCCTTGTCTTGGAAAGGAAAGGTGCACCTAATGTTGAACAGTCTCATTTCTGTCTTGGCATAGAATGAATTTTCTTCTGGTATTGACTACTTTTCTTCAGTGATTAAAATTTTTCTATAAATAATTTTTATTTTTCTTGAAATGTTTTTATATGAAGAAATTACATAATCAAAGAATAATTTATGTTAGAAAGGAGCTCTTTAGTTTCTTGAGTTCAGTCCCTCTGTTCAAAGTGGATCAACTACAGCAGATTTCTTAGGACCATGTGCAGTCAAAGTTTTAGTATCTCCAAGGATGAAGACTCAATAACCTTTCTGGGAAACTTGTTCCCAGTGTTTGATTATCCTTACAGCAGAAAAAAAAAAAAAAAAAAAAAAGTTTACGTGGAATTTCATGTATTTCAGCCTGTGCACCTTTCCTCTTGCCCTTTCATAGGGCAGCACTGAGAAGAGTGTTTCTATCTTTTTTATGCCTCCTGTTAGGTGTTTTTACACGTTGATAAGATCTCCCCTTGAACCTTGTCTTCTCCAGGCTAAATAGTTCCAGCCATCTCAGCCTTTCTTCATATTCTTCAGTTCTGTAATCATCTTTGTGGCTCTAAGCTGAACTCTCAAGTATGTCCATGTCTCTTGTACTGGAGAGCCCAGAAGTGGACACAGCACTCCAGGTGTGTCTCAACCAGTCCTGAGCCAAGGGGAAAGATCACCTCCCTCAATCTGCTGGTAATGGTCTTCCTAATGCAGCCCAGGCTACGTTTGCCCTACAACCCAAAACTCTTCTGAATTTTGTCATAAATGTATGCTTCCTGTCAAATTTCCACTTTTTGTAATGATCTCATTTTTCTGCAAAGACCCAATTCCAACAAAAAATTTGATTAGTCCTAGTAGCATTAATAGGGTTTCTCATACCTGTTCTCTGATACAGACAGGCCTAATTTCACCCAGACTGAAAGCCTGCCAGAGTGAATCAGAACTTGGCCTTGTCAGTGCAGTAATTAGCCCAAGGTGATGAGACCTGTCTCTCAGTGGCTCATTAATGGGGTTTTGTGGCTTTTGGACTGGAGCTGACTCATGCCTGGCCAGATCAGAGGACAGATAGAGTTGACACAGAAGTGTCTGCATGTGGCCATGTAGATAGGGCTTTCTCCATAAGCTGTAAATAAAATAAGGAAAGGATGATTGGTTACTGTTATAATATTAGGCTATAGATTATAACTGACACTTATAGGTGCATTTATAGTCTGGATAATGAATAAAAGCAAAATATTCCTGCTAACCTCCTCATCTTTGAGAAAGGACAGCTTTGTTTGTTGAACATTCTTTTTTTCTTAGGTGTAAGGTTACATGTGCCTTAGTGTTCCTATTTTATCAACTAGAAACAAATCTCTGAATGATAAATTAATATACTATGATTTAGCTTTGTGACTTTTCCTAATCGTTCCCTTTGCTTTTTACTCCTTCAGTTTAAGTTACTCAGAGAGATAGTTGCTGAACAGTAATGTATAAAAGCTGGGCTTTGTTCTCTTCCACCTTCAGCCTGACAAAAAGGTCAGTCTGTATATTGCTTCAGAGAAAATGGCCTATACAACATAGGAAGTAGTGAAGAAATGTCCCATGTGGTTAAACTGGTGGCATTGAGCTGAATCAAGCTTGCCATGCGTGTAAAATGCACTAGAGTCAATGTGAGTATCTCATAAAAATGTCCATATTAGCTATTATTAGCATATTAGCTATTAGCTATTCCTCTAGCATCCAATGTGGTCTGAAATGGCCATTGTTATAAAAACAAAACAGTATATGATGGGGTAAGTTCTTACCTACCCAAAAAAGCATGAAATACACTTTTGCTGTGTAAGAGGAGCTAGTAGTGTAGGTTTTTCCTGTTAATCACCCATTCCCATTTTCTTCCATCATTACCTGTCTAATTCAAAGCCATGTATGTATAGGTAAGCTCCTGTAGGCTTGTAATTATTGTATTGTTTAAGCCCTAAGAAGCAGGTACACATTACAATAAGTTTCTTAGAGAAAACTAAAACAAAACAAAACAAAACAACAAAAAAAAGAGGGGTTGGTATTAGTATAAGAAGTAGAAGAAGCAGATTACAGTGTTGAGGAAAGGCGAGGGAATGCTTAGAATAGAATTCAGCAGAAGTTACAGACTATCACTTTCCTAACTAATAAATGACATCATCATGACATCATCAAGGTATTATGACAGAGGGAGGACCTGAGCACAAAGCATGGTTTTAATAAATCTTGCAGGATATTATTATTTCCATAGAAAGGAGAGCATGAGAATAAGAATACAAGTTTATGTTATTGTATGTGGATGAACAAGACCTGGGGAGCATGAAAACTAGTGATTGATGTTTTGCTGACTGAAGGTGAGAAGGTGGCTTAATATTCACAGTTTTTACTGGACATGGAAGGGAGTGGTGTTTTGGTTCTTTGTTTTGGTTAGTTTGGTTTGGTTTTTTGTTTTGGTTTTGGATTAGTTTGGTTTGGTTGTTCGTTTTTGTACCAAAGAGGTGTGAATGGATGTGAAAAAAGCGAGCTTGTATGACCTATCTTTGATGAAGCATGGTACTGAAATCTTGACATCTTTTCCTGCAGCCTTTGTGAGGCATGATTTCACACAGTCAAATGCATTCAGAGTTTTTCTTTAATTTCCATAATATATGGGATGGTAAATTTCATGTGGTCTTAAAACTCATGTTTTCCGAATTTTTTCAAGACTTTAGATCCAGGACACCTCTGTTGAGAAAGAAATCTATGTATCTTGTGAGGCTAGAAGGTATTTCTAATGATGAAACCTGAGTCTTCCTAATTTAAAGGATTCATTCGGATCTGGAAGGCTGATTTTTATCATTAGAAACACATTGGCTTGTGTAAAAGCAGTTGCATGTGAGTTTAGCAGTTGTATATATCACACTTTCATTTCCTTGTTGTACATGAATTTTTTGCTTTACAAAGGTACAGTACATAACAACCAGTTATTTAGTTAACTAGCAGTTGCTAATAAAGTAAGCAGTGCAGCTCTTGCTACAGATGTTGTAATTAATCAGGAAAAAATACTCCAGGCTTTCCATGAATCAGTACTCAGCTATAGGAACCTCAGTGGGAAAACGTGTTTTAGGAGTAGGACCAAAGTTTTGGTGCTTTTCTAAATATACAAGAACATTTCACAAATGATTTCTCAAAATGTGAAGTCATGAAGTTTTATAATCAGATATCATTCACAAGCCTGGTGTTTCTCTGTATTTCTCCAAGAGATATAAATTAAGACATTATCACTACAATATGCATAGATGAATCTCTACAGCATCACCTTGCAGAGATCAAATAAATCCAGGCCATGTGGAGAAAACTGGCATTCATAAATACCATCAGCTTATCCATAGATAACAATACAGGATGTCATTTGAACCATTTAGTACCAGGTTACAAATCTTTGGCAGACTGTATATCAGAGTTTTATTTTTTGCAGCATCATAAGTTACTGTGGTTTAATGGCTGATTTTTTTGGGTTCACATAAGCTGACTGTGATAAAATTTGCCGATTTTTGTGACAACATAAATTTTAAAAATTTATATTATTGAAGGAATCCAAATGTTCAATAGTTCTTGATGCCAAAGGCTGCACTCATGCACTGTCCAAAATACAGCAATTAGTCAAATAATTTGAAAAGTTAACTGTAGCCACAAAAGCTCAGCTCTTGCAGTGCACTTAGATGAGGCAAAGGGTCTTTTCCTTCCCCTGTCTTTGCATGTTTTAGCAGAAGCTTGTTTAAATCAAAGCAATTGTGCTCAGGGAGTAGGGTAGGATAGCACAGAGCTGATTGTGGACCTGAGTCAGATTTTACAAGCTGAAGAGAAAATGTTTTTTCCCCTCATGTCACCACATGGAAACTGTCAGTGCGGCACATTTAAAGTTCTCGGCAGAACACTACGAATATAACGAACTGTTTGGTGTGAAACTCCTGTTTTCTGATATCTCCTCACTAAAAAGAAAAAAAAAAAAAAGATATGAAGTCAGGAAAATATAGGAGTGTAAGGGAGTGTAAGCCTTCTCATACTGGCTCAACCTTAGCTTTATCCATGGTCAATTGGTAGAACCATAGAAAGTGAAAATATAAAATTTTTGCCCTAAGTATGTCACTCTGACTTTTAACAATGACAGATTTTGTTTACATTGTGGAATTAATTACCACAGGAATTCATTAAGGCAATTCTAAGCCTTATGTTCTAGAGTTTAAGACTTTCTTCAAGTATAGGAGTAGGAGGCTTAGGATTCCTGAGATCTGTATAAAGTTCGCACTCTATGATAAACCTTGGTATATCCTTGGCACTAGTGACTTTTAGTAGCAATGAGTTTCATGGTTTAGTAACATGTGTGAGGAAGAATTTCCTCTTAGTTGTTTTATTATAGTGACAGACCCAGCTTCTTAAGGTGTTCTTTTTTGATATACCATATCCACCTCCTTTTGCTTCAGTAGATATGAAAAATAAAAAAGCTAATTTTTAAAAAAGCAAAATATTTTCACACATTCACACCTCTTTTATACATAGCCATTTTCTCCTTGAGAAGAGAGAACATGGGAAAAGGGAATTTTAAGAGCAAGAAATATTTTCTAGAATGGAACTGAACTGAGTTACACAATAACATGTTTGAAACAATATTGGTGGAAGCCTGAGGGAGGAAAAGTTTCAGAACATTGGAACCATGAACTTAATTTTTAATAATACAAGAAGATGCCTTAATAAATCCTTATGGAAACTGTAACAGCAGCAGTTAATGACTGGTTTTAGTTAATGACCCATTAACATGTTAGCAAAGCAGTCACTAACTGTGATATTTGGTGAGAATCAGTTTCCAAAGGATGATTAATATTAAAATCTGATGTTGATTTATTAACCAATACATTTTCAAGGTATTACTTTCTACATGGAGCAATGAACATACACTGCAATGGCAGTGTTGGTAAAACAAGAATTCCATAGGGGTTACTAATCTGTTTTGCTCCAATCAGGCTACGAAAAGAAGAAATAGCTGTCCCTCCCCATGAATGTTATTGCTGAGGTAAATTTCAGTCTTGGATGAAACTTTAAAAGAATGCTCCTACTGTGGGTCTTAACAAGACACCTAGAAATCTGAGCCATGCAAAAGCAGCAGATATGAAGACCTAGTTTTGCCTAATTGGGTCAGGGAAAAGGACCTTCCATCAGTTCTTTACTGAGGAGGTCAGTAAAACAACATAACAGCCAAGAAACTGCATAATCTGAGGTAACTAAATTCATTTCTTTAATGTAATTACTTAATAACAATTTTTTTTTTTTTTTTTTTTTTTTGTGCATGTGTCACATGGCAAAACTTCCAGCTCTGTCATTTTTACTTGTGCTTCTGCACAACAGGAGAGTCTCAGTCTGCATTCTTGTGGTCATGTCTGTTTTTTTGAGTCTGTGCTGTTTTGGCATCACTAGTATCTATTATGTGCTGTTAATTCTCTTTCTATATGTATTACAATTTTGTGTCATGCATATATCAGCTTTTTCCTTCATTTTCACCTCAAATAAGGTAGAGACGGAGAACGTCACCCTGTACTTAGAGATGAAGGTGACAAAGTTTGTGTTGGTTCTTCTTGAGGAGCAGGTTCCATGTTCTGGGGTGAACCTTCATGAAATCACTCTATTTTGTGCATGAAGTTTTATGTTGTTCTACAAAATTCCAGCATATTGATCATGGCCTTCATCTTTATTGCTTAGAACTGAAGGCTATAAATTCCCTAGAGAAATGTTTTCTTGATTTCATACAAAACTGAAAGACAAACACATTATTGAAACACTAGTTATCCAGCCTCGTCTGCCTGAGCAATCACCTGATCTCAGCAGACTTCCTTCCCTCATTCTTCTCTTCAGTGTGTGTTGGTCAGAGCCGTGTCCCGGATCCCCACGGCCTTTCTCTCAGGAGAAGTCCACTGCTTTACAAAGAATGAAACATTTTCCTCCTTCAGCTTTGCAAGTGGACTCACTGAGGTAGATGAGGGCTACCAGTTCCAACCTCTCCTAAGGCTTTGGTCACCTCCTAGTCACTCAAGTGGTTTTATTTGGCAGTTAGATCCCTTTCTCTTGTTAGTAAATCTCACTGTGGTAGGGTCCAGGTGCTCAAACATTTCTCTGTGGGGTGCACAGTGGCTGAAATTACAGTATCAGTTACACCACTGGAAACAAATAAGAGGCAAGGTCCCTCACATCCATCTTTGAGTGACAGACGGTAAAGACACGCCAGCAGGTATTTTCCTGCCTGGGCATGTTCAGGCACAATAAAACATTACAAAGTGGTCAGGTTATAGCTATTATAAGCTAGCCATGGTTTTGACTGGCATCCTGCCAGCAACCCTGTGGCCAGTTAACTAAAGAGAGTATTCATCTGGTGTTGACCCATGGCATTGTTTTCTTTTGTAGTTTGTGTGTATATATGCGTGCATTTCTGGTATTGAACACTTTGACTAGTTGCTATTAAGTTTGAGATGCCTGTCTACTGAATAGTTTACTTCTTCTGAAGCCACCTGACCAAAACAAAGTGAGCCAGTCTGCTCACAGCCCTCTTAGCTATAAAACACTACCAGGACACTGAGGGCAGATGGAGCTGAAATAGAAGCCCAAAAGCGATTTGTCCACAGAGAAATGTGTTCTCTTGAGTAATCCAACATCCTTTGTATTCCCATGAAAAATTTTGTACACTAAAGGCATCACTGTAAAAAGGTAATGTCAATAAAGTCAGGTCTCATTCACGAATCGGTCACTGATCCACCAACAATTTATTACTGACCTATTGTTGAGTGGAGTCTTGATTTTTTCAGTTGATTTTTTCAGTATGAAACCAGAATGTGAAACAACTGTGAAATAATGAAGGGTTCCACACATTCAGTACTGTCTTGAGCTTTGCCTCTGAAGAAAAAGAAGATTTATTTGAGGTTATTGCCATGTAGAAGGAAATTAGAAGTTCAATCATGCTGTTTCCTTATAGGTACCACCTACTGTTTCCAGTTGCTGAGAATCACTATAGAACACTCTGGATCTGCTCTTAGTTGGTACGGATAATGTTTTATTTCAGAAGAATGAAGCCTGCCTTTTCTTTTAGGAAACATTTATTTAAACATCTGCTCAAGAAGCCGTCTTTTGTCCAAAATGTCTCACCCTATTTTTGAGCCTTTCTTTCTCTTTTCCACAGATGAACACTGGTAACATACAGCTCTAAAAACCTGAAGAATACCCTAAGACTATAAAGGGAACTGGAGTAGAGTCATACTCAGAAAGTCAACTCTGCACTTTAATTTATAGTGGTAATAACACCTGAGCAGCAGTTCCCTGTGACAAAACACCTAAAGCTGCCTTGTCTGAGGTAACATTCCCATGTCAGTGATAGGACTGTGAAAGGCACTGGTCATTCTGTTTCAGGCATGGGTAAAGCATGAAACTGAGCTGTGTATATCAGCAGTGGTCAGGCAACGATGAGAGTGGAGGATTTTTGTTTGGCTTTGGGGATTTTTTTAGACTTATTTGCCCAGCTTGGGGTAGCTGTTGCAGAGTTTGCTTGTTTGTTTATTTATTTATTTATTTAAGAAGTGCTAGTGAAAATCCCATTGCTGCTTCATGGCATCCCAGGGAATGACATTGTGCAGTTCCACACATGCCCTGAGGCTCTGCTTGATAAGAATTCATGGGTCTGAAGTGATCCCCCCACCCTGTATGTTTAATGTGCACCTAAGGCAGCTGAAGTGGTGAGTTTAAAAAAAAATAGTAAAGCACTAGGCTGTGCTACCTTAAGCTTACTTACAACACCTAGCTTTGATGTTCATCTAATCCAACACCGATACTTAGAATGAGCAATTTGGTTCCAGCTTAAGTGAGGCTGGGGCTTGGATAAGTGCCAGCTTGCTGATCTTCTGTCTGATGAAGACTGAGGAAAACAACTGAAGATTTGGCAGAAATTATATCAGCATTTCTGATTGAGAGTGTGCACCTGCCACTTGCCACTCAGGTCTATAACCCAGGTCTTTCTAAAATTACACCTGCTCCTTTTGCATGTTTAGTTAGAAGCTGTTGGCAAGATTGCATTTTATCATCTGTGTAATTATTTTTTTTCTTTTCCGAATGTTAGATGACAGGGCTCAACATGAGACTGTTTGGAACTTCAACAGGCCTGGATGTGAGGAGAGGACTGACATAACCTGTCACACTTAGATGCATCCAGCTATACTCAGATGTTTTAGGGAGAAGGGGAAAGATGACAGCCTTGAGCATGAGCATTAACATGGTTGCTGAAAATATGCTCATTTAGGAATGAGAAAAGGGCCTTGTTCACCTACTGAATTAGGCCTTGTTCCAACTCACTATGGGTTTCAGATATTCTTGTCCCTCTGAAGAGGACTTGAATCCAGGAATTATGGCATTAATCTCTGTGAGAAAGGATCCTGGGGAATAAATGTAACTAGACAACTAAAATGTGTTTTAGTACGTACAGATGTTGGGAGGAGTTACCTGCATATGGACTGTTGTTCCTCTTCTATTGCCTTTTTCCCCCTCCTCCTGTTCCTCACAATTCATCCTTTTAACATGTAGATTTATAGAACCAAGAATACGTGAGATAACAGTAGTGCATGTTGCTCATCCAGCCTGAAGAGAAGGTTGAGGTAATTTTAGGTAATTACAGAGGGCAAAACTAATCACTGGTTACCTTCGGTAAGGCATTAAAATAGCTTTCACATGAAGATAAGATCTTTCATAAGATCCTTCAAAATGTTATATCTTAGAGCTATCTCCATAACAATATATATAGTATTTGAGAGATATATATAGTTGTACTTGCATTTGTAATGACTTGGATACTTTCAGAAAAAATGAAGTGCTAGGCAGACAACAGAAGGACTTGAGAACAACCTACAAGAAGGTTCGCATGAATTAGAAATGGAAAATTATGTTTAGAAAATCACAGGAAGTGGAAGAGTCTCTATAAATTTTCAGGTTATTATATAACTTGCTCCATGTTTTTGTGTAAAAAATAAAAGAAAGAAATCAGTAGCAGAGTATCACTGTAGGACTAGATATACCTACTGTCACCTCCTGGCTTTTCTTGCCTCAGAGCATGAACAAAGATTCTTATGTCTTAGGGGTGCTGGAGAGATGAAAATGCAGACTTACTCCCTAGCACATGCTAGTCTGCTGCACTTCTGCCAACAGAAGGAAATGGAGCAGAGGAAGTGTCCTTCCTCTTGCCCCCACCTCAGAGAAGATGAGGTAGCTATGGCATTACATGGCATCTTTTAAGTGGCCCTCGGTCTTGCTATGTGAAAGTATGGAAAAGTACTACTTTTGAGAAAAATAGGAGCAGGGTCTAAGTCTCCTAGGCAAGTGAACTACTGTTGGAGTGATAAAGGACTCAGCATTCTGATTCAATGTGAATCACACAAAGCCATTTATTACAGAAATAAGCCTCCTTATATATGCAACTATTCTCTGATCGCGCGTCCACGCTCCAAGCATGCATTCACTAAATGGATATCATCTATGTTCACAAGCTGTCCATGCGCTGGAGTCTCACTGCTGATAGGTCTGTTGATTTACATCATGTTGAGGCCCTGTTATTGTAGAACTGCCTCACCCCCACAGCAGGTCCTGTTTCAGGCTTTTTGAGGTGGCCTTGAAATTCCTTTGGGCCTGGCTAGTTCAATAACAAATCTCCATCTAACAGAAACCCATCCACAAACTAGTACAAAGAAGATAGGGCAACTAGGGTAAACATTTTCTGTCAGAGAATAATTTGAACCCAGCTTTCTCTCTGTTGGGCGTAGAACAAATACAGAAGTCAATGATCAGCTCTTCAGTTTCCCCTGACAGAGGACTTATGTGATGTCAGTACTCAGCCACTACGCACCTCTGGGCCACTCCTTTAGGTGTTTCTCATTGGTTGACATGCCTTTCCACTTATTCTCCTTGGATCTCATTTTGCAGTACCTAACTCTTCCATATGTAGTACCAAGATACTGAGTACTACATAAGGTTGAAAGTTCCAATATGTATGAGCCCACTTAAAATTTGACTTTTGCAATACTGACTATTTCAATACCTGAGTCCCTTTAGTGGATTAGTCCTTGGCTTCCCTGTGCTTCATTTCTTTTTCTTTGATATAAGAATAACAACATACTTCAAACTCACAGGGATGCTGTGGAAGATAAATGCACAAAAGGTTGTCAAAAGCTGAGACATAGTTCTGAAGAGGCAATAGAAGGAGCTAAGGTAAATCATGAGAAAGAGTCTGGATCACATCTCTTCATAACACAGGTACGGCTACTGTCCATCCACCCTGAGGATCCCCAAAGCACAGCCCATGCCACTGGATTCCACATATGCAGATGTTTCTCAATCAGCATGAGGTTTTCAAGAATGCTTATTGCAGGGTCAGACTGTGCAACAGCAAGGACCACTGCAAAGTCTCTCCCAATTGGTGGGCGTGAAGACAGTGAGAACTTGGAAGGATCCTCTCCATGTTAAAAGAAAAAAAAATAAATCTGTGCAGAATGATCATGTTTTAGCATTAAGATGCTTTCTAGACATTCGCTACTAGTCTGAATGGAAGCAGTGAAACTTGCAAGTTATACAATTAGGAAATCGAAAGCTAAAGTTTGTAATATATGAACCAACAATGAAACTATTTGCTAGTTGTTGGGTTTTTTCTTTTTCCTTTGCTGATTTAACAAGCCATTTTGGTAATTTTAAATAAAGATGAGAATATTTGTCTCATAACTGATCATGATATCTTTTTGAGGAAAATATATGTAAAATACCATATGCCATATGAAAATGTTTCTGGATACAAGATATCTGCTATCCATCCTATAATAAAGAAAATGTTATTGTTCTATAGAAGGCTTGTTGATATTTTTGTTTATTTAATTTATGTCTGAAGCAAGAGGGAACCAAGTTCATGTTTAGAATCTTATAACTAATTAATTCAATGTTTTTGCAGTTTGCCTTAATTTGAAAACTGATGATTTTTCTTTTCCATTTCTTCTTCTTTTCCCAAGAGTTCTTTAGAAGGTATTATGAGGCATTATGCTTGCTTGCTTGTCTACTAGTATTGTCAGAAGACGACTCAAATCATGGAATTCCATTTAATTTATTTCCAAAGAAAATAACTTTTGATTACTGATTTGGGTATTGAGAAACAAAGAAGACAATAAATTAAACAAACACTTAGGGAAACACCTTTCCTCATCTTCCCAAGGCTCAAGTTCAGTCCAGATGCCTCTCTTCCTCCGTCTTAGTCTCACTTCCTGTTGTTTCACTGCAGGTTACACTCAGTCCCTTCAGCAATGTGATGGGCAGCACAGGAGACTGGGATCAGTGTGTAGCAGGTTTTTTTGCCACTCCTTGTTTCTTACCCTCTTCTTTCATGGCTCCTTCCTTTTTTCTCATTTCCTCTGCTCTGACATGAATTCCTCCATGGGCTGCAGTCCCCTCAGGTTTGTTCCTGCTGTGGTGTGACCTATCCACTCACCACAGCCTCCTCAGAGCACATCTCCTCTTATGTCTCCTCTTGTGCATCCTGCACTTCCCTTTTTGCATGTCCTGCCCCAGCTGTTACCACCCTTCTTTAAACCTGCCTGAAGAGTTGAAACTGTAAGCTGCTCTGGCTGGCTGCAGTATGGGTGCAGAATGTGCCAGTGCTGTCTGTTTCTGAGCTGGCTGGACCCAGATGTCATCAGCATGGACACCCCCTATTCTTCTCCTGCAACAGGGCACCATACAGTCCCTTACTACTGAAGTCCTGCCAGATATGTCTGTGACACGTGCAGAGACTACATATAAATCTTTTATCTGTGTTTCTAAATATCTTGTTGAGAAGCTGATCATGTTGCCACTAAGACCATATCCATCTTTTTAGTTGTCTCTGATTTCCCTCCCCTTTCTTTGCCACTGCCAAAAACATTTCCATCCTTACAGCTACTCTGAGCCATACTTTGTAGTTTGCTTTTGACAACTCTCTCTTTAACACCTCACATATCCAGAACTTGCCTCTTTTTACTCAGCATGAGCATGATCTGCCATTTTTTTTCCTCTGATAACTACATGATGTGTCCTGTTCTCCACTGCAGATATTTCTATCACTGCCAGAGCTTACTCTCTGGCCATGCAAGTATATATGTACTCTCACGTTTTCTTGCAAAATGTATCACAGAAGTTAATTTTCCTTGCCAGTCTAAAGCTTAAAACAATGGCTAATTCCACACTTTAAAAGCTTCAGGAACTTTGTGTCTACTATCTTGTCTTATTCATTGTTTCAGGTACTACATCATCATTTTTTTTTTTCCTGTTGCTTTTTTGCTGAATTTTATGTCTTTATCACAGTCTCTTGTCAGCTACATATATAACTGCTTCAGATATTCTTTCATACATCCTCTTCTGCATATCATGATGTTTCCAAGACCTATCTCCATTTTACCTTTGACTTCAGTTTAAAGGCCTGTTTCTGCTTTGCTGCCAATGTGACTACAATTCCCTTCTAGAAAAAATCACTTTTAATATCCTTTTGCCTTAACCTGCCACTCAGCAGTGTGAGCACCTAAAGACAAAATGTTTCACTTTTCCCTTGCAGAATGAGCTAAATGTCTGCAGGATTCAGGACTAGGATCTATGGTCTAGATTACAAGCCGGACTAGCATTGCCATATGTCAGGAGAAAATGTTACATTCTAAAGGGCTCTAACACACTCTTTCATTGACTCATGTATAAGTGGGAAATCAAGCTATTCTAGTAACAAAAAGATTGAAAACTGAGCAAGAATATTGCAAGTAAGAAAGGTCAAGAGTCAGGATATTTATTTTAAAACCACAATTTTGAATGACTGATCAAAGATCCTTTAGAAAAAATAAACACAGTTCTACATATAATCTAATCTAATACTTTTTCCTGCTGGTCCTTCCAGAGTGCCATCTAGAATGTTTTCATCAGATGAAGTATGCACTTGCTGTGCACATGCAGTTGTCACTACCAATACCGTTACACATTACCGTAAAACAGGTGGCAATTATTTTTTCTTTGGTCTTGCTTTCTCTCCCACTGTGGAGACTTTGTGGCGCTTTAAGACTGCAGAGGGCTGGGGTTAAGGCTCCGCTCCGCTGTGCTGGGAGGCAGGGGAGGTTAGCGGCGGGATCAATGTGATTAGAGCTGCAGGAGAGGGAAGATGTGCCCGCCCGCCTGCCTGCCTGCCGCCGGGCCGACGGGAGGTGTGTGAGGAGCCGGCTCGCCGCGGCTCGGGGCTGGCCGCTGCCGGGGATGCTTGTGTGCTTGCGCCGGAGGATTTGGTCACCTGTGGCCCTGCCTGCGCCACCAACCTGCGGGCGCCTCCCCGAGCCAAGGACACACCTGGGCGCCGCGCAGCCGCCCCCCGCCCCCGCCGCCGGCTGCCTCTTCCCCCGCCCGAGAGCCGGGCGGCGAGTGTCGGCGGAGCCGCGGGGCTGCAGGCGGGGCTGAGCGCTCGCTCGCTGGGCGGACGAGCGGCCCCGCAGGCTCCGAGCAGCCACCAGCAGCCGAGGGAGGCGGCGGCCGGACCCGCTGCGCTCTGCCTGGCAGCTCCGGCCCGGCCGTGGGCGCGGCGGGCGAGGGCGAGCCCGGAGCGGGGAGCGGGGGAGCGGCGGGGGCATGTGGATGTTGGCCGTCGCCTTGCTCCACAGCATCTCGCATGGTGAGCGCTGCCGGCCCCCGCCTGGGGGCTCCGGCCCTTTCTCCCCTCGGGAAGGACGGGGAGCGGGTCGCGGTTGTGCCTTTTGTGTTGGGAGCGTCGCGCCGGCTGTTCGCAGCCGTGAGGAGAACGGCAAAGGTTGCTCTGCAATCATTTAAACTCGCTTACCTAGCAAAGTGACAGCCCATAACTTAACAGTGTTTCGACAAACATCAGAACAACCTTCGCGGGGGGAGAGGCATTAAGGACGTTCTCTTCCTCTTTCGTGACAGCCCCTCCTCCCCCATTTGGCAAAAGAACTTGTTCTCCCGAAACAGAAGAAATAGCTAACTATGCTCTATTTGTCACCTGGCATAGGAAAGAAACCTGATGGCTATAGTATTTGGAACGTCTTCAGTTTATGCTCTTCTATGTGTTTAAAAGGTTGGATGTGATAGCTGTGTGTGTTATTTCTGATGAGTTCTATCTAAGAGTTTTCTATTTATCCTTATATAAATATATCTTCCAAGAAACTGAATTTAGAAATATTTATTGTGATCGTGGAAGTGTATTGGGTACAAGAAGTGACTGGGGCAGACTTCCAAGGCATGGAGGAAAATTCTGTTTAATGATTAGGAAGTACTGACTTCTTGAGAATTCATCTTTTAATATTAAGTATTGAAGACAAATGAAATCTCCCTTAACATATCATTCCCCTGCCCCCGTTCCCTCCCCGCCCCCCAGTCTTGCAAAGCTTGTTTGGGGGAATCTGAGTATTATTTATGTTAAAAGTCTATTGCACTTCAGCTAGATGTATACATGTAGGCATTTTGCCATTTTCCCACAAACCTTTGCCAACTCTCATCAGTCATGACCTGAAACAGCTGCTGATCACTTTTGAAAACTTTGAAGGCAGAGATCTGTGTGTCCCATGCTATATGAAAATTATCTGTTAGGACTTAAAGTGAGATCACCAGACTTCTTTTTGTGTGTATCCAGAATAAAATCTAAATACAGAAATTAAAACTTTAAAAACTCCGGTCCTTACAGTGACAGATGAAAATCCTGGCATGTGAATTAAAACTATTTGAAAAACAGAAATTTAATCTAATAAGTGCTAACATGCTATAATTTTCCTCACTTCTAAACTGACAGTAAACCCAAACTTCATAGGTAAGAAAAATTCAGGTGGTTATGGTTTCCTTATTCTCAGACGATTGTTTTGTTATTGTAATTTGAATATGGTATTCAAGAAATAATTGAAATTTTGAATTTATGCAGTAGAATGTTTCAAATATACTGAATTCAGCTTTTTCCAAAAAGGCATTATTATGGCACTTAACTTTCTTTATCAGCCTTGCACCTAAATATGAAAGTTAGTGTTATTCAGTGAATCAGCCTTGAAATCTCTTTGTAACAGTAACAGAAATGAGAACTAGCTGATCAGGATAACAATACAGTACTCAGTCAAGTGAAATCAAATATTTGTTTTATATCATATTGTATGGTGTATTGATGCATACATTGCCCCTGAGGAATATTTTCTTACCCCAGCATCTAGCATTTTCTTTGAGTTATTTTTTCAAATAAATCTATTTTGGTAGAAAATCTTCTCAATCTGCTTATTGACTTGTAACCAATTAAGTATAACTTTGTTTTTTATATCCATGTCTTGGACAAAAGCAGGGAGACCACAATAGTAAGAAGTCATTCTTTCAATATCACTGTGTAAGAAGGACAAGAAACGTTATGCAAGACAGGTGTATCTTTTTAAGACTTCTAGCTTAAAGTTCAGCTAAAAATATGCTTAAAGCCCATTGTATTCTGGTCATATATTTCAAAGAAAGATAGCAGAAGCAGACAGGATCTAGATATATATGACAGAAGTGACAGAAGCAAGAAGGAATTCCATATGAGAGGAATATAAGGTGGGGAGAGAGGAAACAGTATGCTTAAGGAAGAGATGAATCAGCAAGGATATGATAACTGTGTATAAAACAGGATGCAGAAAAGCGGTAGCCCTATTTGCTCTGGAGGCAAACATTGGCATTGTTTGTCATGTGCCAAATACTGAAGTCCTCCCCTCCATATGACTGTGGCCTGCACGCTGCTTCTGTATCTTGAGGCATGGGGTGGCATGTGGGAATTTTTTTGTCTGTAGTTTTGGAAGAACTATTCCAGAGCAGAGAAGAAAATGCATTTTCAA
The DNA here is from genome assembly GCF_964273445.1 of Streptopelia decaocto. Lineage (NCBI taxonomy): Eukaryota > Metazoa > Chordata > Aves > Columbiformes > Columbidae > Streptopelia > Streptopelia decaocto. The sequence goes on from NC_138663.1 coordinate 118,063,035, forward strand.
CCTGCTTCCCACTCTATTGAACTGCAGCCTTTTCCGGGTAAGGCAGGTAAGCTCTCTTTACTTGCCCATTTTGTCTCTTGCAAAGATGATATTCATGTGTTTACTTAGTAGCAGTCACTCTATAAGCACTTAAACTCAGAGAAAATCCAACAGTAGTAACTAGTAGTAAATGTAGGCTTCTTAAGTGGGCTATTGTTATCTGAAAATAAGTGTTAGTCATGAGCAGATCACTTTTGACAAGTGGCTGTACTTAAAAACCAACCAATCAAACCCCAAACCCCCAAAAGCCCCAAGGAAAATAAAGAAGTAGTACCACAGCACCAGTCTGTATTGGATCCAGACCAGCTTCTCTGTGGGGACTGAGGTCAGTGGTTTTGCTGCAGAATCCATGAGGCTGACCTTGGGAGATCTAGACCAACCTCACCGCCCAAAGCAAAGTTAACTACCACAGCAGGTTGCTTGGGACTATGTCCTGTCAGATTTTGAATACCTCCAAAATAGAGACTCCACAAACTCTGTGGGAAACCAGTGCCAGTGTTAGACCAACCTCACTATAAAAACAAGCATAATTCATATATATATATAAAATCTTATGTTTAAATGGATCTTATATTTTGTTTGCGTGTACTGCCTTTGTTTGTCCACTGGATACCACTGAGAAGAGTCAGGCTACATCTTCCTTACACCATCCCATCAGGTATTTTTATGCATTGTTAAGATCCATCTGAGCCTTCTTTTCTCCAGGCTAAATAGTCCCAGCTCCCTCAGCCTTGTTTCATGGATCAGATTCTCCACTCCCTTAACCATATTTGTCTTCCTTCACTAGACTCACTCCAGTTTGCTTGTTTCTTTCTTGGACTGAAGATCCCAGAACTGGTGCACAGTACTCCAGATGTGTTGTTGCTAGTGATTGCACAACAACTGCTTTTTTGTTTGTTTGTTTTGTTTTGTTTTGTTTTTTTCCTTTGATTCCAGTCCCATGTACCACTGTCATTCATGTTTACTCAGCCTTTCATGTACTGCAAAACCCTTTACTGGACAGGATATACCATTACTTCTCCATCCCATGTTGCTCTCTTCTGCTGCTGAAGTCCTATAGCACTGCCCTACCAAACTTTTCCTATGAAGTACCTGGAGTCATTTTCCTTCTCCAATCAGTATATCAATTTCTACTTGTTTTCTAGACTTACAGTCGAGTACTTTTCTGCTTTTGTATAAGAACTTCCTCCGCAAAAGACAAGATGTCCATTAGCTGCCTTCAAATCCTGCCTGTGGGCTTGCTCCTATTTAAATACGTGGCAGCAGTTGGCTGCTATGGACATTGCTCATCTCTCTTAATTTAAAGTGTTCATGGTGCGAGTCACTGTAGCTTCTCCACATAATAAATGGAGAGAGAGGAACAGGGACTTCCAGGGTGCCATTTCTCTTCTACTATGGACAACTAATTTAAGATGGGAGAAATTTTCTCTTAAATGTGCTTACTCTGTTTTGACTATTAGAGGGGCCTAGATACCTGGCTGAGAGAGGAAGAAGTGTCTGCTTTATAAACTTTTTTGTTTCTCTGTGTGACTTAATGACTTAAAAGGCATGAAGAGTGTATCCATCTTATCTGTGAACAATTTGCATTAGTAAAATTTATGTTCTGTACTCAAAAGTAAATGCAAATGCAGTTTCCTTCATAGTTTTCTGGTTTTATCTGTAATTTATTTATTCTGTAATTTATCTGCAAGTGTGAGTGATGATAGGTTGTAGAAAATGAATTATGGAGAAAAAATGTATGGTGATGTGTAAGCACACTTTCTTGGTTATCTGCGCTAATGTGTATAAGGTGTGGACAGGCAAAAAAGGCTTAAAACAAGAGGGGAATCACAGTTAGTTTTTGTGATTACACCTGAAAACCTCCAGTTGCACCAGGGAAGAAGCAGAGCACTGCAAGACTTTGTAACTGGAACCAATTGCCAGATTTGGTGGCAAGTGTAGTGTGGTGCATGGCCATGAGGAACTGCCTTAGTAGATTGGTAGATTGTCCTTGTAGAGAGAAGCTTGATATCCCTGAGGACAGTCTCCATGAAATCCTTTCCAGTGTATGTGGTCTGGCCCAGGAGCTGTCAGGAGTTTTTATTTTTGTATATTCCTTTCCCCACCTCTAAGTGGTCCCTCTTTGCCAGAATACCTCTTGCCTAGAAGTGTTTGTAGATGTCTCCTCCTCTAAAGCCATCAAATGTTTATGGCCTCACAGAATAGAAACAATAATTTTACGTGGAAATAATACAGAGCCTCCACTTGTCACATAGAAAGCCTATATGGTATGAAGGAAAAAAAATCTCCTGTAGATTGTGCATGTTTCTCTCTAAGGTAAATGATGGTGTCCAGAAGGAACATCCCTGATGCAGATGTGTGACTAGGGAAGGTCTGGTTTTACCTTGTATTCCTGATCCTTGGGGCAGACTGTTTGGAGAACCTATGACAGCCTGCTGCTGTTCTTGCTGTATTATCCATGACAACACGTTGGCAAAGAAAGTACTCCTTACGGTTGTCCCTGTTGCAACCTCCTTGAGAAGCTGACTGGAGCTGATGATGCAAGAAACACTTGTGGCTGAACCCTCTCACAAAATCCACTCCCGTAACTCAACGGAAGCAGGAAGAAAAGCAGATGGAAGGGCTACTGTTGCCCCACAAGAGCAAATGCAATTTATATCTGTTTCCTTTCTTCATTTTAACGCCCCTGCCTGTGGTAAGCTGTTGCTTGGCAACCCTGCCTCCTTGCTCCACCACTGCTCTGCGGTTCTGCTGTTCCCTCTGGCCCCCTCCTTGGCACCAGGCTTGGGAAAAGCCATGCTCACGTGTGCTCCCAGAAACCTGCAAGCAGAGATATTGGCTCTTCCTCAGTTCTTGGAAGTGGGTGGGAGCCAAGTGAGGAAGAGAATGTGGAGGACACTGGTGAGCTCTGCTCTTCCTGGTGCCTTCTGAGTATTGATTCTGGTCAGGGAAGTATTGGTCCCAATAGTTCAATTCCTCTTTTGTTTATATGGTTGCTATTCTTTGTAAGCCACTGGCATCCTGGGCAGGGAATAGAGAGCAGAATTTGGCTCAGGACCAAGGATAACCTTCTTCCCACATAATTATGGTACTTAATGGATTGCAATGTAACAATTATTAAAGAGAGGTCTGTAGAGCTTTGAAACCATAATTCATTTGAAAAAAAAAATCTTGTTGAAGCTGCAACATTCCTTCAAATTTCTTTTTTTCCCATAATTTCTTTTAATAAGAAGCAGTTCTATGTATGTATACATGCCCCTATCCAAACCCAGAGTACTGCTAGATCTCTTGTTAAAAGATCCAAATAATAGAAAATCAGAATTAGAAATGAAATGGTACTCTTGTCTCAGCCTTTTCATGCTACAACATTATGATATGCACTGGGTGGCATAGCTATGCCTATGATTTCAATATATGTAATTCATTCCATCATATCTTGGCATTAAAATTATTTAATTCTGTGGTCTTTAATGTCTTGTCTTTATATATACATCAAACACACAAGGGGGTTTAGTTCATCTTTATCTGGAGACTTTTAAATGGATATCTTCAGTGTCATAATGCTTGTATGTCATGTTATGCTACTTTCTCTTATGGGAACCAATTATCACCAAGAGAAGCTTTTCTACCTTTCTGCAAGCCCAGGTTTTCACCCAAGACAGTTGTCTACTATGTTGTGTGCTGTGTTACTACTCTTCGTCTTTAACTATTTTACATGCCCCCCATCGCAGTCTTTTTTTGTGGTAGAAACAAACGTGTCTGTGTGAAAATGTAAAAAATTAAAAAAAAATATTTATCCTGGCTTCTCTCCTCTGAAAGGGTATATTTTTTTTTCCTTTAGTTGACTTTAGTCAATTCTTTAAACAGCCACAAATCTCACCTTTTCTCTTTGTTTGCAAGGTGCAATGCAAAAAAGAAGCCTAAAGCACACACAAAAAAAAAGTAAAAATCACTGCCCTGTGTTTTTATGATGTTGTTTTAAATAGAAAAATCTGGTATTCTCTCAAGAAACATGAATCATACACAGGGTTTTAAAACCCTTCCCACAGACTGGATTTTTCCATGCCTTATTCTAGCATGGTTTTCTAAGAAATGTCTTTGTCAGCTCCTCTCCTCCTCCTCTCTAATAACTTTTGAACCAGCTGGACAGTTTCAATCAATACATTAGGTGGGTATAAGTAGAATATAGTTGTCATTGCGTTTGCATGTGTATAAGTGTATAAACATTTACCTGGGCAGAGGAGAGACTAATCCCACTCCAAGTTCTTAAAAGCACTGAAAAAAGTAATAGACATCTGGGAATCCACCTAGGTCTTCAGTCTTCTGACCAAATACTCAAGGAAAATTCTTTTTTCCACTGATTCTGTGCTCACAGAACCACCTGACGGAGTAAATTTGCTCCTTCCTCTCTTCCAGGTGTTACTGAAACCCCAGGAAGGAGCTGCAGAAGAAAAGAGTAACTTCAGACAGGGGGAAAACAAGTATATCTCCATTTTGTGCTTTCAAGCTTGGTGTGTATTATTAAGCCATCTACACTGTTTTGAAAGCTACTGTTTTAGTTCATGAGCAAACCAAGACTGAATGGTTAATTGTGTGTATGCTGTAAGGACAGGTCATGCGAGAGAGCACATTTTGTGCCAGATAACAATATTCTTGCACATTATCAGCTTGGAGTAGTCAATGGCTTCAGCTGAAATATAGGAAGCAAACTGTACTTATTATTTTGTATTTTGGGGGTGGACTAGGTAGGTATCAGTAGTATAGATATTTTTACAAGTAATTGCATGCAGATGTTTAGATTTTGTTTGTGCATCTTGAGTATTCCTAGCTTCATAGTAATAAGCTGAGCGTTTCAATTAATATCTTCACTATGGTACTAATAGAGCTAGAAATTGCCTTTAAATTCATAAGTGTCTTATAGAAAATATTTAATTTTTGCAGCTTGCTCTGATAAAAATGTCTGACTGTTAGCTTATAGATATAAGCATTAAGCTTGGTAGCCAGTGAATATCAGAAGGTTTAGTGATTGGTTTTGACAAGCATTCAACATTTATCTGGATCTTTCCAGTATCAAAATCAGGCATGAAGTCTTGTGAGGAAAACCTGTTCTCACAAGGCTTTTGATTCTCCTGTTTCCAGACTGATGGAAGCTACTGAAAAGCTTTCCCATTTCTTCTCCTCTCCCTTCTTAACCGCGGTCTCTTTATCACTCTGTGTTTGTCTTCCTTCACTATGGGTACAGTGACAAATCTTTAGTTTACCTGAAAATTTGAAGAGTTTTTCAAATTGTTCATCTTCAGCTTTAAAATAGATTTGAATCAGAAAGAAGTTTGAAAGTATTTGATTCAGAAGATTGAGATTGGAATACTGTGGACTGATATTTACTTCAGCCAAATATTCAGAAATCCTTTCCATGACTCATCTTTGCACTTTTTCATTAAAAGAGGGAAAAAAAGAATTGCTTACTGAAATGTCCCAGGCTTTGTTTCTCTACTGTCGATATCTCAGAGTGATCTGTTTCTGCTTTGGTTTTGCTTTTACACTAACTGGGACTACAACTCCCTTCTCAGTAGAACTGAAAACATAGTGAAATCTTATCAAAATGAAAATCATAACTAAATTTACAATTGAAGTTAGTTTACTTGGATGACAGTCCTTAGCAGTTATCTTCAGTTGAACTACAAACTAATAACTGCTATTTTTCTTTCGAATAACTACGCTGAAAGAATGTAGTCAAGAAGACTACAGTCAGGGAAAGAGGTCAATAATGGGGAGACACAGAATGACTTAGAAACTGGGGGATGACTGGGCCAAGGTGTCATCTCTTCCAGAAACTGGACTGATCAGTCATTTGGATTCTGGTTTCACGCATGTTCATTTTTTATTATTTTTTTTTCCTCCAAAGTTTTCTGACTGTTGAGAACTTCCTCTCTCACCAAGCTTTCTCTTCACTTCCTCTCTGCTTCTCTCCCATTCTTTCTTCCCTCAGGTACTTTTTAAACCATTTTCAAAGCTGAAATTGCAAATGAGATTTTTGCGTCCTGAATGACAATGACGGGCTCTGTTTGAATAGCTGAATGCTTCAATGGCAGATATGCGATGGAGTTCCCTAAAGCCCAAAGCCTATGAAACCATCCATGATCTGAATAGAACCAATTACTTCTGCTGCTCCCAGCCCAGTCTCTCCTTGGAAGGTTCCTTTGTTATTTTTTTAAGGTCCAAATCAATGCAGCCTTATTGTAGACAGGCCATTTTATCTTCTTCTTTGAAAGAAGAATTTTTCTGCAAGACTGCCTACAGAAGTTATAGACCAGGTACATCATCTTCCAATATGGGAATGTAAAATATTCAGCCAGTTGGATCATTGCAACCTACTTAATTTTCACAAAGGCACTTTGCATCCACCTTTTGCCTGGTGTATTGTTCTGCTGTGGTCCTTTCTTGTGTGTACTCTCACTTAATATGAGAATATGATGTATGCACATTGCAAAATTGATTAGCAGACCTTGCCATTTAACCCGTGTGTGTGCTCAACTGAAAGCCAGTGGCTGGTAGGGTTGTTGTCAGACTGATCATGCTACTGGTATTTCTGTACATCATGCAGGTGGCTCAGGGGACAGCTTGAATGTGAGTAGCCAGAACTGTCAGAAATTATGATGTTCTGGATGCTCCATTGGAATCAGATGGCTCAAATGCATTGGGGTTTCAGTGAAGTCCTAACAGAGAACTCTTCTGCTTGTGCTTTCTCCAGTGAAATGTGAAGTGTTGAGCTAGTGCATACTGTTGCCATATCTCTGTTAACTTCAAGAGATCTTCCTCATAGAGTCTGTGTGGTAGCTGCGGAAGGCTAAGAGTAAGGATAATCAACCTGATACAGTCAACCAGTACAGGATCTAAACTCAGTTTAAGAACTTATTTTAAGCCCATCTTAAGATTTCTGGCCCTTAATCACAGCTATAGTAATAGCTGCACAGGATATTTTTTTTCCAGAGAAGACATAATTATCTGCAAATTCTAACTCCAGTGTCTTGCTGCAAAATGATTGGATTTTCTAGGAAGAATTAAATAATTTCTGTCCACTTAATCTAAAACATTCTATTTTAATAAACCAAAAAAAAAAATAAACCAAAACAAAAAACATTAAAGGGGATTATCCTTGGTTGATGACCTTAACTAGCTTTGGTTGTAGTTGAAGCCTGGTCATACTTGATTTTTCAGATTTGAAAAGTAGCATTCTGACTGATTTCATGTACCCTCTGTTGAAGTTATCATATAGTTTTGTTTCTTCACTTTGACAGATTATTTAATTTAGGTTTCAGTCAAGTAGTTCCCTGAGTGGCAGAACCAGTGAACCCTGCTTTCATGCAAAATTGTGTCCCTTCCTTAAACGTAGCTCAGGACTATGATTACACTGCCTAGTTAGCTGGCTGATGTAAAAAAGGTTATATACCCACTGAAAGTTGGTCCCTTGCCTTTCAGTGCCACAGAAGAACAGATTAAAGACTTCTCCTTTTCATCTGAAGTTGCTGTTATTGTTTTAAATAAATTAAAATGAACAGAAACTTGCTTGAGAATCCTTTAAATGAAACTGAAATCTGTCAAGGGCTGCTAGAGTTATGTAGATGAGTAAAGGAGGTTAAAGGTATAAGAAGATGGTATATTTATTCTATATGGTATAGCGTTGTATCTCTTAAGCCCCAAACATATTTTAGGCTTCAAAATGGGAAATAAAGCAATTCTGAAAGAGCTGCCTAAAGAAATCTGTCATGAAATTCTCCAAAATGGTCTCAAATGAATACTTACACATTTCTGCTAGTTGCTATCTCTCTTCTAAACAAAGAGATTAAAGTATTGTCATTTTTAACAGAATTTCAGAACTTCATTCCCAAGACAAGCAAATTTCTTTTTTTTTTTTTTTTTCTTTTCCTTCCCCTCCCTCAAGATACTTGTACTTCTCTCTTCAATTTTTCTTTAATGGCATCAGATGCTATTTTCCACTGAACAACACTCCCGATTACTCACATGTTATTCTTAAGGGCAACCATGAGCAGCTAGTCCCTGCTCAATGCTGGTCTCATCTCTCTTACTTTCACTTCAGGGCTTCAGTCTCTTCTGGCTGATACCTTAGCCAAGATGGGTTGCAGGGAACTGAGCAATTGTATTACAGTTTTTCACTGTGCTTCAGCTGTGTCTTAGGTTTTCACAGAATTAGAACGAAGTGCCTTATACAATGCCTTGGGAATGTATTTTGGTCCATTTCATATGGCTTTAGGAACATCTTCAGGCAGATACTCTTCCCTGTCCAGCTGTTTTGCTGAGCTTTCTGCACATGTTCAATCCAATGTCTTTTTGGGGGACATCCTTTCTTGGGTTTCACTACAGTACAGAAGACTAACTGTTTGCAGCATAGCAATGTCTGGTGCTATAAAGCAATTAAAAAAAAAAGTATTGTGTGAAGACCCCCAGTATGAAGTGATCCTGTTTGGTAATACACTGGGGATTCTGCAGGCTGAGATTCCTTATTGCTTTGTTGTGTTTGCTTTTCATCTTCCAGTTTAAATTCAGAGTTGCCCTAATGCTGTTATGTATTTCACAATATTGATTTTTTTAGCTGTCTTCATTTAATATTTTTCCTTTTTACTTTTTTTTTTCTTTTCCTTTTTAGACCAACCTTCACATCATAGATGTGAAGAAAGAATAGATACAGAAATTGCTTTTAGTTAGAGAGTATGTAATTTACTCTTTCGCTACAGGGGGAAGAAAAAATTACCACAGAAAAAGAAACACAGGAAAGGCCAAACAGTATCTGGAGCTGTGTAATCATCGGGATATGTATATATATATATATATATATATATATATATTATATATATATTTTTTTTTCTTGTTCCTTCAGTTTCCTAGTCAATTATTTGATGCGCTTGCCTGTCTGAGCTATGACCTTCCAGAAAGGCCCTCTCCTCCAGTCCCCGCACACGACTTGTCAACACATTAGTCATATACAACTCAGCTGATGCCAAACGGACGCAGTTCAGCCAACTATTGAGAGGCTGGATATTCTGCTGCCTTCTTCTATTGGTCTTGGTTTTTTCCACTGTGGAGACTTTGTGGCGCTTTAAGACTGCAGAGGGCTGGGGTTAAGGCTCCGCTCCGCTGTGCTGGGAGGCAGGGGAGGTTAGCGGCGGGATCAATGTGATTAGAGCTGCAGGAGAGGGAAGATGTGCCCGCCCGCCTGCCTGCCTGCCGCCGGGCCGACGGGAGGTGTGTGAGGAGCCGGCTCGCCGCGGCTCGGGGCTGGCCGCTGCCGGGGATGCTCGTGTGCTTGCGCCGGAGGATTTGGTCACCTGTGGCCCTGCCTGCGCCACCAACCTGCGGGCGCCTCCCCGAGCCAAGGACACACCTGGGCGCCGCGCAGCCGCCCCCCGCCCCCGCCGCCGGCTGCCTCTTCCCCCGCCCGAGAGCCGGGCGGCGAGTGTCGGCGGAGCCGCGGGGCTGCAGGCGGGGCTGAGCGCTCGCTCGCTGGGCGGACGAGCGGCCCCGCAGGCTCCGAGCAGCCACCAGCAGCCGAGGGAGGCGGCGGCCGGACCCGCTGCGCTCTGCCTGGCAGCTCCGGCCCGGCCGTGGGCGCGGCGGGCGAGGGCGAGCCCGGAGCGGGGAGCGGGGGAGCGGCGGGGGCATGTGGATGTTGGCCGTCGCCTTGCTCCACAGCATCTCGCATGGTGAGCGCTGCCGGCCCCCGCCTGGGGGCTCCGGCCCTTTCTCCCCTCGGGAAGGACGGGGAGCGGGTCGCGGTTGTGCCTTTTGTGTTGGGAGCGTCGCGCCGGCTGTTCGCAGCCGTGAGGAGAACGGCAAAGGTTGCTCTGCAATCATTTAAACTCGCTTACCTAGCAAAGTGACAGCCAGTAGCCTAGCCGCGTTACTGTATGTCTGCCTCATTCGGAATAAGACGGTGCTTGCAGAGGCAGGGATAGAGGTGCTTTTCCTTTCCTTCTTAGCTGGAAAAGTACAGAATTTTGTTAAGTGCCGTATAAATCCGTCGGAGCACACGGGGATAATTTGAAGGGCTTTCACCCTAAGTGTTTGCATTGAGATATTGCTTCCTTTTACCTTTTGGGTATTTTTTTAATCGCCCTGTGCTTTCATCTAGCAATTATTTTTTTGATGTATTTAAGAAGTAGTATTTTAAAATTATTTCTCTTTCACCGTTTCACTAAAGATGTTCCTGCTCTATATTTTTTTTTTTTTTGGTCACTCATTTATGTAAAAATATGCATGCATAAGCATTACATCATCTGAAAATTTTGAAGACTTTTAGTCAATTATAAAGTTAGGAAGGGGAAATGAGAGGGGAAGTAGAATAAGGGTAAACCTGTTCTCATTTTTCTCTCTATTCTGCAAACTCTTTGACTGTCTAACATTTATTGTAGTTTATTTTTTTTTAGTAGTACATGGGGGTATTTTGGAACATTGAGATATATGTTATTGAAAACCATGCCATATGTGAAAATACGTTTAAATTGCATAACTTTTATTCAAATGCCTATTAGCATTGCAGTTTTAAGGACAGGAAAAAAATTATGCTGTAATCTGGGATTCTAGCAATTCTATTACATTGGCTCCTTTTTCCTCGGATTTGAGAATGTAGCATTGCCTGTAATGCATCACATCCTGGCAGTTAAATCAGAAAGATTAAACACACAATTCTCAAAATAGGTAAAGCAGGTAGAATAGGAAAATATTTCTTGTATTGAATGAATGTGAGAGAAGCACAGGGCAAAGTGTAAGATTTTCCTGGAAGATACAAATAATTGAACCTCTAGCAAAGGGTAAGGAATGAATGCTGGATGAGGGTGCCTTCACATCTACTTAAGTATATGCTGGACGAGAAAATACATTGACAGGCATGGCCAGTCCAGTGCGAATAGACGGATAGATCATAGATTAGGAGGTGAATCTTAAGTGTGTATTTAGGGCTATCTTAAAACGTTTTCATCTTCTGAGTGCCACAGAACGCAAAATGATTGAAAAATCCAGATTGTATACTTTGAAATTTTGCATTTCTTCTAGCAGTAAGACAACTACAACAAGTTCTAACGTTAAGAAATTATCTATTTATTTATTTCTTTATTTATCTAATTATTTATTTATTTTTACTGGCAGCACTGTGCCTTTCTCTCCATCCTCTTCAGCTAGATACGTTGCTGGGAGGGATTTGCTGTTAATAAGACAGACTGAATCAGCCTGAAAGTATATGCTCTTACCAGTGCTATTCATTTAAATCTAGATTTGTATAGGAAAGAACTTTGTTTCTGTCTGAAATCTTACATATTGTAAAAAAGAAGCAGCATGTATTTTGGTCTACTGTACTGATGTTATAAATTTTATGCTTTAAGCTAGTTAGACCCCCTTCCAGTGGTTTTTGAAGAACAGAGTAATTTTTGCTTAATGAGGTTGAAATACTATGAAAATCACTTTCATTTCCTCCTTGATCTATGAAGTAGCTAGCAATTTCACTTTCAGTATCCATGTGTTTTTGGATCACAGTCAAACATAAATTTGTATCCCAAAGACTCTTCTAATTTGATAGTATAACGTGTAAATGATAGAAGCATCTGCATAGATTCTATACTGCCTCACAACAATGTTTGTGAATCTAGATTACTAACTGGTTTTGTGTGATAATATTTTAAGATGAAAGCATTGTAGAAATAGGTAATGGATGGTTCAATGACTCTATGCAAGTTAAGAAGTATGTTTGGTTTCAACATCATACTTTTGTCAAAATGTATATGTGTTTAGGATCTTTTTAAAATAAATTTTTGAAAACACAATCTACCTTCCTGTTAAGGCTGAACAACTTGGTTTTATTTATTAATAACAATTATTTGGACTCTCCCATCAAAATCAAGTCAGAGGACAGTATTTTTAAAGGACTTCAGATTTTAATGCAGTGTCGTATCAGATATGTATCTCTTTGAAGGCAACGACTGCATGTATAAAGTGATATGTCATGTACACATTTATTTTCATTATTCTATGTATAACTACATCTGAACTCCATTGTGTGAGAAGCAGTATTCTTTTATGACTATATCTGGGGCAAGGAGGGCTGGCTATTGATGGTTGCTTGGCTTCTGCCATTGCTTTTTTTGAACCCTTTATGGAACAATACTACAAATAACTACATTTAGGTAAAACACAAACACATGTATGAGTGTTTTTCAATTATATGTTACATCTCATTCTAATTTTAATTTTAAAATATATAGGTTTTTATTTATTTATTTATTTATTTATTTATTTTTCCTCCCCAGGGAAGAAATAAAAAATAAACTCACACTTTATGGATTTAACCCTGTAGTTGTCATCTTGGGCAAAATTTCTATCAAACATAGTGGAAATCACCTGAACAACAATAGCAATGTTGCCCCCCCCATGCTTCCATACAGTCACTCAGCACAAATACATTTTGTCAAATTAGATATGAACAGTGTCACTGGGTAGGCTTTGTTTGTCAAATAGCTTCCTTTTGGGGACAATAAAATACTGACATGTTGTTATATCCAATTAGTATTTCTGAAGACTGAAGCAAAACCTTCCCAAACACCTGGTCTAAGTTTTCACATTTTGTAAATGCTTTAAACTCTCATTGCTGTGAGTTTCTTAAAAATACAGGTAAATATTAACCATAAATCCATTGCAGCCTTAGTAAGTGCGTGGGATGATATAGACATCACTGGGAGCTATGCAGCTAAATTCACTGCTTTCAAAGCCTGAGTCATGCAGGGAGAATCCTGAGCAATACTTTTGAGTTACCTTCAGGGTTACTATATCTGCACTACCTTCCATGTTACTATACCCAAATATTCCAGGAGTATGCATGTGACATTAACAGCAGAAGTCTACTGTAGGCTGGCCATAATTAGGAAGGGAGCACTTCACTAATTACAGGGAAAAGAGGAGGGAGAAGTTAGAGGATGCTGTGAGGAGAGAATGGCCTCCTTCAAAATCCTGACTGTTTATTGTAATTACTGTGATAAAGTTAGTTCAGAATTAGGATCCTGTTTTCAGGACTGATTGTCTTTTGGTATCATTCAGTCTCTGGTGTGTTTATGCTGAACTCATTTGTAGGCTTCTCTCTGGCTGCATTTCTTATATGCCTGTTGTCCATAGATGTTCTGCTGAAATCAATGGAGCATCAGGAAGCACCCAATACAGTACAGATGTCACTAAAAAGAAATTTCCATTAAAATGATTTCCTGTTTAAATCCTTCCCCTGCCCTATGTCTCTCTATATGGGCTTTAGCAGCATGTTAGAAGACTCAGAGGGATCACACTGAACTGAGAGCAAGGGTTAGTCCAGAGAATGAGCAGTGAAAGTGACAGTGGTATTTACGATACTCCTCAAAGAAAATGGTGACTCTCAGTGTTGGAGAAGAAACATTTGAGGAAAAGAGCAAACGTCTGCCTTTGTAGAAACATATTGTAATACGTGTATAGCTTATTTGGGATTGTGTAACCAAATCCTCACCTCAGAAAGTTTAATGCACAAGCAGAAAGCATTTAGCTTGCTATATGTTTGTGAGTGTCACCATGCAGCTGATGGTGTTTTTAATCTGCTCTTACTCAAGCTATGATGTAATTAATCATCAAATGCCAAATAGAGGAAAAAAAAAATATAACAGCTAGGCAGCCAGAGTGCTCTGAAAACCTCCATTTTCATTTCAAAAGAAGCATTTCATCTCAGCTCAGGGTGCACTGACCCCAGGCTTCGGGGCCGGTGGGCTGTGGCGTTCTGGCCGTGGGTGGGCAGCACGGCGCTGCCTGTGCAGAGCCAGGGCCACGCGACACTAGTGGGCAGCAAACCACATGTGTCCGGCAGCGATCCCCAGTGCCGTGGGAGCCGACAGCGCCCGAAGGAGGTGTTTTGTCTGCGTTTCTGTATCAATGGCTGCTAAACTTCTGAACTGGTGGGCGCTGCATCTTCTTTCCATGGCACTGAGTGGCAGACGGGAGTGACAATTGGAGGCATTTTCAGGCACGGTTTAAAGTGAAGTTGATTTACACAGGTGGTAAAAACAAACCCATAAATGCTGTTAAGCATCTTGCAGCTCTGGACTGTGATTGCAGTGGCATCTCTTTAGCGGTGCTGCATCTGGAAAAGTTTAGAAGTTGGTTTTTATTTTGTTTGCTCTTGAGTAAATTCTTTTCATGCAATATACCAATAAACTGAATTATTTGGGAGGGTCTTGTGGGCTTTGAATAGCTCATGCAGAAATTTCCTTCAGCTCAGGAGCTGTGCAAGGCTCTGGTTACAGGAGCAGCTGGGCTCAGGCTGGACCTCAACTTTTTGTATCTTTGCCTGGTTTAATATCTTAACAAATATACTGCTCTCTCAGGTGTTGTGGTTGTTTGGAGTGGGGAAATAATCTCCTTTACCTTTTTAATAAGCATTGAAGTGACAGGAAAAAGGCAAAAAGAAATAATATCAAACATCTTTGTTTTTTTTTTTTTCTGGGGGGGATGGGAGTGGGAGAGTAGGTTGGGGTAGTAGATTAAGGAGCAAAATAGATGAAATTCTCTCCTTTCCCCTTAAAGTTTACTCTAAATAACAAGTTGTGCATAGAATCAAGGCCTATTTGAACATATTGGTCATTAAGACTTTGATTTTTGATTGGAGCATAGCATTTATCAGTGTCTCAGTGTAGGACTTCCAGATTTCCAGTGGGAAGGACACTAATTCCAGCTTTCACTTTTAGAAACTGGTGAAGGCAGAAAAGATTATATTCAACTTAATTGTTCTAAGGTACAATTATTTGATTAAAAAAAAAAAAAAGTTATTTCTTTTGAGTCATTGAAACTCTAAAAGTACTAAAAAAAATCCATTTAAGCCATACAGATCTGTAGGTCAGCATACTTAATTATTTCAAGGTGAATGTGTAGGTGTATGCAGTTAAATTACTTGTTTCACAATATATTTTGACACATTTCATAATCCTTTTTATCAGCATTTCCTTTCTCTTTAACCTGTTATGAAATCAATGAAATGAAGATTTCACATTATGGTGTTATTGAAAGAAACCCTGTCTTCTCAGTCTTCACTTCCCTGTATCTTAAAAGCATCTCCTCAAACAACTGGTAATTTCTAAGTAAAAAAAAATGAGAGGTATTTCATAAGACCCTTTCACAGCACAATATTTTAGACCAATGAAGAGAAACTCCTTAAGAACAAGCCACATATTACTGAGGTACTTTTTAGCACTGTTGGTTTTTCTTGCTATTGCCATTTTTTTTTTAATAATTCCATTCACTGAAAAATTCTTGTTACCTCATAAGTATTTTTTTCCCTATCAGGGCATTGGATTACTCATCAGAAAAAGTGAAACTAGGATACATCAGTATATACCTTTCATGGTGGAATGGGCAACGAATGTTACAATACATACTGAGGAAAGAAAGGCGAATGGCTGGCTAGACAGGATGACAGAGTTTTAACAAGTCTTCCCAGAATTCTTATTTAAGCTATTTTTTAACTTAAAAGACAGGGAGTAAGATTTAAGAGTGAGCCAGCAATCCTATTTATAGAAAACCATTTTTAAATGCAAAGGCTTTGAGAAAGAGAGTCACCTCCATACTAAACACCAGCCTCCCTGGAGCTTCCTAGTAATTGAGGGAGAGAGCAGCCTGGCGACCCAGGCTGAATCACTGATGTGCCTCTGCTGAAGCTTCCAGAAGGACAGACCCTGCACGAGCACAGGAACACGGGTCACAGAGCAGCCCGAGAGCACATCTGGAAATAGCACCCTGGTACATGTCCAAGTGGCAGGTGCAAAGGCATACACAAGGACCATCTGAGAAATTTTTTGCCTGGTTAACATCCAAAGGCTGTACATGCACATCATCATCCTGCTCATATGGCTCTTAAGCTAATATGTCAGGGATACAGTTCCTTATGTTTTTTTTTTTTTTTTTTTTTTTTTTTTATATATATATAGTTACACACACACACGTATGTAAGTATCTATAGCTTGTAATTGCTTAAAATCTACTGTATATGGAAAATCTGGCACTTGTTTTGCTGTCCAAATATAGTGATAATTTCTTCCAATTACTTACACGGTAATCCCATGCAGAAGATTTATGGTTTAAGATTTATGTTTTTGCTTTGCTAAAAATTTTTCTTAGTAGCTTTCTGTCATCCAAAGTAATTGTTTGAGTAAATTTTGGGGAGCCCTCCAGTGTTTTAAGAATATCAGAAACATGATTCTTGAAAGGACTAGGGATCTTTCAGTACAGCTAGAATATAATTATGTTGCATTGTAGCTGCAAATAGTTGCCTATCTACATAATCTGCTCAGAGTGATTCTACAGATAAGACTGAGTAGCAGCATTCCATGGCCCCAGTTTATAGGTGCCACAGATTCAAGGGACTTGATAGAAATGTTTGTTTGCAGTTCTGTTCTTTAGAAGCATCTCCATCACAATTCGTTGTTGTTCCGTAGAGTTTCCTAGAGGTTTAGCAGTTGGTATGGAATTCAAATACCAAATGCAAACCTTTGACATGTGGCTCTTGTTTAAGCTGACAGAGAAGGTTAACTGGGATACTGAAATGTGCAGACTTGGAGGAACTCATGTTGTTGTTACAGTGGGTACTGGTCTGCACAAATCTTGTGGTAGGATTTGAGTGTACCAAAATGCTAGTTGGTTGCTTTTTCCCAGACTGTGGAAAGGTGATGCATAAAATGTAAGCTCTGGCTTTTGCTAAATTCTCTTGCATGATGGTTGTTTCTATCAGAAATAATTGTGGGTTTTTTGTTTGTTTGTTATGTTTTGAAGTATTACCTTCTGAAGTCTTTGGAGTTTTCTGTGGGAAAGTTGTTATTTGCAATTTTGCCCATGACTCAGGAAAATAATGTGAATATATAAAGTCAGCCTCCGGAAAATTATGAGGTGAGCATGTAACATGATGTTAGACCACTTCTGGCTTGAGCTAAGGACAGAGGAAGCCCTTGATCAAATCCGTTTTGTTAATAAAAGCAGATTCTGATGTCTCTGTAGTGGGATCTTAGTAGAAAAGGTGTCATTCAAGAAAACCAGGCTTTAGGTGGACCTCAGTTGAAAAGGAAAAGGCTTCCTGTGGTTCACCATCCAGAAGGTCCTGCATGCACTCTCCAGCTGAGACTTTTCTTCCCCTTAGGGAAGTCAGTTAAAACTGACTGTGGGTCAGTTTAAAAGACACTTCACATATTGTTTCTCCACACGTCAACCATAATTTGGGTTGCAGCTTCGTTATGTCATGATATGAATGAGGTAATTTGGGAGACTGTCACTGAAGCACAAGTTCTGTAGATATGTCTGCAGACATCTAATGTAGAGATTTTTTTTGACATCATAGTAAAGTGATTCCCAAATGTCTAGAGTAATGATTTCCATTATACTAGTCATGCTTCTAGCCGTGTATATTTAGCAAGCTTTCCTTTGTTCCTAGTTTTGTTGTGTCACCTGAAGGTTTCTTTTCCACTATGACAATGTCTCCAAAACCTTGTTGTGTGAGGGTTCTAGAAACCATATTTTTATCATGGCAAGGGAAAACAGGAGAAACACAGAGGGTAAGGTTCATCTCTCTATGGAATGGGCAACGTTGCCATGCTTTTTGTCATGTCAACTGTTGAAGGTTTTTGTTCTCAACCTTTTGTAAATATATATTTAAAAAATACAAAATGGATGCTTAGGGGAGAGGGAGGGCAGGGGGTATGAACAGGATTTTTAGAGGGGATGGTAAGGGAGGAACAACGTGAACTTGAAACTACATGGATGTCTAGACAGCATTGTAAGGTATGGTAAGAGGAAAGGCACCCAAAGAGCATGAAGCCCTGTGGGACAGCAGGAGAGCAGTCTCTGAAGGCCAAGGCTGAACTGTGCAGCTTATGACAGGATTTTCTGAAGTCTTGGCTTTAGTTTGCATTGGAGAAGGCAAGGTTGAGCCTGTACTCTTGTGGGTAGGAGCTGCAGGCATGGAACAAAACAGCATGTGACTTTGGAAGTTTCCAGTGCTGGTCCCCATGGCTCTATTTTGGTTGTTGTTCTGCATCCTACTGTGCCTAGTGAGGGGGAGCTCAAACTCCCAACTGCCCTTGTCATTCACTTGCCTGTGTTCAGATTTGTCTTTCATATGTGTCTTCTCATGATGTTTCATCTATGATATAGGCTTAATTTGAGGCCTGCAACCCCTCCTCTCTCCACCTTATTCTTACAGTTATTAATATTTATTTTGGTAGAAAAAGTATTATTCCTGTTCCCAAATGCTTTCCCATTGAGGCAACAAATGTATATGGGGGATTGAAGCGTGTCAAAGGCAGAAAGCAATCCTGTGAATGTCAGTGAGGCTGTAGGGTAGGATGCATGAGTCCCTTGTTTGAGTGAAGGAGCCGAGCTCCCTTATTGGGCAGGAGAGAGATAATTAATCCTTGGGAAAAGAGGCTGAGCTGTCAGGTTTTCAGGGAAGCACTGGCAGTCATGATTTGTTGTTCAGCTGTTGGGAGCTGGAACTGGCAGGTTTGGTGCAATGGGGTCTGCTCAGTGCATGTGCCTGAGCACCCAGCCTTGTTCCAGGGGCCCTCTCTGGATATGGTCTCCTGACAGTGCTGCTGGGTAGAGGAGGATATCTCCAACACACCAGGTCGCTGCCCCACTGGAGAGCAACTCTTTGTCTCTACAACAAATTGGAGAGCTCCTTGCTTAGCAAGTCCTGAGGAAGACTGTACGGATACGGTGGGAACATAGCCTTGAGTAGGGAATGTGGATTTTTATTTTTCTTTCTGAGGAAGAAAGGAAGTGTTAGCCTTTAGCTTCTCTATCCTGGTCTAGAGTAAAAATCCTGTCCAAATTCCTTCTGTTCTTCACTGTTTTTTGCCTTTAGCTAGCTCTGGAAGGAGCAGTGCAGCTTTAGAGAGATGTGACTGTCCTATTAAAGTGCTACACGCACTCAAGCTGCGTTTATTTCACTAGTGACAGAGCTAAAGGCATTTTTGAACATCTTAACTGGTGTCACACGTGAAGGCAATGCCAAGGAAAAAAAAAGCCTATCTGAAGGCACTGTAGCTATAGCAGTTCAATGCATATTTATTATGGTCAAAACTTAGTCCCTAGTGGATAAAAGCAATTATGGTATTCCTACCACAGCTCAAAATGCATTTTTATAGAAGAATGCTGATTTTTTAAAATAATTACAAAAGGAGCTAATGAGTTTTTCTAAAACATTTTCCACAGCTAAATAATAGTCTGACTGCTACCTAATTTCAAGAAGAACTTAATTTCAAAATAACTTTTTTTGATCTGTGCATTGTGTTCCTTTATTGGTCATGTTCAAAAATAACAGCTTTGTATGACTACTATGTAATGCAGTTTAGTCTTCTGTCCCACATTGCTTCTGCTGCTTGCAGTCCCTGGTGTAGACCCATGTTGGGGTAATTGTAGTAGGGGATTAAATTTGGTTGAGCACCTTAGCCTTGACATTTCCTAAGGCGTGTGCATTTGGCCTTGTGCACACACAATTTTATTTAAAATAAGCAACATGTATTAAATAGCTAGCAAGTGGAAAATGAAGGCATTATGACATGGCACAGTGCAGGTACTCTTGTGATGTTAGAAAGTGGAAGATATGGGGAGCTGCACTTCTGATACCAGCAAGAGATGCTGTCATCTGGCTCAGGACTGCTGTCCTCTTGGGAGGCTGGAAGAGAGATTTAGGGATGGAGTGTGGAGATGGTGGTTGTTATCTTGTGTCTCAGCCTATCTCTGACTGTAGTGCAGGCTCAAGTAGTGTTACCAGCTCTGTCGCTCCCCTCTCAATTTGCCACATTGCAGTTTTTGTGAGGTGATGCAAAATCTCCTGGCTTTCCTTTTAAGTTTTTGCTTGTAAGAAACAAATAAAAATTTAAAGCTAAATAATAAAAGTGCTCAAGAGATTGAATAAAACCCATAATTTGAAACTTTTCAATGAAATTACTTTTATTTTTAATTAAGTCGACTCCATGTATGCTGGTATGAGCCAGGAATGCATGCAGTATGGTGAGTCTACATTTATGCTTGTAAGAAACTAATTTATTGCCTTTTATTAGTTTATCTGTCAGTCACTTTTCTTATTAAAAGTGTGACAGTGCTTTAACAGGACATACTATTTGTTCTGGGGTCTTTTATTGAATCATCACCACTGGTGGACAGTTCCATGCTATGCTCGTGAGACTGCACGTGCAGAATGCATATAGTTGGGTGAGAAATCCTGGGGTAAACTGGTCCTGTGCTGTAACTGGTTACTTTATTTTATTAATGTACCGTCATTCAGAGAAGCCAAAAGGATTATTAGTAATAGCTCTGTAAGAGGGATATATTCAATTTAAATTAGCTTACAGTTTGGCCTGTATGATCTGGTGTCTTTAAAAGGTAGGTAAGCAGCTCTTCATTTTGCTTCCTTACATAATATTGTAGGAAAATTTTCTAAGTCCAATCTTATCTGTAACTGTTGCAGTTTATTATATTTAAATGTTTTTGGTGTCCAGAAGAATTGCCCATTTGAAAAGCTAAACACTTATTAAAAATAATTCAATTACATTATTTTGTGTAAATATTCAAACAAGAGACACCTCCTAAGATCCTCCCCCTCAATGCCCAGCTTGTCCTCTTCTTCCTTCCCATACAATATTCCAGGCTTCCTTATGTCTGTACATCCCTTCATGCCCACTCTCTAGATACAAGTGTCATTTTATTGTCTGGGTAAACATCAGGGGTGATTTTCTGGTCTCTCCAGATTTTTCCTTTTCAAAACCAGCATAATTTTGTCAGGAAAACTAGACAATATTACACAGAAAAGCTCCATTAATATATTTTCCTTTCCAGTTCTCCCCCGCCCTGAGCCAAAAAACCCAGCTGATTTAGACTAATTACTTCAAATGCAGTTTGTAAAAGGACGCTAATACTTTGCTGTATCCCTGAAGGTCATCTAAGTGATCTATAGTTAAACATTCATGTGGGAGACTCCGGGGGAAACAGTAAGGGATGATTATAATGGAAGCACTGTGGGCTAAAGTGTGTGCTCATGCGCAAGTCTTCATTTGGCAAACCAGGGTAATGTAGTGTTCCTGTGGTTTTACAGCTCTTCCTTAAATCTGAATAAACTATAGTTTGCAGATCCAGCTTCAACATCTTCCACACTGGAGAACTGTATGTGATCTAGTACTGGAATATTTAAACTGCTTCCTCAGCATTACGATCCTCAATCTCTGTTGTGTTTTATTAAGGAGAAAAAAAGTCTGTGTATGATGTTGTGTCATTAAAATGTGCTGGGTGCCCAAGGTGTTTCTTCATCTGTTCCTCTAGCAGCTTTTCCCCTCAAGTGATTATGCTAATTAGTGTTTGATCAGATGATTAAATTATAATTCGATTAATCCTATGTGCTAAATGCTCTGAATGCATTTCCATCGCCTGAATGCCTTGTGCTTAAGCGTTCCTGTTTGCAGTTTGATACAAGGCTCTTCCCTTTTCCCATACCTAATGGATTTTCTATATTAAAAAAACTACGGTTCCTTTTGACATTGGGAAACAGAGGAAAGGGATTTTTGTTTTCCTGCTCTACTAAACAGAACCAGAAACATGTAGGTTTTCTCTAGATGATCTCAATTTTCCTAGGGATAAAAACAAAACAAAAAAACCCACAAACAATAAACAAAACCAACCAGGTGAAAAAAAATGGTCCAAGTTTGGTGTGATGTGGGAATTTTTGTGTGTTTTTTTTGTGTGTTTTTTTGTTTGTTTTGTTTTGGTTTTGTTTGTTTGTTTGTTTGTTTTTTTCCTGTTAATATACATGCACTTCGTGTCACGTTCATAACTTACCAAGGCAAAAAACTGTGGCACAACTAAATCCTCTGTCTGCTTCCATCACGAGTGGTATTTTCCCCAAATAATTCTCCCCTTTTCAAAGCTGAAATACATTTTGGTCCAGAAGACTCCTTTGCAGAACAAATTGTACTGTGTGTGCATGAGAGAGAGAGAGAAAGAAGATTATTTTTCCTTCTGCTACCTGCTCTCCCCTCCCCTTTCATCTAGGTTTATTTTTGCATGTCATCTGTAAGAGATAATCTCCAGTAAGTGTGTAGAGTGGAGAATACACTGAATTTATAACCTTGATGCCTCTAAGAGATTAATGCTTAGCTGCAACGTTGCTTGCTTTTTCTTTGGGGTCCTGCATTTTTAGGATATCTTGTTTCATGTGACTAGGTTCTACAGATTGGGGAAAATTAAAAACAACAACAAACTTTTAAAGAGGAGGTACTTCAGCTTTGCATATCAAACATAAGTAGGTGTTATTCAGTTAGATGTGTTAACTGACTTCTCAGTTTTTGTGGAGGTAGGATGCTATCTCTGAACACCAGTGGCTGCCTCTGTCAGAGACTACTTGATAGTAATGAGTGGCCTGAGTTCAGAGAGAGGATGCTAAATTTAAATCCTTTTGTTTGCTTCCATTCTACAGTGAAAAAACGAAGATAAAAATCATGAAGCAACCTCCATTCCTCTCTCCCTTTCTCCCTTTCCTGAATTTATCTCAGGGGAAGTGTAAGACAGATTGAACATAGGGTTGCCAAGACTTGTCTAGGGGGATTTTAATTTGCTGTACCCCAGGTGTGGGAAGGTAGAGCAAGGGAATAAGAATGTAAAGGATGATTTCCCTCTCCCTCCCTTTGTTTACCTTAAAAGCTGTCAGTGATACATAGGGTTCCTATAACATCTTATTTCTCTCCTTTCAGACTGTTTAGGAAACAATTTTACCTGTGAGGTGACTAGCATATTACAGTCTATTACCAGCTATAAACCAACATGGGGTAAATGAGTCTCCATAATTAAGTTTGTAGAGGCCAAGAGCACCTTCATACTGCTGGTCTTTAAAGTGCACTTGTGTAGCAGTGATTGAATATTGACATCTCATCAAGCTTACAGTTTAAGAAAATCTGTGCCTTGTGACTGAATTCAGCCTCATCCTTTACCAGGGACCCTACCCTGTAAGTCTTACTCTCACCCTTGTCTTGCCAATTTACACTTTTGCCTTGGTTAGTTGAGTGGGTGTCCCAGGCAATTGTCCCACTTGCTTACTCTCTCCAAGCAGATTGTGGGAAGATCTTTTTTCTGTAATTATCTGTGCAGATTTAAGAAGTTACAACCTACAGCTGTCTCCTGCTACCTGCCTGAGAGGGGTTAATGCTCCTGCAGGTTACCTCAAGAGTAGCGGTTTGTGTGAGTGATCCCTGATCCCTTCTAGTAAGAGGCCAGATGAAAGCAAAACTCCTATTTTAAATTGCAGCTGATATAGTTGTCTGTAAGCAGAACCACTCACATGAATCACTCTGTCATAGCTGTGTATGGTAGAAACCTCCACATGGGAATCAGTAATGCCTTCAACCGATTCAGATAAATAGACCTGGAAGCAGGCTTGTGTCAACATCCCCATTTTAGAACTGAAAGAATTAGGCTAAGCTGAATTAAGGCTCTAATTCTAAATGAAAGTGCTAGCTTAGGATGCTGCTTAGCTTGTTCTTTTTCAAAGTTTAATTTCAGATTCATTTCCTGAGGATCCCAATGTGGATGGGTCCTCAGACTCCGCCTAGCCCTGGGTAAGCTACTTAAGATTGTGACCTGAGGACGTTACTCCAAAATAAACTAAAATGTGTGTGGGAAGCACGTTATAGGTATTCCACATGAACTAATTGGATGACTGCTCTTTTTCTTTATGGAAAATGTCCTCTGTGTGATCTTCCACAACACACAGAGGACAGCTTGGTAAAGATGATTTTGGAGTAGGGAAGCGATATCCAGGCAGGAAACTAGCTAAATGGCTGTGAAGGTTGAGGTACTACAAAAAATTTCTCTTAAATCTTTAACTTGTCTCCCTGTCTGTGTAATGAGGACACTTTTTATGCCCTCCTGACAAGCGCACTTTTGGATGAATATAAATATCCTTAGAGCTTCAAATTTCTAGATGTAGAAGAATTCATATTCTGCAGCATGAATACCCTTTTGAAAATGTCATCTCTGTGGTGTTGTGTAGTCCTTGCTTTTTCCCTAGTAAGCACACATGCTGATAATCTAGCAGCAGAGGTCAGTACTGTTTTGCATTGGAGAAGCAAAGCTAAGCTAAGGAGGAAGGGACAACCCCTCCAAACCTACTGCATACAAAAATGCAATACCTTTCTTTGCAAACAGCATCATATGTTGAAGTCATGTTTTCCTATGATGTCTTCATATAAAAACTGGTAACACTGCATAGGATGGCACCTCCCAGGGCCACAAGACTATCTGTTGCTATTTTAGGCATATAACCTCTTAAATTCATTGAGCTCTGCTTCAAAAGTATTTGGACTGTAGTTAGTCTGACTTACCACTTTCATGTAGCTACCAATGTATGTAGCTATGGAGTGGGCATGTAATTCTGAACTCAGTTAAAGTCTTCTAAGTCTCACACAGAAACTTAATGAACTTTCTTTTCCTTTTGAACTGCTCATTGAAGGTTTCTGTATTCTTTGTTGCAGGCATATGCTGAAAAAATCCTTAGCGCTAGCAAATTTGTCAGACCTTTGGTGTTCTGCCTGACACATGTATTGTCCTTTCTGTGAAATAGTCACGCTTCCTTGACTGGGTTTAATGGATGTAAACCCTTCTCTCTTGCTCTCCCTGCTTCTCTCCCTGACCTTCGCACTTTCTCAGTGTATGTGGGGTTGGCTGGTTTGTTTGATTACAGTTGAATGTGCTGAATTTAAAGTTAGTGTCAGCTTGTTTGCTTCAGATCAGGTTGTTCTTTGTAGTCACTGGAGTTATGGCAGCATGGTCAGGGCCCCACATGGTCACACGTGGAAGCGGGAGGAGAGAAATAACAGGTCTGCAAGGTGGGGCAGCCATTTCTCTCTCATGAGACTTGAAGCCTGTGCCAACACTGTGGAAACCATCACCATGAGGTTTCTTCTTAGTACCCTTGTCCCACTCATCAGCCTGCTTGTGTATCTAGTTTGCATCAATGGATGCTCAATTTTTGTTTTTTTTTTTTTTTCTTCAGAAATTGCTCATGTGTGGGACAGTGAGGCACAAGGCATGCTTAGGCAAACGTGATCAAACCCCTTTCTTGTCTTGTTTTTGTTTGCAAGTAGGGCTTGTATCAGGTGCAGCTCAGACTACTCCCAGCTCCTGTGAATGTGTAGTCAGGACTTGATGATCTTAAGGGTCTTTTCCAATCTAAACAATTCTACAATTCTATAAGTACATGCAGTTGAGCAGTGCCCAGTCTTACTCTCTGAAACCCTCCCATACCTTGCACATTTCTCTCTGCTGTCTGCAACAACTATTCTCTGTATATCTCGAGAGGGAAAGAGAGGGACAGGAGGGTATCAGAATAAGAAAAAAGGTCTTCTGGTACAAACCTGGATATTAAAAAAAAAAAAAAAAATTAGGAGAAAGACCGCAGCAAATTCTTGGATATGGGTCCATAAACAGCTGACTACATTTGCCATGAATGACAATAATGCCTAGAAACAACAGCTAAACAGAGCAGAAAAAAAGATTGTCTGGGGAGAGAGGAAAAAAAAGAATCAACAAAATACACTGGATAACCCATATGCTGTATTTCCAAAGAGGAATTACTGAATTAAAACTATTTAGCTACTGTATGCACGTGCACATGTGTGGAGGATTTTCTTGGCTGGAGGGCACAGAAATTTAACATCTCCTGTCTTTTGCTTTTTCCTCTTACATTAACAACAGCTAGTGCAGTACTAACTCTCGTCTCAGGAGGAAGGTCTACTTCCTCCTGCTGCTCTCTGCTCTCCTGCCCAGGGCTGTCTCTGATGCCATCTCGTAGCACTTGTCAGTCCCAACAAATTGGCTGGAAAGTCAGGACAGCAATTATCTCTACTTTAACTTTTTTTTTTCTCCTACCATTCATTCCCTTTTCTGTCCTTCCCAGTCACATCAGAAATGTAAATATTCAGGAATGATCCATCCTCAGAGATGACTAAAATTTACTAAAAAATTTTACTTTATCTTTGCCAGAAAGAAACTTGGATTCAAACACCTGGAGTGACTTACTTTTATTCCCTCTTGGAAAAAATGACTTAATGAAAATAAATGTGCTTCTACAAAGTCAGTACTGCTTTCAAGTTCTGCCTGTGCTTTCATCAGCCTGGGGTGTGCATGTAGGAGAATGGTTAGAAAGAATATTTAGAAAAATGTTTTCTGGCAAAGGAAGAGATCACAGATCAGATCAATGAAATTTCCACAGAAAAGAGAATTGGACTGATTTAATTTTATCAACCCGAAATCTTACATCTGGGACCTCTTATGTTTTACTAGCAACTCTAGCAAATAAACTTCTTTGAGTAAATATTATAGAAATATATATATATTATTTTAAAACCTCAAAAACAAAGCCCGGCATGCAATTTCAAAATGATCATACGTACTTCTATAAATCCATTTACATGAATGACTTTTGATCATGACAGGCTATAGCAAATGAGAAAGTCCTAGCAAAGTGGTGTTTAGTTGTGCTATGGTAAGTGTTCATAACGTGCAAATGTTTGAGAAAACATGTCCTTTCACAACTGAAGTCGTCAAGGGACGAGTTATGTCAATAGCAATGCATTAGCAAAATAGTGAAAATGTATGTCTTACTTGAATTATTTTTCCTTGTCCATGTACCCAAACCATTTTAACCTTCTCAGTTATAAGACTGTAGCCAGTTTATTATACCTGATTAAAAGGGTCTGCATTAACCCTCAAATGCTGCACGATTTGACCTAAACCCACAAAGAACTGGCTCCTAAAAGAGTCTGTTAGGCCTGTCCTCCTCCATTGTAGCCATTCAGGCATAATGCAGTTGTTTTGGGTATGAGCAGTTGGTGGTGATCCAGTGTACAGATTTTATGCATGTAAGTGTTCTTTTGGGATTTATTCCAGGATAAGAATGCTATAACCACAGTTAATGAACTTTAAGTACTGTGACAAAATCAAGACTACTTTCTGGATGATGTTGTGGCAAATATTAATACCTGAAGCATATGCATTCATGCTTCTAAAAAGAGATCTCTATGACTATACTTCCACCTCTATGATTATACTTCCACCTCTCAAGTAATAAATGCAACTAGAAATGCTTTTCAAGTTCTCTTTGTATGTGGATTTTCACTGCCGACCTGTCATAAGACAGAATTCCCTCTGCCTGGAATGGGCAATACAGGATTTGTTCCATGTCATAGAAAGCTGTGGTGCTCCAGAACCAAGGAAAGAAGACTGAGGCAGAACTATAGTCTCTTGAGGTCTTCTGAAGTGACAAATATTACAGAGTTACTTGGCTTTGAGCACTGTCACCTTACAGAAAAGTCCTAAATCTTCTAGTACATGTAACAAGGAATTGCTTGTTCTTGACTGTAGCTCCTTGCTTTTAGGTCTGGCTAACAATTGCATTTGCAGTTACACAGTTTCCCAATTCATTAAGAAATTGATTGAAATATGGAACACCACTTACATAGTTTAAATAACGGCTTCTATTTGCTAGCCTGACCTTCTCTTCATTCAGAAAAAGAAAAAAAAGTAAGCATTGAGCCTTCATATTTGGTCAACAAAAAAAGAAACTGTATGACCATTTTATAGAGCTATTAAAAAAAAGGAAAGCTTTTGAAATTTTGTGTTCATAGTCTGTGGTCTAATTTATGTGGCTGAAGAAAAAAACTCACCACTTTATAGACTACTGATATACTTTTAGACATACTGATTGACAAGTCATAAGTAGTGCTCCCAGCAACATTTTAGTTCTGTGGATTTACAGCTCATTATCAGTTATGCTATCCGGTAAAGATTTAAAACTGGTACATCTTTAGAACCTGAGATAGGAAAAATGTGACTAAAACAATTACCTCTGAAATGTGTATTACTACTATTATCAAATTCTTATTTTAGCAAAAGTATGAATTAGTGTTTTAAAATTGAGTAGCCGTTGACATAAAGTTCCAGTGGAAATATTTCTGCACTAATTTTGAAACTGTATTTGATTTAATGGCTTCGTAACCAGGCAGAACAGCATTAGGTGGCTAGGCATTAGAGCTTAGAAGACCTAAGCTCAAATCCCTGCTTTGCTATGCACTTTTAGATGTAATGTCAGGGAAATTTACTTGATTTGTATGGGTGCTGGTTCCTTACTAATTTAAAAAGAGAGTACTTTTCCTCAAAAGATGTTAGTATGATTGTTCTCAGGAACATGACATGTATAGCTCATGCTGCTGGTTACTATATGGAAGTCTAAAAGAAAAAGCAAGTTAATTTACTGTTGAAGGAATCATTACTGAAAAAAATACCCTGCAGAAATGCTCATTTTAAGCAATATTAATGTTGTTCAGCATACACTTTGGAAGCCTTGGAGATGAATGAAAAACAAGTCATAGGGATGCCAGTAAATAAATTACCCCTGTGTACTTCAGCCTGAAAAACCTAGAAGACCTGAGTTAGAGTGTGTGCACATGTAACTGCAATATGGTTCATGATTTAGAAGGTAATATGCGTTATTCAGGTGAGAAACAAGCTCCCAGGTATCAATTTTATTTTTTCTTCCCTGGATCAAGGGAGCTCTTTCAAGTTAATCTGATTTCAGCATTAACTGTGAATTCTGCTGGCTGCCTCTGGATAGCTGTGCTCGCTGCGCCAGGCAGTAATTGCGTTAATCATCCATTTTTAAATAACTGCATTTGAAGTTAAGTTGAGAATTGCTTTTCAGATCTTTAATTTGCTTTGGAAAAGTGAAATAATTCCCACAAGGGTTGTGCTAATCAATATTCCAAAGGCAAATAACCTTTGCTAATACTTGAATATGGGATACTCTACATTCTTTCGCTTAAAGAATTCTGGGGGAAAAATAAACCGATTCTATCTGTAATTTGGTAGGTTAATAACTTTTCTGACTGCCAGGCAAAGGGTGTTTTAGTCATCAGGAGATTCATCAAGGGCAGAATTGCATTGTATTATCTTCCTTTCATTGTTGTTGTTTTTATTTTAAACCTTCTTGCTAATATAAATGATGACAAATTGCATAGCTGTAAATTTGAAAGTCCCTAAATGGCTTTTTTGTCAAATCCTTTATGCTGAAATGCTTACTTGGAAAGATTTTGAACCTCGGGAGCTGGGGGGAGGGGTTTTAATTATTATGCATCATGACACAATGCATTATGCATCATGGTTGTTTTTCTGCTTTTTAAACACTTGTTATGGATGATGAGACTAATATAAATGGACATAGAGGGAGAGCTTCTGCAAAACCTTCTTATGATGTCATATTCTGTTTCTGAGGAATTTCAGTACTGCCTTGCTTGGAAATCAGAGGATAAGCAAACTTAAAAAGGCACTTGGGAGCACACTAATAATTAGCTGCCAGGTAGCCATCAAGGGAAAGTCACCCTTTTTTTTCAAAGGTGCCCTCCTGGTAAACTGGATAACAAACTCGTGTTAAAAACTAAGAATGATAAAACATGGGTGTTGCTGTCTTAAACCTGGGAGTATTTGACCCTGCTTCCTTTGAAACCACACGCAAATTATTACTGGTGCTCAGAATTTGCTTTCTTTACCTTGTTTTTCCCACCCAGGCATGCACATTACTGAAAAACACATTGGTAGTGGGACTTATTAAAGAGCTGGTGGGGTACAATACATTCACTGCCAGAGCTGCTTTTTCTTCTTCTCTTTTCCAGCCAAGTAAACATTTGCTTTTCCCTTGAAACCAACTTGATATTTAGGTTTTGTGCAGGTAGAAGAGGAATGAAGGGGAAAATGCATTCATCTTTTAATAAAGCCTGTTTTTTTAATAGACATAGAGATTGCCAAGGCTGCATCCTGTAAAATTAAGGGAGAGATAATAAGGCTGAACAGAGATTTAAAGAGTCATAGCAGGCAGCGGGTTTGTGAGAGGGGAAAAAAAATTACTGTGCTTCCCCAGAAGGCAAGTAGAATACAA
Organism: Streptopelia decaocto; assembly: GCF_964273445.1. NCBI lineage: Eukaryota > Metazoa > Chordata > Aves > Columbiformes > Columbidae > Streptopelia > Streptopelia decaocto. The sequence goes on from NC_138663.1 coordinate 118,093,105, forward strand.
TATTTCATATTTGAGGGTTGAGAAAATGAAATTTTGGTGTCATTGTGGACATTAAAGATGATACCGCTCAGTGACCCACAGACTACTGGCAACTGCATTTGTTTCCTGAGACGCTGTTCAGAAAAGTCTCAAATCTGTGTTCCCGAGTCATCTGTATAACCAGAATTAATTGGCTGGTAGTTGCACACTGCTTTTTTTTTTTTGGAAGGGAAGGGTAGGAGACAAGACCACCATGTTCCCTTCTCCCCTTACAGGTGTTGTTTTAAGGGCCACTTTAGTGCCATGTAGGCTGCTGCTGAGGTATGCATTATGTTAGTGAGAGGATGGTGCTATCTTCACTGATCAAGGCTGAGCTGTGAAGCTGAGTGTCTGTGTCTGCAGAAGGGCTGCAGCTCAGCCCAGGGCAGTGGTGCCTCATGTTCTGCATCTGGAAACAGGGATCTACCCCCAGGCTGAAACCACTGGGTACAGTATGGGAGTTTTTCCATGAGAGAGTTAAGTAAAAAGTTGTTATTTTTTCTATATTCGCTATTCCCAGATATTTTTTTTTCAACTTTGTGGTTACAGAGTAATACTTATGTCTCCTGTCCTCATCCCCACACTGCTTGAATTTAGATGGCAGGTGAGATGAAAACGAGATGGTAAAAACATCTTTGATGTTATGTTTTAGTGTTGTTACTCTGCAGTAGGTTTGGGCATAAAATTCTGCTGTTTGCCTCTTCACAGGGACCCTGGCTAACATTCTGTGAAGACTCAGACAGAAATGCTCATGCCACCCTTCTCTTTAATGCCAGGGCAGCAAGTGGAAGCCCATGTTCACCAGCAGGACAGGCATATATTTTCATTTGGTCTCACCTATGCTGGGTGTGCTGGTTTGACCAAAAATGGGTTAATTTTCTTTGTGCAGTTAAAAACCTTTTTTTCATAGATAGAATGCTCATTATTTGGACTTAGTTTGAGAACAAGCAGATAACACCCCAGCACATTCTGAGGACATTCTGAGTGCTCTACCAACAGGTGTGAGGCATCGAGACAAGGCAGTGTCACGGTCATTTCGGTGATGGGCTCGTAAGGGTTCATTTACCTTGATCTCGAAACGCAAAATTAAGGTGACCAAAATGCCAAGGGGACATTCAATCAAACAGTGTTAACTTTATTATTTTGCCTGTAAAGCAGCATGTGATAGAGAAAGTGGAGAAAAGGGAAAGAGGAAAAAAAAAAGAGGAAAGAGGGTTAGCTACCACCACAGGTCCAAAGGCGTCCCTGTGGTCCCAGGTCCCGAAACAGCGTCCTGCTAGTCCTCTGTCGTGATCCATGATCCTTTGGTGGGGAGACCTCAGCGATGTTCAGTCAGGAACCATCTTCTATGTTTCTTCACCCCTCCTCTCTCCCATGGATTGAGGCCAAGCTCTGCCTTTGTTTTGCAATCCAGACTTAACTGTGCAAGCCCAAAAAAGTCCCCGCTTTGCTTGCCATAACTCATCTCTGCCCCCACTGCCTCGCATTCAGGGGATCTCTTACTTGTCCGCTGGGTGACCTCAAGACCCTCTGTGAGCTTCTGTTCATGCTTCTCTTCATTGGCCTTAGTAAAAGGGAGGAGGTGGGGCAAGTTTGGCTGAGGCAGCAGGTGAAATCCATTTTCTGGACAGCAGCTATTGTTACCTGTAGTCCCAGGTTTGAGAGTCCTGCACAGTTCTTTCTCTCAGGCCTCTCTCCAAGTCCTTGCACAGTTCTTTCTCCCAGGGCATCTGTTCTCCAAGTTCCTGATGGCAATGTCGAGGCAAATCTTGTTCTTTAGGCTGACTCTTACAGGGGGCAGAACTTGACTGACATCCAGAATGATCAATAAGAGTATACCATCAGCATCACGCTAATTATTTAAAGAGAGTTGGGAGCAAAGGGGTCTTCTGGTTGGCTCTTCCGCTATCTCTCTGTGTTCTCGGGTGTTTTCTCTTGCATCCTTTGTTTTTTCCTTCTCTTCTGTCTTTTATTGGAGCCTGGGAAGGTCTGTGCGGGATGTTTATTTCATTTTTTCACCATTTTGCAGAGACCTCTGGGCTTTTCTGCCTTTTCCTCTCTTTTCTCTCTTTGGGATTGACTGTTTGGACCAGGTGTGACTTGCTGGGACTGGCTACTCAGTGTGGACAGAATTAATGAGAAATTGCCTTGAGTATCTTTTATTTCTATTATATATGTCTGTGTGTATATATATATATATTTACTAGTAGTGTATTACTATTTTGTTATTTTATTAAACTGTGTTTATCTCAATCCAAGTTTCTCTCTTCCCTTTTGATTGTCTCCCCTATTGGAGGGAATGGGGGAGGGGATGAGCGAGCATGTATCATGGTTGTATTGCTAGCTCAGGTTAAATCACAACACCGGGCTACCAAAAAAGTCAGCTCTAAGATCCCATTATCAGTTGCTTAGAGACCTTGTGTCCTTTTTTTTCTTCCCACATATTTTCAATCAGTAGCTCTATTCTATATCTAGGATTTTTGGAAGAGCCTTTGTCATGTCAGCTTATGTGTTTAATTCTTGGCAGTTTCCACCTCACTGCTGGGTCATGAATGATGATGCTTTCCTTCCATCTCTATTTATTTTGCTAAATACCAGCTTTTGAAGCCTTGATTTGTATGACTTTGCTACATTCTCCATATAGGATCTCTCCTTGGTTGTCCTACTGAAGTTCTCTATCATGACCTACAGGTACCCCTGGTTGCTCTGTTCTTACCTTCCTTTGTGTTGAAATGCCTTCATTTTCACAGAACTCTGTTTAAACTTCTGATTTGTCAACAGCCTTCTCATTGAAACTCCTGCATACCCAGGGAGAAGAAAATGAAATAGAAGAATATGGAATAAGCAACAGCATGTAGAAATGTGGCTTTGTTTTGTTCAGCTCTACTGCTCTTCCCCTTCTCACTCCATCCCCCTATTTGTCAATGTTTTATGCCACCGTTTCTCAGGACATCTTCAAAAAGAAAGTAGGTTCATAGTTGGAGGAAAAAAAATCGGAATCCAGATTTTAACTATGTTGCTTCTGGTACCTCCTGCACAATTTCCTTGCTGTTAAAAACCGGTGCACTGCCATACAGTAGTTCAGGTTGTTCCCCAAATCTTCGTATGTCCGAGGATGGGCTGTCACTTCTGCTGTAGTGAACTGTCTCCTGATCAAGTTGAAGAGGCATGCTGCTTTTAGCTAAGATGGATGTGAATTAGCCTGGCCTGGCAGAGATGCCCAGGTAACCTTTCTCTTCTGTGGAAGACCAGAAACAAAAGCAGGAGGAAAGAAACTACTTTTTCCAAGAGTGCCAGTGGCTATTTCATGAGGGTCAAGAAGATAAAAAAAGCCAGGTTTGCCTGTCAGAGGCCAAGCAGAACCTACTCTGCTCTCCACACCACAGGAGTTTGTCCTGCATTCCTGTGGGTAAGAATAGGAATCCTGTGGTTGTGGATCTCCATACTAGAGAAGGACAGTGAAATTTCTTGGGGTGAACAGAACACTACAGAGCTGCTATATGGGAAGCCTAGGCCAAGGGTACGTCTGCAAATTCAGCCAGCTTCAATTCCTTATCCCTAACTTTGGGAGGCATCTGTTGTCCTACCTCATTCTTGAAGTCCCTCTGTTCTTGAATACAGAGGTAGGAGCAATTGAATGGTACTAGCTTGACCTAAGGAAAGACAGAAACCCATATTGTCCATGTTTTTGTCTTCCTTGTAGGAGCTGCTGAAGAGATTTATTATCTTTATTCCTTTTTTTCCTATCTTCTCATTCTGAAACATGGATCCTGCTCTTTTGTCATCATCCCCTCCCTACTGAAAAAGGAGCACATTTAAGTTCAGTGATACTTCATCTTGAACTTCATGAGCAGCCAGGTTTTCTGACATATCTGTACACTCAGGTCAAACCCTGACTTTGGCAGCAATATTCATAGATGAGAAAGTTGCTGGACAATACTGTAATCTAAAATGCCTGCCATCAGAGGGATGAATTCCCTTCCACCTGTCCTTTTAACAGTAGTGGTGTCTGTTACCTTTTAACAACTTCCATGCAGGGTTGCTCAATTCTGACATTCTTCACTTAGCCTGAGGTTTCTGAATGTGTCCTGAACAAAACTTAAATCCTTATTGTTTTCAGGTACTACTAGCCTGAACCAAAGAAAATGCCAATGCTATGGAAAAACTCTTATTAATGTATGGGAAGATTGTTCCCTCTTCACTGTGTCCCTGCTGTTTAGACATGTTTTTTAGACTATAAGGAGATTTGAGAACAAAGTACAATGAGGTTGTGTTGTTGTGCTGCTTACTCAAATTTGAGCACGTTCAGCACATGTGCCTTGTTAGTTTGGTCTTGATCCTATTGAACTTGCAGGATTCTTTCAATCAGCTTCTGTAGGAGTTGGAGTAAGCTGATGGTAGTAAATGGTTTTACAAAGAGCTGTACTGTTTTTGTTTGTCCTTATAAATATTTTATGGCATCATGGCTCTGTCAAAATGCTGCAGTTTCATGTGTTGCATCTAAGAATAAGCCTATACAAAATACTTTTTTCTCTATGCATCAAAAGAAAAAAGAAGAGAGAGTTAAAATGTATAATGAGGCACAGCATGTTTCTAGTGCTGTGACCTGCATTGTTGTTAGATTTAGTAGAAATGTATTCTAGAAAAAAATCTCTTTCATAGTTTTTAAACTGAATACTAACATGGAATGTTAAGCTGTTATCTGTGTGTGATATTCAGGCTGGCAATGGAGAGAGCTGTGAGTAGTAGTCAACAATTAAATGACATAGCAAGAGTCAGATTCCTTTTATAACCCTTATAACTTTCTCAGCTTGGCTTTTTGTGTTGTTGTTGTTTGTTTGGGTTTTGTTTGTTTGTTTGTTTTAACAAGCTACGCAAAAATTAAGTTTCAGTGATTCAGTGATTTCTTGCTCCTTGATTACTTTGACACATCTTTCTTTTCAGAATCTGCCTATTCTGAGAACTACATGTTTGATTAAACAAAAATATTTATGGAACCTGCCTTAAAAAAAAAAAAAAGAGAGAGAGAGAAAGGAAACTCATTTGGACAATTTCTGACACTTTTTCTTTTGATTTAATAAGAAATTTTTTATTTAGTGTGTGCAAAATAAAGCCTCCAGTCGTTATTAATTTCTGTCAACTAACTATCTCCTTCTATTTTAAGAATGCTTCCTAAAAGTTTTAGTTAGATGAAAATGACATATTGAGCATAAGCGTTAAATAGGTTTTTACATAATTAAGAAATGAGCAGCAGGCTGTGACTTTGAATGTTTGCAGCACAGAATGAGGATTCTCTCGTTGCTGAGATTCTATTAAATTTGACAATGAGAGAATTCATGGTTGACTTGCACTTGGTGGTCTGTTAAGTCTGAAGCCAGTGCCATTTATTGAGGTTTATAAACTCTTTACAGAAGCTAGATCTTCCTTTGTACAGAAACACTGCTTGGTACTAAGAGTTACCCCCCTTCTGAGTTATCACATGTGCAGTTAATGTGTATGTGTGTTTAATACGATTAATTCAGTAGCAACAGTTTATGAGCACAGTAGCCTCTGATACATCTTAACATAGCTCTGTAGTTTATTTAATTCAAAAGGCAGAAGACTTCAGAAGATGGAAAATGAGCACCTTTGCTGAACATATCTGATCATGTCCAGTTTACAAGTTAAGCAAAACACTTTTAACATGGGTAAATAAAGGGAGGAAAGCTATTTTTCAGAGTGTAAAATATCTGGATGCATTACTTATGCAGACAAATGCTGTGACAAAGAGTAGAAACTGGTATTTTTGAATAGATTTCTGCATCCATTTCTTGCTGGAATATTTTCTCTACAGAAAAAAAGAAAAGGCTAATCGCTAATCCTCTTTTTTTATTTGCTTGCATGGAAGTTTTGAGGGGCTCTGCACTGTACGCAAGGGCTGGACAATTTTATCTATTACTGATGAATTATACTTGCTTGTTAGCTGTTGTAAACAATTATAATTGAGCTGACAGTTATGATGCTTAAAGTTTTAGTTTCAAGACATGTACATTTCTAATAAAACTAGATTTTATTCTTTGTAATACATCTTCTCATGAAGCTGTATTACAAAGCTGTATTCTCTGTTCCTTATCAAAATAACTATTTTTCTTCTCTGCTTTCCTTGGACTCCCTTTATTTTGACTTCTCCCCTCTGCTCTGGAGAAAAAAGACCTTGAAGAACAAGTTAGGGGAGAACTATGTGGAATTCAAGGCTACTGAATGAGCTAAAAAGCAAACAAGATTAAAACTTTACATGTCAGTAGAAATGGCCAAAAGTAGTCTTCAGAATTAAAAAGACTCCATCATTAACTTGAAGCTATGATACTACTCAGTGTCTAGAGGACAAGAGGTGATGGTACACGAGCCTTAGCAGGCATGGGTCCAGAGAGTAGGCTTGTTTTTGGTCCTTAACTATGTTCTCCACTGTAACTACAGATGTATGATTCTGCCATAAATTTTGACCTACAAACCAAATATAACACACACCCACATACTTGTCACCTAAGCAGCAAATGTAGAACTGACCCTCTTACCAGTTCTGTTCATGCAAACAGCTGCTCTGATACCCACCAGTCGGCTGTCTGATCTGATGGAGGTTACCAGGTTAGTTGGTGATGGTCTGACCCCAGCACACAGGATGATGTGGCTAGGAGGGAGGAGATGTACCACACCAGTGGGCCACTTGCTGCTGTTCCAAGATGCAAACCACGGTGGGACAGCTCCCAGCTAGACAGAACATGGCAGCTATGGCTGCCACTACCAAAACTCTGTGCTGTTGCTCACATGCAACGTCGTCTTTCAACTCTTCATCTGCTTGGTATTAAAACCAATAAAAATAATTCTATGCATTTTTAAAAATATGCTTATATTTTAATGTGAATGTTTCAAAAGTATGCACTGTCTCTGGTAGCATGTTCGTGCATGTAACACTTGTTTCTGATAAGTATTCTGGCAGACTTGGAAAAAAAAATAAAGTGTTTATATGCTTTTAACAAAGATGAAATATATTCCTCAATTGCAGATGTTATTATACTTCTTAAAAAAAAGGGGGGGGGCAAAATAATAAGCTTTCCAGTCTCAAAATGTGGCAAAAGGATATATGTGGATGGCTGTGGAGAGAAGAAGAGTATGGGCTAAAACTGATTCACAGTAACTCTTCTGTTGGCTAATCCAAATTATATATGTTCTGTAATCATGTTGCCTGAAGCTCCTGTTAATGTTGATGAGATGAATGTATTTATCAGTGGAAGAATAGGCTCTGTTTTATTCATCTGAATAGTTTAATGTTTTAAGTGTACATCATGTGATTTGTAGAGGCAGTATCATGTGAAAATGACAGGATGAATAAGAGATGGCTGTTTTTTCTGGAGCCTGTAATATGGTACCAATTAATCCTTTTGATAAGTGACTCTCAGTAACCTGAAATTGTTACAGTGTGATGGAAAGTTACTGCTCTGCAACCTTATTTGTGATCTTCACCTAGCCTGTAGATTGTTTGCTTTGCGGGTCATCCTAGACAGCAGAACAAGTTGAAAGGTGCCCCTGGTGATAAAAAAAACCCCACCTAATTTCACCAAGTAATCTGGCGGTTGTCCAGATTCGGCATTTGAGGAAGTTTATGGTGTCAGCCATAAGATTGCACCATAGGTGCCTGCAAATACATCCTCTCTTCAAAGGAAGCTTCACTGCTTTGCTTTAATGCTTTAAATGTTATTGTTGTGCTTTAAAACAGTGGAGATTTGAGCTCTTAAGTAGAAGGAAAAGGACTGATTGGAGGTTGTTATATTTTGAATATGATTGAGGGGAAGGATCTCAAGGGATTGGGGGATGGATTTCCTTCCTGTCTTCCCCTGATGCTTTCATCTCCTTTTCCTATAACTACAGAATATTTTGACACTTAAAAATCACTGAGAAGACTTAAAAACTGCCAGTTGTGGTCCCATCTGTATCTGTTTGGACTGCAGGTCAACTGTATGATCTAATTAAAACAAAAAACCCACAAACAAACAAAAAAGCTTTTTCCTCTGAACTTCTCTAGTGAAAGTGTCCAGACATAAGGAAGCCATCTCCTGAACCAGACTTTGTTCTGCAAGTTTTCTTCTGTTAAGAAAAAAGCTTATGATGCTACTCAGCCTTTCTCTTCTGACAAAAAGGACATTGTTTTCCACCACTGCCTCTGCTCCTCTTACTCAAAGAAAATTCTCTTTTATTTTCTAAATGGGAAATTTGTCCCTGTAACAGTGTGAGGTCAATATTCTAAACACAGTGACTCAATTCCACATCATCATCAAGTCTTTTAAAAAATCAACTCTCTAGATTAAATAGCTGTTCAGTCTGCTAATTTAAATTATTCTTTCTGGTACGACTTAGTGTTCTGTTATGCCTATTATTTGTTTCATCATTCCTCTTAAAATTCAGCAGGATTGCAACAGCAATCCATTGGGCTAGTGTTGACATATGGTGCTACTTCATCTTGCCCCAGCACTTAATTTATATTTTGATGGGGTGCTTTCTTAGTTTCGAAGATGACTCCACTAATTTGGACACTGAAGGGTGTTGTACGGGGAGTCTCCGAGTGTTTATGATTGTTCAGCTGCATGGTGTTATTTTAGTCTATTTCTGTTTGAAAGCATCTTTTAAAAGCTGAGAAGTGTAATATGGTATAAGCGGAAGTTAGGTACCAATATCACAGGTCTGTTTTTGACTCAGGCCAAACAGGAGTGGCCAATCACCTTGTAGCCAACAGGATTACATGTATCATGTACAAGTCAATATAAAACCTTAATTCACTATATAGGGCTACTTGCCAGTGAGTCACTGTGAGAGAGGGAAGCATAAATCTTCTCCCCAAACAAGGGGTGTTCTCTAATGTTTCAGGGTGACTTCTGCATCTGCAGAGAACTGAGTGAGGAGTTCAGAGTCAAATGCTAAGTCTGTGACAACAAAAATACCTGCAAATGATAGGAGAGCACTTGAAATCCCTCCAGCACTGTACACCATCACCAGGCAGACTGCCAAACCCACAGCTTTTTAACTAAACAAACAAACAAAAGAAGCCCTTAGGCCATGGAACAAGAAAGTTTGTGCTTCTAACAAAGAAAAACAAAAATTGTTTTTTGAAAGGTAGGGTTTGTGTAACCAACCGAATTAAAACACTGTAGTACCTGAGGGCACAGGAATCCCTAGGGGTTGTTTGCATCGAGCCTTATTTACATGAGGATCTGTAAAACTATTCTTGACCTACATGAAGTATCAACCATAATAAGCCTTTATTTTACGAGGAAGATTCAATAGGAGATTGTCTTCCTTGAAAACATTCCTAATACGCTGAGGGAAACATCAAACAAGATTGCATCAAAAGGTGAAATAGACCCCCCCTAAGGAGAGGAAGAACTGGATGCAATTCTATATAACTTTCACATTAGAAATAAACACTACAATATAGCAACTTTGCATAGAAGGGCTGAAAATCATGTTCATTTTTTTAGAAGAATTGAATTGTTCTGTTGTTAAAGGTATGGCATTATGTTGTATCACTCACCTTAGGTTCAAATTGAGTTGTGTTCCTCAAGTTTTCATGGTTGCTGAATATTCTGAGCTAGCTGTGCCAGTAAAACATATGCTGTGGAGGAAAGATGAGCCCTCAAATTTAAAGTGATCTTTGTTCGTTGTCCTTCATTTTATATTTGGTTTGTCTGCTGACCTTTAGCATCCTGACACTCAACTGATTCACTCTACTCACAAGATATATTTGAGAGGTTTGTCAAAAAGGTGATGATGGTATAGGTATATAGCTGAGCTTTCTCCCTCCTTGTATTTTGGGGAAGGCTGAGCTTTGTAATTTTTTTTTTTTTTTTTTCATTTCTTGTATGTGGGGTAATGTAGTGAGCCTTTGTGGACAGCAACAGTCAAGGCTTCAAACCTCATGAGGACCCAGTGAATCCCAGATAATGGGGAGCTGCAATTTCCCATGGAGAGCACCTATGTGAGTTCTGATATGCTGGTGAGCTGCAGTGAGGAGCAGGGCAGGCAGTGAGAGGAAGCTGCAGGAGGTTTGCTGTGAAATTCTTCCTATTAGCTCAGGTCTGGGGCCATGACTGTCTTACAGGAATTATGTCAGATGTGGCAGGAGTGAAGACTGGGGATGTGTAGGCTTGTAGCACCAATGCAGTAGTGATGAGGATAGCAAATGCTTGAATACAGCAGATGAAAAAGGAGCACATTTCTCACAGGACAGAATCATTTGAGAGTATCACAGGGATGGCACAGGAAGTGCTCAGGTTACCACAGCTGGTTTCAGGGTTTGCACTGCCAGGGTCCCTCTGGGCTGGCTGCCAGCTGGGTGAATGCAAGGCTGAGCCTGTCAAACCAAACCCTGGTTTTCACACTTCCTATGTAAAACACTGTTCTCCAGAGCTCAGTGTGCTGTTTTGTACGGTGAAAGACGTTTTCCAGATATACTGGGATACCCACCTGCAGCCTGTCTTAAAAGAGAGCAGAGCTGGGAGTGCATGGGGATGCTGTCACTTCCCCCTCTGCTCAGCTGATTCAGGATCAAGAAGCTCAATCTCCCTCTCCCTTTCCTTGCATCAGGACAACCATCCTGCTGTAGACCACAGTCACGTTAGCTTGCCAGGTACATACAGCTGGTGTGCCAGCCTAATCCTTCACCACGTGTTTAAACAGAGGGTGTTACACCTTCCGTCACACTGCATGTGTTAATTTTGCTTTAGTCCTACATGACTGGAAGGCTTGTTTCCTTGGAGCAGTGGTGGGTATGGTTCACCTCCTGGGGCAAAGAGGGAGATGGCAGGTCCTGGCCCAGGGAGCACCATGGGACCTGCACTGCTCCACTGTCCCTTCCCGCTCTCCACTTCAGCCGGAGCTCCTCGTGCTGCCTTGTGAAACCTGGTATTTCTTGAGATTTACACTTCCCTAGCTATCTTTGTTAATGTTTTTTAATAGTTGTCATAAAAGCCTGATTTCCCCCCATCCCAGTCTCCCCCACTTCAGTGGTACAGATTTTAATAAATCTATTCAGTATTCTTCAGATTACAGTCTTACTGGTTTTAAGTGAATTGTAAAATTTAGGCATGGTATTATAAGTGTTAGAAAATCTTGAAGTATCTCTGTATGAAAACCAGGGTGTTACTGCACACTGAGCTCTTACCAGTTTTGCAATATTTACCACTTTTTGAAACCTCATATTCTGAGTTCAGGGATTTATCCAGGAGAAATGCAGCCTTTGTTGTGTTGTTACTTCTTGAGAGAAAATGAGGTTTAACAATTTTTATACCCTTCTTTAAAAATGATACATTTATGAAAATTATCCAGTCTTAAGTTTTTGTCAGTAGGTGTTTTGTGTTTTTTGTGGTGTGTGGTTTGTTATGGTTTTTTGTTTGTTTTTATTGTTGTTCTTTAGAGCTTTTCTTGCTCCATAAGTGCAGCACTTTTTATATGTCTCTTATGAAAAAAACCTCTTTAAGCTGCCTTGGATTTCATTGCACAGCAAAATACTTTTGCTTGACAAGGCCCACCTGTGTGTGGAGTGCTGTGATTACATATGCTCGTCAGCCTTTGTTTAAAAAGAGGGATATTTCTGACCCTTGAGACCAGGGAGCAAAGCTCGGAAACACAATCTCTTGTTTTTAAGTATAACAATATTCAGTATTTTTAATTAGGATTTTAAAGCCAATCTTTTTAACTGGTGCCAAAAGATAAAACTGGAAACCTTTCACAATTATTATTATTTTTTTTTTAAAGTGGTCCTGCTGTCATGAAATGCCTCTACCCTTCCCTGACCCCTTTTATTGTCTCAACATCAGTGTGCAGCAAAGCCCCTTCTCCCCATTTCCTTCCAGCTATGACAAACTGGGGAAAACAGCAAGGGCTGTACCCTGTGCTGGGGCTGTGCTGAGTGTGATTTGTTGCCAGTGGCTGCAGGCAGCAGTGAGGAGCAGCTCCCAGTGCCGCCAACCTGGGGCCAGTCCATGCCACATGGGGAAGTTCTGCTGCTTTTTAGGTTGCTGGCAGCGTGGGATGGAGCTGCCCTCAGGGCACTGTCTTGGGACATGAATGGTCTGGAAGACCGTATTCCTATTTTCCTTTGGAAGTTCTTTCCTCCAATGCTTTTTGTAAGCAGTTCCCCCTCTTTCCTTTATTCTTGCTCCTCAGGTGAAGAAAATAAATTGCTTGCCTTGCTCAAAACCAGAAGTGTCCTGGGGTCTGTTCACCTAGCCACAACTTTCTCCTCTTGTCCTTCAGTGGAGAGGAGGGAGAAAGACTTATATTTAACTGGAATTGATCCCAACCTTGCCCTCCTCACCTCTACACCCGGAGTAGCTTGTACACGTGCAGTCTGGCACATAGCTCTGCCTAACACCTCTCAAGGAAAAGATTCTAGCTGTCATTTGCGTCTTGAGAGGGTTAATGCATTAAGGCCAACCAAGATGTGAATGGGAGTTGTTTGAATCTCTAGAGCAAACTAAACCAAGAGTGACATGAGAAAAGCAGTCATCCATTGTTGCCTGATGATAGAGAAGATTTTAAAAATCAAACACTCTAGTATAGCCTGACTGTGCTCAGAGAAAAACCTAATTAATTATAAATAAGATGAATAAATAATTTAAATGTATCACTTATTTCTCCTTTATAGTTTAACTCATGAAAAATCATTTCAATTAGAAATTTTAACTGCATCTGAAATGCAGAGAGGCATGATGGTTCAAGATGGATGTGAAGTCCTTTATGATTTTCCTTCAAAAATGCAAGCTTTTTTTTTACCTGCTTGGGTGATAAAAAAAGAAAAAAAAAAGATTGCTGAGAGAGACAGAAACAAGCAAAGTTTCCTTTGATAGGGTAACAGAATGTATTTTTAATTTATGAATTAATAAGTATGTTGTGTGCGATGTCCAATTTGTCAAAAATGTCTTGATTCCCTTAGCATTCATGTTATATGCATGAAATAGATGCAGTTTTCCCCATTAATTATAATATCCTATTTCCTCAAGAGTAACGAAAGATGATTTATTCCTCTCCTCTGGCCCTAACTGGCTCCTTGGTATTACTGATGAGGGTTTTTTTCCATTCATTTTTGACCTTGTAAAACTATTTATGTTGGACTCAGTCATGATGGATGCAGTGAGAAGCAGTCAGATTAAGGGCAAGAGCATAGGACTAGCAGGCTTGCACCCCCTCTACTCAGTGATGCCACCTTGCATACCCAAACCTACCTGAGTTCACTTGGCTCTACTGAGAGATCTGGTGCCTTGAAAAATATGTCTGTTGTCTATAACTATAAAAATAATTTGTGATGCTGATATCCCTGATGCTGATTTTTTTCCACCTCTACTCTTATGTCTTGCTTTTAATGATTTCAAGAGTGCTACAGTTAGGACTATATTTATTTCTCTATAGATCTAGGTCTTTAATGCTTTCTATGCATTTTCATCAAGTTTGAAAAGGTATATCTATATGCTGATGACTCTCTTCTCAAGCACAAAATACGGTATAATTACTTCAAATTACTGCTTTTCCTTTCAGTAAATAGTCTCCTGTTTTCTTTTTCAGTTTCTGCTATGTAATTTTCCTGTTCACTGGGAACTATCAATATACTACATGCAAAATACACATATACTCACATCTGTGGACTGTTGCAAGTGAGATAGATTGAACGAAGTGGGAAACAAAGATTTTATTAGAAGTTGATCAGAATAATGCCAAGAGGAAACCAAAATTAGCAGAGATGGAGTCAGAGCAGCAGCACCTGGTAACCATTATTGACTGGGAAGACATGCAGAACTATGTTTTCTAGGAAAGCAAGATGCAGTTATTTATACAACTATCTTAAGGGCAGTGAGTGATTAGCATACAGATCTGTACTTCAGGTGAAATTTTAGCACCAGATAAAAAGGCAGTAGTTCTTCTATTGCTTCCAGAGGGGTGCACACTGATACCTAAAATCAAGCCTACTTTCCTGATGTTTTCAATAGGGTGACTGGTTTGGTCACTTTCATCTATATCTTTTTACTTAAGATCACATATTTGAAAAGTTAGGTAACAGGTTCTGCAGACCATTTAGTGATACGACGGTTTGACTAAATGAAGCCTATAGTAAGGAAGAGATGAGAGTCAATCTGAGATCAAAATTAAAACACACTTAGGTTTCCGTCTATCTGTGACTGTCTTTTTTCTGGTCAATTAGGTGACAAGCTCTTATTGTAGGCTGTTAACAGCCAGCCATTATAGCCAGTGGGGACCAGCGAACTACACATTCCATCCTGAAGTAGACCTCATGTTGGGGATTCAGCTACCTAAACCTAGATCGTTAGTGACCCTTTGAGTTCTGTGTCTTATCCTGCCTGGACACGAGTTGCTGTCCTGGAAGGGATGGGTCCTCCTGTGGGTTCTGTAGTAACCTATCAGCTATGTGTGGGTGTCTTATAGAGCACTAGATGATGACCTTTAGGCAGCTGAGTTGTTTCCCCATCTCTCCTTCTCTCTTCCTCCATCTTGAACAAGTCAGCTGCATCTCTCCATATCTGCACTGGAGAGCTAATTCCAGTTTCCATTTGAATTAAGTCTTATACTGTCTCTTTATGGTACATGGAAATCTTGATGCCCAATGGGCCAGATGTGCACATCTATGTTTAATGATTTGATAAGCCTCTTCTACATTCTATTCTGAATTTCCTGATAAGAGCTTGTGCGTATGCATTTCTGATGAAGCATTTGATGGAAAAGCATTGTGATTTTATTTTTTTTTCTCCTTCCTCATCCAAAGTACATTTTTGTGTAGATCTGGAAAGCCTAATTTTCACCTTATAAAAGAATCAGACAGGGAATGGGACTGGAGTGTGGGCAAACAAGGTTTTAGAATTAAATTGATGCTAAAGGTGTACTGGAGGACAAGTGCTGAAAAATAAAAGCTCTTTGCTGTTAGGCATCTTTCAGATGTTACTGGATGTGTTGAGGCTTTCAATTCCAAGGGCTTGTTAGTTGGAGATCTGATTTTAGCATTTTCCCAAGGCTATATTTTAGACTCATGGATCATGTGTTAATGATACAAATATTTTGGTTTGTGGCTAATAAAACAAATGCCACTTACGGTGTTTCCCTGCATGTTTATTTACTCCAACAGATGCTTTAATGTCCTCTGACAATCATATTAGCCCCTATTACTAGCTAGTGCATGAGAAGCTGCAAAAGCATCTCTTGAGAGGTAGTACCACTTCAGGTTCAAGGGCTCCACGTATCAACAGGCTGCACTGTGATGTTGTTCATATTGTGTGATAAACTCTCTGGGGAATAGTTTTTCACTCATATAATAATTCTTCTCATTCCATGGTGGGAAGCATTTGTTAGAGTGAAGGATTCGTTAAAGAGGAAAAATAAAAGAAAAAATTTTCCCTGAAGAATAACCCATAAAGGGTAAAAAATCAGGTAGCTGAAATGTTTGTTATGAATTTGAACTGATTAGGGATTGTCTGTAACCTTAGTAAGTACTCCAGTTACAGAGTTGTTCTCTTAGCTCTCAGGTTCAATAACATATTCTGATTAGCTCTATTTGAAAATGAGTTTAAGCTGGTAGCTTACGTAAACTGATACTGATCAGTCTTGCAAATCTAGTAAAATAGACCTAATATGGTGAGTTTCCAAGGGGAATATTTTCAAAATGTGGTGTATCTAGTGATTTGTAGCCATATGTTGAAATCTGGGTATTAATAAGAGGCTCTGTGATACTGTTAAATTTGATAGGAGGCTCTTTCAGCAGACTGAAAGAGAAACAGCAGTGCAGGCTACACTGTGATAGGTTGACAGATGAGGACAGAAATCAGAATCTCCTGTGGATTTTTTCTTTTCCCTATTGGACTTGAACCAGCAACTTCAAAGCAGGAATGGAAAAAGGAAACAAAGAAGTTCTGAGGAAAGCGTACAAACTGAGTAGTCTAGGCCCAAATATTTTCTATAAGAAACAATAAATGGAGTGCATAAAATAAGACTGGATGAAAATTTGACCAAATTAAACAAAAACACTTGGGAAGCTGGGGATAAGTATAGGAATAAATAGAATTGTGAAGATTTCAGAAGTTCAGAGAAAAATTACTAACAAGAACATTTTACCTTATCACTTTCCCACCTTATTTGTTTAGCGTAGTTCAAGCATGGTATAAAGAAAATCTTGAATGCCTGGAGATATCTGAGACCTTTTTAAAAGTCTATAACCAAGCTTCTAATCACTCTTATGACTTCCATTCTCATTATGCTGTGTGTGGTTTGCTTTTTTGTTTGTCTGGGATTTGTTTTTTTGTTTGTTTGGTTTTTTGTTTGTTTTCTTAAAACCTTGTTCTGTTTATGGAGAGGTAAGATGATCTCTGAGTACTGTGGTAAAATTGAATTGGACTTTTCTTTAAGGGCTGAAGGCGAATATTCTCTGTAGTGGTTGCATCCACGGCAGCTGCTGCACTAAAGGGAGGGAGTTGATTGCTAATATGAAGACAGGTAGTATTACTGTATGGGAGGAAAGCTAGATTTCTACTCCATGCTCCATGGAAAAATAGATCCTTATCTGCTGAGTACTATCTAAGGTCGGTAGCTTAGTCTTTCTGTGATTGACCTCAGGCTCTGCGACAGCATAAATGCTTGGAGAGGTTATTTTTGCTGCTTTGGCTTGGGCCTCTTCCATAGGCAGCGAATGGAACTCCTAATGCCTCGCAAGTAATTTTATTCACAGCTTTGATGTGAGGCTGTTACATGTCAGGCAGTTTTCCAGCAAGTAGCTGTGCAGGTTCTAGCTGACACTTAATTTAATTTTATTAGATATTATATTGAAATATGCATGAAAGTTGTTTGATAAATCACTGTTCTCTGCTTTTTTTTCAGTCACACCTTTTAAAAGAAGCAATACTTCCATTTGTGTTTATAACAATTATTATCCATTTTTAAACAGCTGATTCAAAATGCAAGGGCAAACACCCATTTCATTTAGTAGTATGTAAATTTACTGTTTTGGTTTACAAAGGTATCTGTCAGTGCCCTTATCATGATTGCAATGCTTATTCTGGCATTGTGGCTCACCTTTTTACTGCGGTAATGAATATATAACCTCAGGAAATAGGGTGGAAAATTTGCCTGTATTGCTGTATTGTCTGACATTCTAATCACATAAGCAGTTCATCAGTGCGTGTCAAGGTAGTGGCTGTTTTTTACCCTAAAATATTCCCAGTTTTATAGCTGCATTAGTTCCCTTATCAGCCCTCTACTGTTTTGCAGTTGTGTGGTGCCTGATATGACTATTTGTTGTACGCTGAGAGAACCTATAACAGCCTCTATCTGCCTTTTCCTTGCATCCTTTAAAAGGCACAGACACTGCAGGACTCTCTGGAAATGTTCTTGAAGACAAAAAATTATGTCTTAAAAATATTAATAAAATTATCACTCAAAACCTGTCTTGCTAAGATAATTTTACATCTTCAAAACATGCTCCCATCTTTCCTCATTCTTCTGTGTCTCAACTTCAGTTTTAAATAGCAGTAAATGTTACGTTAATATCTCCCTTAAAATAAATCCTTAATATATGTGTTCATCAGAGTAAGATACAGTACTTAAAACATTGCTAACACTGAGCATTGACATCAGGAAAAAAATGTATAAGTTCTACTAAAATGAATATTAGAAGTTGTAATATTCTTTTAAGACAAGTCACCAACATAAATTCTTTTCTGATGTTTTGTAGCTCCAGCAATTTTTATCCACATTCTGCATTAAACTGAAGCTTAATTTTTCATAAATTTTGCTGTTAATTCTATTATTCAAAGATTAGCAAAACTTGGCCAAAGTAATGGACATGCTTAAAATGCCCTATTAACATCTTAGGCATAACATATTACAATATAACGTAACACTTATTTTGCCTTCATAATGCAACAGCATAATGGTATAATAATATTTTGTAAATCATAGTAAAGTATCTAACATTTCTTCTAACATCTATGTGAAAACTGAATAACAAATAGATGTTTTTTCTGTCTATACAAATACCTGTGATGGTATATGAGATTCTGGTTGGCCTATAGGTGTGTCCTTTTCCCTGGTAATCAAATTTCTGTCACTGTACATCTGCCGTGTTCATCCATGGACCTGTACTTTGCTGGGATTACCCATGGAGTTTGAAGACACTAATAAAACACATACTTTTAAGGTTGCCCAATTTTCTGTTTTAGATAGGCATGCAGTATTTCAATCCTGAGTCCCTCTCAGTGGCAAGAATCCATGTGGAATAAAAGGTTTGAAATGAAAGCTTTTTAAATGAACATATTTTAGTAGTTTTATACTTCTAAATCATTGTATCTGCACTTGGAATAACCTAAAAGCATTTATTAATATTTGATGGTATGATGAAAGCCCTAGGTATGTAGATTTATGGAACCCACAAATGGTTCATCTGGACTTAAACATTCTTGGTCCCTGTCCTTTAGCCAAAGCTTGGTAGGTATAAAGGCAGAGGTGATGAGGAATATGTGTCCCTTAGAAGGGGGCTGCCTATAAGTGGATGCAATCACGAACATATACTCCACTGCATACTTATTCTGATGACTTGTAGGCGACACTGATATGAGGTGAAAGCCTTTGCATTTAATTTAGTGAACAATGTAAGAAAAAGTATTTTTCTGGTTTGAGTTTATTTTTTATTTGTTTGTTTTGTTTTTGTTTTTTTCTGTGTAGTTTGGAAAGACTTTGTAAGAATGTCTACAGATGCTAGCTTGTCGCCTGAATCTGCATGCTGACGGTGGTTTTGCTGTATTTTTAACAGCCAGCAGTAAGATCTGTTAGTATTTTTGATGGGAACGCACTCTGATTTTCTAAGATAATGATTTATAAGAAATTAGATTTGGGATGCAGAAAATTTGGGTTAAGGAAAGGTCAAGGAATTCAAAGATTATTATAGGCAATAAAAAACATTATGCAGCGAAGAGGAATTTTTGTCAGGGCAGGGCATAGTAAAGCCAAAGCACCCAGGGAAAGAATGAATGTGGGTTTTGGCATTAAAAAGCCAGGACCAGCAATGCAACTGGTTTCCACATAAAGCAACCATGAGATACCTTCAGCCTTTATTTCTGCTGTGTAGGTGCAATAACTGACTTCAGACTGACACCTGTAATTTGTGTTACTGTTATTCACTGGACTCAGCCATACAGCTTTCCTCCACTAGTATTTTGCCATCCTAGTGAGCAATTCTATTTACACACATAAAACCAAAGCTGAGGTACTAACCCAGGCAGCACTACTGAGCAGCACCCTGGTCTTATTTGCCTGTAAGTGCAAGTGCCAGACATCCAGGCCAGCTGCCTTTCAGCCACCCCTTTCCTCCCCATAACCTCTCTGATGTTTGGCTGGGGGACTGAATGACACAGTTGTGCTGTGTTGTACACATGTCTCCAGAGGTGTTAGCAGCTGGGTGGGATGTGGTGGGGCTGAGCTGTGAAATGTGCCTGGCCTGAATGTTGTACCAGTGCTGGACATGCAGCTCTGTCATGCGCTGCTTTGGGAGAAGAAGGCAAAGAGGGAGAGGGAAGAAGGGTCGTGGGGTAGGTAGAGAACCTCATGGGGCAGCATTCACATGCAAGCAGCACCAGCAGCCAGGCAGACTGTAGGCAGACTTGCTAATCTGTTCAGCCTTGCTACACGTCAAAGATGAAAGTCAAACTTGCTGCAAGAGCACTGCCAGACTCGGATCATCCTCGTGCATACGGAGCTTGCACCAGAGAAGATTGCTGCTTGCCCTGGGAAGATTAGGCAAGATTGACACAATTACATTTTTGTTCTGGCTGTGCTACACAAAATATTGCCAATTACACATTTGTCCTGCTATTTAATTTGCTCTGATGATGAGATGATGTGTGTTGCTCATTCTTAATAGGTACGTTTCCTTGGTGCTTCTGCAGGAAATTATTAAGAACAGTATCTCTCTGATTATGTAATGCAGGTTACTTAAGCCTATGTATGTGTTGTTGGCTATAATGAGACCAGGGATTAGAAGCAGCATGTGTTCCAGGATAAACAAAAAGCTTTGGACTGACCCAGAAATAGTTCATTGTGACCTTATGCAGTGATAGGAGAATTCAGGTAAAGGTGAACTTTGGCTGGTGTTAACCCGTAATGTCTCTACTGACTTCTTACTTGCAAAAAGAGACTTTGCTTTAATCAGTAAGAGGGCAAACTCTATAGAGCAAAAATGTCTTGTTTCTAAAATGTAAAAATCTATAGGCTGAAAAAAAAAATGTTACCAATTTGTATACCATTTCATTTTAATAGAGGTGGCAACGCAAGCTGTAGCAATGCACGTAGCATGCGCCCTTGAATTAGGTTAAAGCTACCAAAATGGGGCATGTGCCTCACTGGAGTGCAGAGTAGCTCCTTATCCTGCAACATACAGGTAAGGGCATCTGAGCTGGCAATGTAGAGAGCTGAATGTGATGCTGTGCACAGTGATACTCCAGCCTCTCTGTGGGATCTGCTAAGCCCAGATCCACATCTCTGGCCCAGGGCACGCAAGCAGAGCTGGGTGCAGGGACTGAAGCTGGGTGAGAAGTGCCTGGTTGTCCACTCTTGGTGCTCAGAGACTGATGGCGATGTGGAACGTGCATAGAGGTTGAAGACTAAATTGGAGTGGTGGAGTAGGTATGCAGATGTATGTGGAGGCATCTTGATGGGCTGGGCTGTGAGTTGGGTGCCTGTGGAGAGGTTGGATTGGGTACCCCTTCTGAGGGCATAAGGGCAGAGACTTTTGTCATGAGGAACAAAGAATGAGAACTGCCTCCACCTCCACACATGCACAGAAGTTGTTGCCAGTGCTGATGTTGAACTTGTCCTGTCTGTCCTTACTGGAGCAAACCCAAAATGTACTTCTTTTCTCCCTTGCTAATATACAATCATTTTCTTTTCTTAATTGTATTTGCTATTGAGACTCGCTCCAGGTGTAACTTGTCAAAATAATTTTCCACATTAAAAATATAGAACATAGTTCTAACTAAACAACATCGTCAGTAAAATCGCAGTTTTTTTTTTTATACCACTTCTTTTAAAAGTGAAACAAAAATAATGAGTGTAGATGAACTCTTACATATCCTTTCAGAATAAAGTTATCAGGTTCTTCCTTCATCTGAGGAGAAAGGGTAGTTTTAAAAATTGTTATTGCCTCTTCCATTATTAAATAACTCAGAAGATTTATTTCCAGAGCAGCTCCAGGTCTCCTGAACACTTTTTTTTATGCCTTTTTTTTTTTTTCCTCCTAATGCTTGGTTATTAGTAGCTCAACATACATAGGCAGCCAGTCTTGATGTAAAGACTCCAAGTGATTAGCAGTTCAGTAAGCAGTTTGATGCACTGTCCCAATGGCTAATGATTCTTGGTTTTGTTTCCTTGTTTTAAATGCATCTTATTTTGAAATGCATCTTAGCTTGAGTTTGGCTGACTTGCACTATGGCTGAAATGACTAATACCTCCTTTTCTTGAAATCCTACAGCCAGAAAACATACAGTGCAGCAGCCAAGTCTCCATCACAACTTAGCATTGAATATGTCCATACTTATTGCTTGAGCACTCTCTTGTGTAAGATAACAAACAAAGAGCAAAAGTGAGATTGAAATTTATTTGCCTCTCACATTCATAGCAAAGCAATGAGCTCATGCTTGGTGGTGGCCTTGTTTTTCAGAAGGTGTCTTTTTGAGGACTCTTAGGCCCATGCATGAGAAATGGCACTGAAGTAAAGGTTTTGGATTTAGTTCAGTTGCCCAAGTCTGGAATTCTGATCTTGTTTAGAATTAAAATTTAGTAGAAATGCCATGTGCATTTTCATATCAACTATTTTCTTGCTTTTTTTTTCATTTTTACTTCCTGCCTGACCATTTTTTCTTCTTCTTCTTTTCCTCTTTCTTCCTCTTTCACCTTCTTCCCTGTTTCTTCTCTGCTTGTTAACACCCCTCCTGCTTATATCTACCTCTGATGAAGCAGTAACAGAATAAAATTGGATAAACTGTGAGTTCTTTATAGTAAATTAAATGGTAGAAATGAGGAAGAAAAGATTGTTTAGATTTTTGTAGATGAACTTCTCAGTTAAGGAAAAGGAAGTGAAATTGATTGACAGTTGAAATGTAATAATGTAATTTAATTTGAATATTGTCTTAAACTTGGGACCAAATGGCTTGAGGAGATAAGTTTTTCCTTATTCAGAACTCTTTGCAGTACTCGATCTAAAACAGTTGAATCCCTCCCACACTGCTTCTCCCAAAAGAGGGCCCTGGCACTGTATGTAGTAAGGCACAAAGCTGCTTTCCAGCTGATTGGTCCCCAGCATGTACTCGTGCCTGAAGTTGTTCCTCCCCATGTGCAGGACTTCGCACTTTGCCCTGCTGAACTTCTTAAGGTTCCTGTCAGCCCATTTCTTCAGCCTATCAAGGTTCCTCAGGATGGCAGCACAACATTCTGATGTGTCAGCCACCCCTCCAAGTTTTGTATCATCTGCAGACTTGCATAGACTATGCTTTGCCCCACCATCCAGATCATTGATGAAGGTGTTAAACAGGACCAGAGCCACTATTGATCCCTGGGGTACACCACTAGTTACTGGCCTCCAGCTAGGCTTTGTGCCACTGATCACTATTCTGGGTACAATTGTTCAGCCAGATTTCAATCCGCCTCATTGTCTGCTCATCCAGCCCATCCTTCATCAGCTTCTCTATGAGTATGTTATAGGAAAGAGTGTGAAAAGCTTTACTAAGTCTAAGCAGACAATATCCACTGTTCTCCACTTGTCTACCAAGCTAGTAATTTCACTGTAGAAATTTATCAGGCTGGTCAAGCATGACTTGCCTTTGGTAAATCCATGCTGACTATCCTGATCACATTCTTGTTCTATGTGTCTAGAAATGGTTTCCAGGATTAGCTGCTCCATCGCCTTACCAGGGATGGAGAGAAGGCTAAGTGGCCTGTAATTCTCTGTGTCCTTCTTGCCCTTCTCAAGGTTAGGACATGCATTTGCTTTTCTTTAGCCCTCAGTTATTTTACCCAATTATCATGACCTGTAAAGATTATGCAGTGTGGCCGCACAATATGAGGCCAACCAGCCACCTCAGCACCCATGAGTATACCCCATCAGGGCCCATGGGTTTCTGTGTGTCTAGTTTGTCTAAGCATTCCCTGACCTGATCCTCTTCTACCAAAGGTACATGTTCCTTCCTCCTGCCTTTCCCCTTGGTCTCTGGGGTTTGTGGTTCCTAAGGGCTGGTCCTGCTAGTAAAGATGGAGGCAAAGAAGGCATTCAGTGTCCCAGCCTTTTTTTAATGAAGATGCCCAGATATTTGACAGCATACCTTTTTCTGTGGATATTCAACTGTCTGTTGATATTTGACTTTCCTTTAAAAGTAACCATATTTTCAGGCAAACTTTTTTTTTATGAGAGACATTTGTGTTTAGAGAGTCTGTTCAGAAGAGGACACAGCAAGTGGTAGTCTTGATGGCAAATTCTTTCTTCTAACAAAATAAAAGCATCTGCTCTGCTGTGCAGTTGTTTTGGATTTGGCTACTTTTTGTCTTCAGTTCCCTCCTGCAGGATTTTGCACTGTACTAGAACACACTTATATGTGACATAGCCCAGATTTTGTACCTTTATGCCTCTTATGCTCTTCTTTCCTCAAGTTGAAAGCAGCACTGTTCTTTGCAGAACTAAATATAATTAACATTAATCAATCTGTACACAGATGCTGGCTTTTTGTTTTCACTACTAGTAAAATGAAGACACTTGTAATAAGGGTCAGTTTTGGCCAAAGGAGAAGTATAGCTCTAACAATATGGTGCTATTATTTTACTATGGTGTTTATTTCCTGTTAAACATATTTATTCTATTTTCTTCTAGTACCTATTTCTATTTACCTCTCACCCATAATCCTATTTTCTATGTAAAATCTCTAACTTTGAAACTTCTCTGTACTGTCAAATGCATTAATGTTTGGTTTTCTGGGACATTCAGCCTCTATATTAGTTCCCCTGTTTTTTATATTCATACTGAAGTGAGAGATGCTGGCTTACATCTGTAAGGTAGTGTGCTATAAATATGATCAATAGCCATTTGCATCCCATTATTTTCATTCCAGCTATATTCCTACAGACAAGATGTCAGATTCAGTGTAATGTAGTATGTTGTCTAATCAATAATAATAATAATGATAATACAGCCTTTTATCATGGTGGCAGCTTCATGGAGGAATTTGGAATCCATTTGTTATCTGAATAGTGATATGAGACCTTAACCATTAACACCAACTATGCTGCATGTTCTCTCCAAGTTTTCAGTGTGTTTTGTGTCACCTTCCATTAAGTTTAAATATGTCATGCAGCTGCACTTTAAAGCTCTTTACTTGTTCCTATGTTAAAAATTTGAGGCAGAATAACATATTTTGGTTTTCTTATGCTGCCAATGGATCGCAGGAAGAATCCAGCTTTCCTTGGAGTTGTGATCTAATTGCTACTTATTAAAAATAATGAACTATCTTACTAGTCATACTTTTCTACTGCAGATTTAATTAGTGTTCACCTCCTTCCTCCCCCAACTCCTTTGCTAGACTGACAGAGCTGAGAGGAGGGAAACTGAAGCAATTTGAAACCTTGTTAGAAATTTATGAAGTGCTAAAATGTTTTATTCCCAGAGGCTGGTTTGCCAGCTGTCACTGGTAAGCCATTCGCTGCCTGCCTCAGAGTGAGGATGCCTGTGATAGCAGGGGGAGGCAGCAGGCCACAGCCAACATGAGCGTGTACATCATTTGGCAGATTATACACTCTGTAATTAGCAGGAAGTAGAGTGAAACTAATTATTTTTCTCCTCAATTGGGCCAATGACATTTGAGAGGAGGATGGATGTGGCACTGGATGGGGAAGGTGCAGAGAGACCACAGTGGTCCTCTATCTCCCCAGCCACTGCATGGGTTACCTTTGTGCTGGGGGTGATCCCACTGCCCACCATGCTCTGAGGCACAGAAAGACACCTGTACCTCTCCCCTGCGCACAGTCTGCGGCCAGCAGAAGGAAAGCTGTGTATTTGTAGTGCAAAACTGGTTTTGTACTGTGTATTAGTAACACTGGTCTGTGGAAATTATTCCTTTTGACCATGGAAAACTTTGGCCAGGTCTTTCCTGTAGGTGAGTCCTTGAGTGATGCTGGTAGGACAGGATGCAGGTCTTGGGAGGGAAGGTGCATCTGTAGTCGTCTCATTAATCTACAATGATTCTGCACTTGAATCTGAAATGACTGATTTGGCTGAAAGGTGCACTTACAGTAGACGGTCTAGTGGAGTCTGCTTGTGGCAAAGGGATAAGAAGTCTATTCAGGCTTTTTGTTTAGGTTTCCTTAACTAGAATGAAAATCAGTCTTCTTCCATTTCATAGTTCTCATTTGCAAGCAATATGGTCACCCCTTACCTGCACATATAAGCTGCAGCTTGGAAACCAGATTTTTTTTTTCTCCTCTATAAGGCTGACCTTTAAAGTTCATTTCTATCTGTGCATTTCTAAGGGAAGACTTTCACAAGGTCAGTTCAAAGAGCTTATTATTTAAGTGGAGTCACTTGAAGTACAGTGCAGAAAAGCATACTGCTAGAAGATGAACCACTAGAAAAATGCATTGAGGGGGTTTAAAGAAACAAAAATAGCTGTTGCTTTCTGTTTTTAACTCCAGGTGAACTTCAGGGTTTTAAAAAAACTCTGACTGTTTTCTGTCTTTGTTTCTTTGTTTCTTTCCTACAGGTAGATAAAAATGCTTCTTTGTATTTTTAGGTTCTGGGCCTAGATTTTGTTCTACACCTCCTGGGTCATTTGCTCTGTCCTTTAGTTGGAGAAAGATTTATTTTATTTATTTATTTATTTTTTTTTCCCCAGTCTCCAGCCCCTGTTATGTTTTAACCTCAACTGGCAACTAAGTACCACACACCTGGTCACTGATTCCCCACCAATGGGATGAGGGAGGGAATTGGAAGAGTAAAGTGAGAAAACTCGTTGGGTGAGATAAAGACAGTTTAATAGGTAGAGCAAAAGCTGTGCACACAAGCAAAGCAAAACAAGGAATTCACTCATCATCGCCCACGGGCAGACAGGTGTTCAACTATCTCCAGGAAAGCTGGGGCTGCATCACACTTAATGGTTACATGGGAAGACAAACATCATCACTCTGAACACCCTCTATTCCTTCCTTCATCCCCCAAAATTTATACTGAGCATGACATACGGTATGGAATATCACTTTGATCACTTTGGGTCAGCTGTCCCTCTGTGCCCCCTCACAGTTTCTTGTGAACCTAGCCTGGTGTGAGAAGATGAGAAGTCCTTGGCTACTGAGTAACAACTAAAACATTGGTGTATTATCAACATTATTCTCATTCTAAATCCAAAACGTAGCACTATACTAGCTAGTAGGAAGAAAATTAACTATCCCAGCTGAAATCAGGACACGCCTTATCTTGTGTTGGTCCTTCAAATAACTATATTGATCATATTCTTAGCAGTTCTAATGACAGTCCCTCAATTCCCTTCCTAGAAAGATAATTTCTTTGCCTAATTGCCATTAAAGTTAGTAAAAGCCTAATGTGCGTAGCCTTGTTTTCTTCCCCTCATTTGGTTTCAAAGCATTTTCTCCTCATTATGCCAAACAGGACTGAGGAAGTTGTATCCAGTAAGATATTAAGACGAGGAAAAAGTGTGTGTTTGTGTGTAGTTAGAAAGGGAAGTCAATAATAAGGCATCTAAGTGTCAGCCAGGTATAAGTTAAAATGTATGTTTCCTGTAGACAATACACATCCTTTAAGAATAATCTATTTGTAAAACTGCATTTTTTAAACCAGTGTGCCTTTCTTAAATGCTTTAGGCATTTCTTTGAAGTCACAATTCTTTTGTGTGAAGAATGTTCATTTATATTGACTGTACTTTGTAAAATCACAAAGGAATCTGAGCTTCTGAGGCTTTAGTCTTGAATGTATGGAAGAGGCAATGCTGCATTTGCATTAGACCAGTGTTGACGTGGCCTTCAAAAGCCAGAAACTTAAACTGTACTTAGAATCCTTGACTTTCCCCTCTTTGCCTACTATGTGTTGGTGTATTTGCAGATAACTGTCATCTATGGAGGGCTCTTGCCTGTTGTTCAGCTACTGATGTTTCTGTTACAACTTCTCAGTATTATCCATAGAGGAACCTCGAGGTTCCTCAGCAGTGTGGGTAAAACTCAAGTGCCTTGCTTCTTCAGGCATCAAAATTCAGTTTTGCATCACAGTATCTCTCAGGTATCTTTAAATGGCTTAGGGTGCCCAGCCTGGGTGCCCTCCCTATCCTCCCATGAGCACCTATGATGCCTTGCACTCCTTGTCTATGTTTGGCCCTACTGCAGTCTGTTCTGCTAGTATGGGTGCGATCGAGCTATGACAACTGAGCTATGACAACTGAGCAGAGGTGAGCATGCCATGGGTAGGGGCTCACCAGCCTCTGTTGTGAGCCCCACAAGGCTGCAGGAGGAGGGCAGGCAAACTCGCACTGCTGGGTAAACCAGTGCTGGTCAGGTAGAGAGTCCTGCTGCAAAACAGCACGCATCTTTCTGTCTCCTACTTAATGCCATGCATTCGGTGTGTTTGTTTTTCTGGGCAACTGTCTGAAGCTTGCCTGGGAAATATATAGTGTTTGTACCTGCTGTCTGTGCACACAAGACTTCCTTGTCTTACTGCTGGTAGGTTGGTACAGCTTGAGGGACAGTGGAGAAATGAAGGAGGAGACAAAATTGTTCTTCTGGGGAGTGGGTCTCCTTCTGGTAGCTCTCGAAGAAGGCAGTGCCACTGGATAGGATCACTAGCCATGCTTAGTGTGCTGTGTACAACAGTTCTTGCCTGTTCTCTACTCAGGAACCCCAAGTGGTCTACTGATGTTGCCAGGGCAGGAAGAAAAGAAACAAAAAAAAACCCCTCCCTGCTCAGGATCATGAACTAAGATCCAAGTAGAGAAATGTAAGGTGTGGACATAGAAATGATAGTACTGCAAGCAAAGGAGACCAAAAGGAAGGCTTGCTGATGGATGCTATCATAAGAGGAAATAGCTCGTATATTCAAAAGATTCTGGAAATAAATGTCAAGAAGAAATGAGACTGTAAATACTGAATGATATCCTAGCAGAACTCCCACTTGACTTCACTGAGCCCTGAATTCATCTAGCAGTGAGTTTTGTTCACCCCATTTCAAAAAGAAGTCCAGAGCCACAATACAAATGATTGAAAATGCAAGGACACTTCCAAGTGATGGGGAGAAACAACAGTATGATTACAGTTCTTTAGCTGAAGAGGTGACTTGACTAAGGTGAAAGATGTAGAAAACATATGGCACAGAGAAGATAAAGTGGATTGCCTTTTCTTAAGAGACAGGAACAAGAGGACACTGAATGAAATGAAATACCTCTTTCCTCAGTATTTAGCTTGCTCAGCTCATGACCACAAAACATTGTGGAGTAAGAGTTTATCAGATATAAAACAAGAAGAGCTGCTTTTATAAGATGGAGAGCTGGTTGAAAAATTTCTTCAAAAATGAAGAATGAAGTGAGGTTTTAAGATCCCCTTTGTTTCCTGAAGGGATGGAGGGCAAATCTCCTAATCATCCCAGAAATGGAAAATAAGATCAACAAAAAGAACTAAACCTAATCATGGGTAGGAAAAAACATACAAGTGTAAATAAAGGAAAGAAAAAAATATATCTCACCTTGCCATTTTTATTATTAACTAAATTATGCTTTGCATTTGTTTGATGGAGATACCTGGTCTTTAAATATGAGTAAAGACATGAGATTATGAGAGGTTCCCTCAATCTAAGCTTGTATAGGAAATGTAAGTCTGCCTGGTATGAAGTATCCATCTTCGCACATGACACACATACTCCTGTGTTGATAACAAGGTGCAGCTTCTGGCCCCTGAGGGTTTTCCTGCAGGAGCTTTCTTCCTGCATATAGGTGTGGTCCTGAGAGCAGTTCAAGGTGTTGTCTGCAGAATGTATAGGGAAACATAGTTCTCAATACTGTTTCAGTGGATAATCAGAGTTTGTGCTTTCCTCCTGAACACTGAAGTTATTTGGAGCTTTTTCTTAGTTCTAGCACTCCCATTTATTTACACATTTTTATATGCCTCTAATTCAAATTAGAAAGTGTTCCCTAAAGAATCCTCCTGCCTAAAATCTGGGTTCAGTGCTTGTGAGGATGCAAGCTGACTACCATGTTCTGCTATTTTTAGTCTCCAGGATGTTTGTTTTTTGCCTCTCTTGCTGTGATTGCCTTTTGTTTTATTTTTGTTTCTTCCCCTGTTTTGAGCCTTCCCTGTACTCCATCCTGCACTAATACTTGGGTTAGTATTTGCATAATGCTCTTTGTACAAAGGTCTGAGTACTGTACAGTTAAAATTACAGTCTAACTTTTAAGATTTAATGTAGTTTAGATGATGCTTTAGATGACCATGTTAATAAATAAAATACACCAAGCAATCAAATTTTGTGAGAAATTTTTGAATTACTTCACCTCCAGCACCTCAGTTATGTGAATAATGAGAAGGATCCATTTTATCACTTGCTAAGCAAGACAGATCTAGGTATGATTTGCCACCAGAAGGGTGGCACCAGTGGCCAAATGGTGGAAGGGTCGCCACCAGTGGCTGTGCTTCCTGGAGCAAATGTACATCTGAAGTTAGGAAGTAGTTCAGTGTAGGCATTGCAAAGTAAACTTTAAAATAATTTACTTGGTAGAAGAATGGCTCAGTGGTTGCAGAGAAGCCACAGCATAGGTGAGCTCCAAACAGCTAAGGCTGCTTGAGCATCCAAGCATATTTCACACATGGTTGTGCTGCAGCAAAACTCCTGCTCCTACATGAGATGGCTTAAAATGAGTTTTGCATTGGCCTGTGCAAAGCTGCACTTGGAGCAGGGACTGCAGCGTAGGGACACAGCTCTGCTACTCCTGCACCTTGCAAAGGCTGATACTGCCCTAATGTAGGGAGAGGTGAGCAGCACCTCTTTATTCTTTTGCATGACTAGAAGTGCACACCTATGTCAGACTGGGCAGTGCCTATTGTGACATTTGCACCTACCTTGGTCCTTCCCATAAATTCTCATGCAATTCATAGAGTTTTTGCCCATCTCTCTCCATTCCCCTTCTTTACACCAATTCTTGAATCTTTATGTAGACCTGAAAACAACGTTGCTTCTGAGTTTATTTTTTCCACTTTGATGGCTGCTTTCAGACTGCCTGTGAAGGAAATTTCTGATGTTTACTGCAGAAAAGTTATGATGTCTGAGTAGGTCTTCATCCTCCATAGGGAAGCTCTTCTCGTATGTAATTAAAACATACAGTTGCATTTGTAATAAATACTGTGCTGTAATTTTAAAAAATGCTCTATAAAGATGTGTTTCCTTTAATAATGAGGCCTATAGGAAACTGAGATTAAGACTTTTTTAATATATTTGTCTCTCTTGTTTTGTCACCAGTTTTAACATCAAATATATTTTTGTCCTTTACATGGTTAGTGAATCATCCTACCATTTTTTTGAAAATGAACACACGTAAGCTTTGCAGAAAGTCTGTATAAAATTCTAGCATCTAGAGAGGTTTGGTAGAATGTAGTTGCTAAATCTGTTGTTATATTAATATTCGGAAATTCATGCAATCTGTTTAGGTACACCCTTGCTTTCTGTTATGAATGTCACCTGTGCTTGCTATCAAGATAGAACCAAATTTCAGCCATGTAAACAATACCAATGGTCATTATTGTATACTGTAAAACTGTACTTACATGTCAACAAAATATAGATAACTTAGAGAGCTTTTTCTGCTTGAACAGGTCTTATTGGGAAATTTAGGTTTGCTTTTTTTTCTGATTATTTTTAGTTTCTTACATCTAAGATCTATACTCCAAGTTCAACATTTCAGATGAAGAAAAGACTAATGACATAATCTGAGAATAGGTTGCTGGGAACTAGAAACTGGAACTCATATACCATCCCCACAGTAGTTCTAGTAGTTATTTTTATTCGTTTGTTTTGTTTAGTTCTTTGTTTTTGTTGTTGTTTGTTTGTTTTTTTCCATTTTAAAACAAGAGAACTAATTATGGTTTTAACAACAGCATTCGATTAAAATACTCAGTTTAGTGCAGTACTTGTGATCTATGTTGCATGATTTACCTGCCTTTTCCCCACCAGATCAATTTTATTTGTTTATTAGTGAGATATATATACACAGAATAAAGATCCCAAGGGCTGGAATCTGGAAGAAAGAAGTATTTTCAAATTTCTTAAGGATAAGAAATGCAGAACTTTGGACCCTTTTAAAATTCCTGTTGAAATTGTCATATCCACTGAACAGCAAAAGCATCAGGTTTCTCTATTCAGTATATTTGGGCAGTATGATACACCCTACTATTGTATTGTTGTTGTTTTAAATAATGTAAAAAGTCATTCTTATATTTGTGTGCATGTGCATCTTGCTCAGGATGGGGAGATGCTGTGCTGGTGAATCATTGTCTAGAAAAGCTTAAAAATACCTGCTCGTCACTGTTGTTCTACCCTTCCATAGTCACCTGTATTCTCAAATTTTCATTCTATCTTTTTATGGGATAACAATGTTCTAAAGAAAATCATAGGCAAAAGTAAGATCATTCCCCAGGGTGACCTTTTGTTTAATTCAAATATAGAATCACTTTATTTTGCCATTTTCAGGGTTAACATTCTGTGAGGCTAAAAAGGACACCTAAGCCCATGAAAACTGATACAAAGGTCAATTTATTCCCTTCCTCCCCACCAAGTCCTTTGTGTAATTAAATGTGCAGTACTTGAAGCTTACCCTACTTGCTACTCTTTTTTTGTCAACTTGATTAAACATGACAACAGATCAATGGAAGAGTAAAAACAGGCCATTAAAAATAGGCACAGGCTTAAGCCAAGTGTTCAGTTTCACTATGGAATAATAGAGCAAACCAAAATGTTCAGAATTTTGCTGAAAAGATTGGTAAACTAGCTGTTTATATCCTACAGCGTCTGACATTTTAGCTGGGAATATATTAATGAGAGTATTTATTAATTAGATAAATCTGGATGTCAAGTATACAGGGAATTGGATAGTTTGGGTGGTGGCTTTTTTTCATTATTATTTTTAAATTTTCTATTCTAAAGTTGGGAACCTTAGAAAAACCAAACTGAGAGTGAATTTCTCTACTGGTAAACAGAACATACCAAGTTGTTGAGGATAATGCAAACAAATAATGTAGGGAATATAAACTTTAAATTCTCCTGTGGCTTCACTATGGAGAAGAAAATACAGTTAAGGTTTTTGTGGGGGAGTGATGATTATGCACCTTTATGTCTGTGGCTTCTTGCACTGTCATCTCCAGCCATGCAGCACTGAAGGTGGGCAATTAAGTTGATCTAGCAAAATAATTCTTATATTACCAAGCATTGTACATTTGGCCATTAATATACCTGTTTTAATGTAAGAGGTGTTTAGAGTGGACACCTTCACAAGTGTGCTTTGTGGTTTGTTCTGGTGTGTGTGTATGTGGTGGTTTTATTTTGTTTATTTTTATTTATTTATTTATTCAATATCTCTTTCCTCAACACCTCTGTCACTAAGGGAGAATAGTATTTCTTCTTCATTTACTGATCAGCTCATCTTACCTGTGTGTTCAGTTCATGTGAGGAAATGTCTTAAGGTGATCACAATCCATAATGCCAGATACCTTCTCTCTATTCACATCACCATTCCCAGAATGGTGGAAGAAAGAAGTTGTCTGCCTGATTCAAGAAGCATGGCTTTTGGGAAAAGAAAAAGATATTCCAGTTGTTGTCATTCCCCTTCTCCCCCCTCCCATTTTGCAATATGCAGGAAAGGGGAAGTTTCTGAAAAATCTGGATGAAGAAAGGAAAGAAAAACTGGCGAGATTGACCCTCAAAACTGAGGTGACTTGCATGCTCTTGTACATCAAGAGCTCTGTATTAGGACATGTCAACAGGCCCTAGGGATACCTTTGGTATTAGTCTGTGCTCTGAACTCAACAGATGTTGCTGTACAGTCAGATATTTCTAAAGATTATACAAGGTGTTTTCTGATTAATATGTCCTTTGTGTTCTGTCATGTTCACGTAAAATTTTGGGTGAAACGACAGCTTAGGTGTCAATACATTTTGAGTTTTCTCAGCCTTCTCCCTTACTTCGTTGTTCTCATGCTGCTTTCTTGATGCTGTATTGAAATATTAGTAATACCACTTTCAGGACTTGATCCCCTGAGAAATGCTAATCATCAAAACACCTGCTATCAAGAAACCTATTCGAGGCAATGAATTCACTGATGGTTACAAACTTACTGCCTGCTAAGGTCATGATGCTGGACAAAATGGATTCCTGTTTTATAATTATCCTTTGAACTGGTCATAAAATGAAAACATTTACAAGTATCTGGGAAGCTCAAAAGCAGATAGAATTTCTCCTTGCTTGCTTCTACTCTTGTCATAATTTGCTGTTTTTCAGGTCTATGGAAATAAAAGAGTCTTATTTGTCCTTCATCTGTCTCTCTTCTACCCCTTTAATCAGGGTTTGTCTATTATTGTCACATCTACTTGTGGTTACCCATATATATTAGGTGTGGATTTGTTTGCCTGATGGGATAGGACACTCCTACTGTGGCTTTCTGGTCTCAGCCTTGTTACTTACAAATATTGCAAGTTGAAAAAGAGTAAATATTAGAATGTTTGCCACAACATGACCTCCTCACATCTCATGTCCATTGCCTCTGCAGTTGGGTCGGATACTGTGTTTACACCAGACTGACCACTGAGCTGCTGAAGATACGAGTGAAGGTTGATATTTTGTTTATGATTTGGGACAAAATAGTTGTTTTGTTTTGTTTTGTTTTGTTTTTTTTAAAGGTAATATATTAGGCACTGTAATTCCTGTTCATATTCCCATTACAGCACAAAATGTCGTTAAATTGTGATAGTGATTACACATAACGACTACTTGATACTTTGATTTTGCTCAAAAGATCTCTTTTATCTCATCATTATTTACACTTTAAACTCTGCTTCAGAATCTACATTGTTGTCAATTTGTATGATGCAGATACCTAATTAACACTGATTAGGAACAGGAGTGTGTGCATGAGAAGCTATTTTGCCACATACAGTCATTTTATTAAGCCTTAAATATTATGATTTAATGTGACTGATGAATGAAAAGGTGTATTTGCAGTTTGTTAGGGTTAGGTTGGTCACACCAATTTGAATACAGTCCATGAAGATGATGTGTGAAAGGTACATGCCATGGTTGGGAGCTGCCAGGAAAGGTGCTTCCTTGTTGTTTTTGCCCAGGTTTGGCATAGGAGTTAGGATGTGCAGCTATAATGTTATAAGTATGAGCAACACACGAAACAATAGGGAAAGACTTGCTGGAAGTAGAATATTTTATTAAAAGACTGAAAAGTAGGACCTCTCTACTTAGTCTTTTCTTGTAGGGTCTTGTATTGCCTGCCCAGCCTCAATAACTAGAAAAAACCAAACCAAACCAAACCAAAAAAAAAAAAACAAACCCAACCAAACAAAAAAAACCCAAAACAAACAAAAATCCACCACCACCACCAAAAAAATGAAACACCTGGTGTTGAAAGGAAGGAGTAAGATTAATGGGGGAAGGGAAATCTCTAAAGGTAAGTTGGGGTGTGATACAAACCAGAACAGAACAAGGAAAGAGATTATTTGAAACTTAAAGATGGGGAGGGTTGACAAGTGTGGAAGAACACATGACTGGTGAAAAATTGTCTTTCATGCCTGAAATCTTGAAGAATATTCGTGTTCAATCCTTCAATCTTGCACCAATGGTGATAAAGTCAAGGCGAAAAATAGTGAACCTAGAAAATTCCCAATTGATTCAGGTATTTGAAAATTGTCATCTGGGACAAAGCAACTCAATCCCTAATGAATTGGTGCTAGAAAATTAATTTTAAATAGTTTTTTAAACTTGTAAAAGGGACAGACATTAGATGTATTCTTTCCTGTATAGCCCACCTGAATGTGTTTAAGCAGGAGAGTACACAGAGGTATTAGAAGCTTCCTTCACAATGTATGTTGTCTCCTAACATGCAAGAAAAAAATTATTAACCCTTACCAAGTGAAATGCCTTTCCACAATGAAGCAGACCAAAACAGATCTTGAGAAGTATCTTACCTTATGAATAAAATATCAAGTGAACCGTACAAAGGAGCAAAGGAAGTATTTGGGTAGGTAAAGTAGTTGCAGAAAAGCCACATGAATTGTCTGCAGTAACCTTCTTCTTGACTTTCTCAGTTACAATACTACCACTCGCAAAGGTGTTTTAAGGTTGGGGTTGTCAGTCATTTCTTGGTCTGTGGTCCAAGATGTATTGTACAGAAGATCCAAAGCTAGAGACGTCAGACCTACTGCACGTGAATTGCATGTCCTGTCTGCATTGGCAGTTTTCAAGACCTAAGCTGCCTGAAAATAGGTTTCACAGGAGCAGTTTTAAAATCCATTACCAGGATAAGTGTGCTAGATTTTGCACAGGTTATTTAGAAAACACAACCACTCTATGCACCTTGTGTCTCAATGAGGAATTGAACCAGTCTCCCCACTGTTGCCATTGTCTTTGGAAGGCAGTTCTGAGGAATGATCCAAAACTGCATTGCAACTGAAAGAAATTCTAGAAGAAAGTAATCTGTTGAATACCAATGAATCATCAGCCATGGATGAGTTTTCTTCAAGAATTATGAATAAAAACAGATGTATAATCTCTTGGAGAAACAGTGACTGCTGTAACCTTTTGCTTATATTGACCTAAAGACGTTGACTTTTATTGACTGTTTTTCTTGGGGTACTTAGTTTCAGAGGTTTTTTTTTTTTGTTGTTGTAAAGGACTGCAGTAGGTAGAGAACTATAGGCTAGCAGGTCTTAAGAAAGAACAAAGTTTTTGAATACATAGGTAAATACAATGTACTGGGTAAAGAAGTCTGGCACAGCCTCAGCAAAGGAAAGCCATGCCTTGCAAATTATTACTTTTTTTTTTTTTTTTTTTGAGAAAAGTGAAGCAGGTGGGCAAGAAGAATGTAGTCAGTATAACATAAAGAGATCTTTAAAATGAGTTCATCAAAGTGTCATATCAAATAGTATGAAAGAAAGATGCCATGGGGTAAGAAAGGTCCTCATGTAGATTAATGATAGGCTAGAAAACAAATAGGAAACACATAATTGATTTTCATGCTGGAGAGAAAACACTGTCAGGGATCTGTGCTGGTTTATCGGTGGTTCAACATATGCATAAATGAACTGAAGAAGGTTATAAATATTAAAGTCTTCTGATGGAACACTATTCAAGATAGCCTAGCTTGCATGTAAGCAGCGCTGGAAAAAGTTAGATTATGCAATAATGGCTAATAAAATGGCATGTGGGGAAGAAAATGAATGCAGAACACTGCAAACAGAAAAGATAATTCTAGTTAATTGTGTAATATTGGACTTTAGCTGTCACCACTAGGTAAGGATTGTGACTGACTCTTTCCTAAATGTCCATTATCAGCCACTGTTGGAGCACAGATGATGGGTATTGGGACAGTTGGTGTAACATTCTATTCTGCCATTATGCAAAAAATGTTTAGTTTTGTTTTGGCTTGTTTTTTCTTTTAAGGAACCTGATGACTCTAAGAATTATTTTTCCTTTCACTAAGATTTATGTAGAACACTGTCACCCTACTGCCAAAATTGATAGCAAAATAAATAAGTCCAAGCAGCTATTTTTAAGGCATGGTCTTTGTAAAGTATTCTGCTAAGGAAGCTGGAAGGGAACAGATTTGTTTAGGCTGAAATTATAGCAATGTAGTGAGAAATGCATATTGCTGCTACTTAAATGGTATAAGTTTTAAACAGTATTTCACTGGAGTCAGTCCTTCACTGTAGGTCATTGATTCTACTTACTGTACCTTTGTATAAATTTATCAAAAACCTTATGTAGACCAGCTGCTTAATAGTATATAACTGGAGAAGAGAAATACACATGAAAAAAGCTGAGTCCACATTGTAAAGATAACAACATTACATAGCAGACTCATAGATGTTTATAGTTTCAGCTATGGTGCCTGTTAGATTAACTAATGAAGCAATGAAACCTAAGAGATTTGCTGCAAAGAAGGTGCAAGGACTTTTTTCACATCACACTTGAGTGAGGAAGTGTTATGTTATTATTTATATTTTAAATCTCTGGAAAACACAGGGAAGGCTCAAGAACAAATTGTCACTGGTATTTAAGTGATTAAATTTCACTGACGTTCAAAGAAAGCTGGATTTTTCTGTTGTTGGGCTTTGAGTCTTGTGATTATCTTGATGTGATATAGGAAGTCTGACTGGGGGGACTAAAACAGAACCCAGGAATTTCTGAGTCACAGCTCAGCATTTCATGTGCTCATTTTTCAGATAAACAAAGAAGCCCGCAAGGCAAACTTGTCTTGTATTTTGTCAAGAGTATCTAAAATAAAAATGCGTGTTATATGCTCATTCTGTAACCATCTTCATAGTATTTTAATATATATTTCTATTCCTCAACTGATTAGCATGCTAAACTTGTCATTTCCAAACACTGAATGTTATATTGGGATCATTCAGAATGTTAAAACACCCTTAGAGACCTTATTTCTATGTTGGCAGTATCTATTCTCCATTTTAGATACTATAGAAAAATTGAGAGATGTCATTTTAATTTATTTTAGATATATTTAATTTCTTCTTATTAAAACCTTTTCTCCTCCAGCAAAATGCAACTTTCTGAGATTTTTACCTCTCGTTGAGTAAAAGAAATGTAATGGATTGTGTGTATTTTGAAATCACAGAATGGTAAGTGTTGGAAGGGACTTCTGGAGATCATCTAGTCCAACCCACCTGCTAAAGCAGGTTCACCTAGAGCAGGTTGCACAGGAATGTGTCCAGGAGGGTTTTGAATGTCTCCAGACAAGGAGACTCCACAACCTCTCTGGGCAGCCTGTTCCAGTGCTCTGGCACCCACACTGTGAAGAGTTTTCTTCTCATTTTAGTTGGAACCTCCTACATTTCAGTCTGTGCCCATTGCCCCTAATCCTATCATTGGGCACCACTGAAAGGAGCCCGGTCCCATCCTCTTGACATCCATTCAATTTTACAAACGTGCACTGTTGATCACAACCCTCTGAGCTCTGCCATCCAGCCAGTTTATACCAATATATTCTATGCATTTGATATTGCATGTATTATATAGTAAACCCACAATAAAGGGAGTATTAGGGTGCAGTTGTTCAAGCCCTGAGCATTCCAGAAGTTATAGTTTGGTTTTGTTAAGAAATAAAATTAAATCTCACTTCAGTTCTGACTTTATTTATTTTTTTTTTTAGCCTCAAGTGAAAGCTATATTGAAAATCTAGTTTGGATTTTGGTGCTTTTGTTATTAAAGTTGCAGTAATTTGTCATAGCTCTAATCTCTGTAGCAATAGTTATGAATGTCAGTACATTTTGCTTTCATTTCATTTAGTGAGATCTAAACAAAAATTAGTGCATCATGGTGATCCCAAAGCAGTTTAGGAAAACCGTGGGCAATAACCAAATGCTAATGATGCTTCTTTTTTTCGTTATGCCTTGTGTTGTACTATTTGAGCTATTTAATGCCTACGTAAGTACTGGTTTTATTTTGATGCTTACTACAGCCAAATCACTTCAGGAACCTTTCAGCAATTTTGTTATTAAAGTAGTCAGTAATACGTACAACTTCAGTTTGCTTTGCAGAAGTGAGGCTATCTGCTCAGATCTATTGTTACTAGCTGTTTGTGCTGACCAGAAGTAATTGTTATGTGTTTTTCGTGTGGGTTTCTGGGTTTTGCCCCCTCTTTTTCTTCCCTCCTTTTTTTTTTTTTTTTTTTTTTTGAATTCTGCGTTACTTAAGAGCCATCCCTTGAGCGAGACAGGCAGCTGTGCCCTCTTCACTCCATGTTCCTCTGCTGGTGCTGTGTGTGGTGCGTGGGGAAGGGCTGCTCATGTTCTGCGGTTGGGCTGTTGCTGTGACATAGCCTAAGCCAGCACCGTCTAATATGATGGGCAAACTGTCAGAAAGAATACAGTCAAATTGAGAACTTGTCCCTATGGGTGGAAAAATCCAACACAATTGTGAAGTAGCATTAGTGCAGCAAAATGCGTAAGACATGTTGCGTGTTCTACAGTGGTTTGAAAACATACAGCAGAGCAGGGAATCCAAATGCCAAATGGCTGTGCTCTTGAAGGGGTTTCTAATTCAGGCAAGGGTTTGCTCCAGAGTGCCATTTCTAGAGCCTAGAGGTTTTTTTCCCTTCAGAGTCATTCACAAGGGTATGTCTTGTCTTGCCTGTAACTCAGAAATTTTTTCCATTCCTGCATTTTCAGGTGCCCCAACTTGTTCTGCTTCTGCAGACTGCTGGAATAAGGACTCTTTCTTGGTTGAATCACTTGTAGTTAAGCTTGAGATGAAAAGAAAAGAATGATAGAGGAGGTGGGGGGGCAGTAAACTTATGCTTCCTGAATGGAAATGCTTTTTTACCACAATACTATATGATGTGTGATACAAATGATGCACCACACAAATATTACATTTTGTCCTTGATGTGCTAGTGGTGATGATGGTGACTTGGGACCACAGGTTTTGTTCAACATTTCCTAATTAGAAAATACAGTAGAGTTCAGTACTGATAGTCTCTTTAGTAGTGTCTGGAAGAACTGTTTTCTAGTCAGCACTGCAGAGTTTTCTCTGCTTATTCTCATGCTCTGTTTATCCCCATGGCCCTGGTGGACAGATTTTGAATTTTCCTTTAGAAGGGACTAACAAGTGAGGAAAATGGGGTCTGTTGGAAAGCTTTGACCTAATTCTTTCTGTATGTGTTGTTTTTTTTGTTGTTGTTGTTGTTTGTTGTTCGTTTTCTTTTTTTTTTTTTTTTTAATGGCAAGGTATTTGGCAATATTTCTGTGTGACTTCTTAAAGTAGAACCTTGTGCTTTGTATGCGTGTGCCTGTCAGCATGTGTTTCAGATTCTCATGCTTCTACTTATGGGGTGAGCTCACTGATGGTGTCCGGGTAGAAGCTGTACAGGCTCAGCCAAACACCAGAACTCCATTTTTATCTTTCTTTCGGGGTAGTATTTTTTTTCTTCCCAGTGCTGAGTCTATCCAAGGAAAACATACTTTCCCCCACAATGTGGGAGAGCATGGCAGGAGCGTGGGTTACAGCTGGGCATCATCTAGATCTTTCCTTCAGTTTTCATTCTCCTTTCTCTCCTCTGCTAGTCTTAGGTTAGAGCTTTCTGGGGTACATATTCAACTCTGCTTTGGGTTTACAGAAACTTTTAATAGAATCAGCTTTCAGCTTTTCAGCTTCTAGGTTGTAGATGCAGGAGCCCACTGACCTTGTAGTCATTATTACTGGGAGCTCCTGAAGGCTTCTTGAGGGCATGAGAGGAATTAGTAGACTTAGCTTTTGGGGGACACTTTTGAACATACTTGGTAATAACCATGATGTGGAATAAGGGAACTGAGAGTTTGGAATTTACAAATCTCTGGACATTAAGGTTATTTTTTTTTCTTCTCTAGTTTCCTGTGGCTTGGTGGTTGGAATTCTTGCTTGGTCTGTTGGGAGACTAAGTCTGGCAGTAGGGCTCACTCACTGCAAGTGGAGGCCACCCACATGAAAAATCAGAGAATAAGAACCCATCCCAGAACGGTGTCTTGGTTGTTTTTTGCATCCGTATGAAAGGTCCTGCCAGGTCAGGTTTTGTGAATTTCCAAGCATTCAACTGGGATGTGAGAAAGATGACAGAGAAGTGGCCAGACTATAGAACTCACAACGTAGCTGACTGCTCTGGTCTAAAACATACTCTAGTATAATTTTGTGAAGCATCAGTTTTACTTTCATCTTTGTGTGGAAAAGATTTTTTTTTTTTTTTTTCTTAGTTCTGCACAGGTCCAATGAGAACAATTTTAGTCTTTGTTGTTGTTTAGTTGTGAACTTCTATTGTCCCATCAGTACAAGATATAGGTGGCCAGGAGGACACTATAAGAAGCCATTAGGTCAGCTGCAGCATTTGCAGACAAGCCTCATACTGAAAGCTGTGGGATCTCAACTAATGAAAACTTCCAAGTGATGACTGTGTTTATGGGCAAATTGATAATTTTGCAAATCAGTCAAAAGAAAAGCTGTACATATATTGATTAATTCAATTTTTCAGAACTCTGTGACACAGCTAATTATCTTTATTTCTCTTGCTCATAAAATATTTTTTTGAAGAAAAAAATAAATCCAAGGCTTTTATCTCATTTTTCTCTGGTTGATTTTGGTGTTCTCACAATGTGTTCTTTACGAAATGAGTGGAGTTGAGGTTCTGTGTTGACTCTTGCTTCAAGAAGGA
This sequence comes from Streptopelia decaocto, assembly GCF_964273445.1. Taxonomy (NCBI): domain Eukaryota; kingdom Metazoa; phylum Chordata; class Aves; order Columbiformes; family Columbidae; genus Streptopelia; species Streptopelia decaocto. The sequence continues at coordinate 118,134,636 of NC_138663.1, forward strand.
AAGGCGCACATTTTTTGCCTCCAAGTTGGCAATTATTTATTTATTTTGGTTTTCAGTTTCTCTCTATTTGCTTAAATAAGGGAAAAGAACTTAACCTACACATATTACTCTGGTATAATAGTTTGTAGCCTAAACTGGAATGCCTATCTCACATGAATATTTATCCTTTCCTTCAAGTCGTTATTGAACACACAATTAAAAGTAAGCCTTTAAATCACAAACAGATTATTCTTTTTTTAGCTGATTAAAGGCTCCCATCACTTGCACCATTGCATTTGCCACCCAGCATATGTGTACTCCAACAAAAACCCACACTTTTCCCCCTTCCAGAGATGCAACTTATTTGTCAGTTCTACTTCTTTTTATAGTTTCACCTAAGGACATTTCTTTTAACTGTGGAAGACTGCTTTGATTTACTGAAAGTTTCTGTCCTGTGAGAATGATAATACAAGACTGCATGTTTTTTTCTGTAGCAATAATTTTTTGCAGGCAAAACCAATTGCATACTTAGTTATCCTCATTAGTGATTCTTATTTTGAAACTGATTGAAATGAATACCCCTTTGGAATAAAAAGTTGAACACTGGCACATTAAACCAGAGTAGCAATTTGAAAAAGCATAATTTATTTTTTTGTTCATTTTGGTGGACACGTTGTAATTTTATACTGTTTAGCCCAAAAGTACTGGCTACCATCATATAACACACTACATGGGAAGCAGTTCTGCATTGGGAGATTATATACTGTGAAAAGAATTTTAGCTTTCTGAATGATATCAATTACACAATCATATACATTAAAACAGTACAAAAACTAACCAGCTCATCCATACTTGCTGAGACTATATTAGTTTTATTTATTTTTTTTCCCATTGCTTTGTACTGTAGTAGCAATTGTAACAATTTACAAGACTGCTTCAACACCCAAATGTCGAACATCCATGAAATGCTTTTTACTTCAGATTTTTGTTTTACCATATGTTAAGCCAAATCTCTGGGATGACCACTCAAAGGGGGCACCTCCTAGAATGAAGTTAATGAATAACTAAGTTTCTTTGTAGAAGACAGTTTTGGAATGCTACATTTTGCAAAACAACACTCTCCTGATTCCCTCAGAGCCTTTCTTTATATGAGGAAGACACAAATAACTGATAATTGGCCTATCCTGGGCTTCCTCCAGGCTCTCCATTCCAGCTATATTGCCAACCCTTTCTTGTTCCCCTACACCATCCCCTCAGGAGGTGGGATGATGAGGAGGTTCTGGGGCAGAGGGAAGGCCTCCACCTGCAACTGTTCTCATGTTCTTGTTCCTGGATTCCATCTTCCCCATCACCTCTCTCCTGGAACACCCTTGGCCATTACATCCTGGACATCAAGTCTGGGAAGAATGCCTAGCAGGGAGTGATCAGGATTCATTTTCTCATCTGACTTCACCAGGGTGTCTCATAGCTACCACAAAGAGAAAGCAAGGAGCCTTTTGGTCAAATTCAGAGATTTTGGGTTTTGAAGTGCCACTCTGAGGCGTGCTGGGTCTCTAACCCTTCCCTGCACTGACGTAGGTTCCTGCAGGTGCTGCGGTTCACTTCAAGCCCAGCAGGTCTGCCTGTTGAGGATGACTAGCAGCTCACCAATGCAAAGCTCACGTTTACACGTTTTCAAATTGAAAAATTGGTGAAAAAGTTTCTTGTCACTTTTGCTTCATTGCTGTTTAGGAGACCTCTGTAAGAAGTATCAGAAAAATTTGTTTTGTCAGACTAATGCATGCTTCAGCATTTGCTGATTGAATGTATATTTCTCTTGGGAGCAGACAAAAACAAGGGGTTTTATGCCTATTGTTCTCAGGAACATCTGTGATCTGACCAGTGCAGAACAAAAGTGTTATCTTGCTATTTGGAGGAGATGATAACTGAAGACAATTTGTTGTTGTTATTGTTGTTGATTGGTTAGGGGTTTTGTTTGTTTGTTTTATTTTCTTTTGTTTCTTTTTTTTTTTTTTTTTCTGCTTTTCTCAGCAGTTTACAGTTTACTGAATGCCTTCTCTCTTTACACTGCCAGAGGCTGTTCTGAGGAGCCTCATACCCCTGAAGCCCTAGAGGAAGTCAGGACAATGGAAGAGTTTGCCTTGGTTTATGAGAACTGGGTTAGGGAGCAATTAAGCAAACTGGACATCCATAAATCCATGGGTCCAGATGGGAGGCACCCACGGGTGCTGAGGGAGCTGGCTGAAGTCATTGCTAGGGCACTCTCCATCATCTTTCTTAAGTTGTGGGAAACAGGAGGGGTGCCTGAGGACTGGAGGAAAGCAAATGTCACTCCAGTCTTCAAAAAGGGCAAGAAGGAGAACCTGGGTAACTGTAGAACGGTCAGCCTCACCTCCATCCCTGGAAAGGTGATGGAGCAACTTATCCTTGGTGCCATCTCAAGGCATATCAAGAATAAGAGGGTCATTAGGGACAGTCAACATGGCTTCACAAAGGGAAGTCACGCTTAACCAACCTCATAGCTTTTTATGAGGACATAAGCAGGTGCATAGATGATGGCAAAGCAGTAGATGAGGTTTATCTTGATTTCAGTGAAGAACAGACCAGTCTCCCACAGCATCCTCGCTGCTAAACTCAGGAAGTGTGGTCTGGATTATTGGGTAGTGAGGTGGACTGCGAACTGGCTGAAGGAAAGAAGCCAGAGAGTCGTGGTCAATGGGGCAGAGTCTAGTTGGAGGCCTGTCTCTAGTGGAGTGCCTCAAGGGTCAGTACTGGGACAAGTACTATTCAATATATTCATCAACAACTTGGAAAAGGGACTAGAGTGCACTGTCAGCAAGTTTGCTGATGACACCAAGCTGGGAGGAGTGGCTGACATGCCAGAAGGCTGTGCTGCCATCCAGCGAGACCTGGACAGGCTGGACAGTTGGGTGGGGAAAAACGTAATGAAATATAATAAGGGCAAGTGTTGAGTGTTGCTGGGCAGCAACAACCCCAGGTTCCAGTATAAGTTGGGGAACGACCTGTTAGAAAGCAGTGTAGGGGAAAGGGACCTGGGGGTCCTGGTGGACAGCAGGATGACCATGAGCCAGCACTGTGTCCTTGTGGCCAACAGGGCCAATGGCATCCCAGGGTGTATTAGAAGGGGTGTGGTTAATAGGTCGAGAGAGGTTCTCCTTCCTCTCTACTTGCCCTGGGGAGACCATATCCGGAATATTGTGTCCAGTTCTGGGCCCCTCAGTTCAAGAAGGACAGGGAACTGCTGGAGAGAGTCCAGTGTGTGGCAACCAAGATGACTAAGGGAGTGGAGCATTTCCCTTATGAGGAAAGACTGAGGGAGCTGGGTCACTTTAGCTTGGAGAAGGGGAGACTGAGGGGTGACCTCCTTAATGTTTATAAAAATATAAAGGGTGAGTGTCACAAAGATGGAGCCAGACTCGGAGATAACCAATGACAGGACAAGGAGCAATGGATACAAAATGGAACACAGGAGGGAGCTGGGTAGAAGCTGTTGATTATTTTTGTAATCTTAAGTCAGTTTGTGCAATTGATTTCATTTTGTTTTTCATATCTCAAGTTTTAATGCAAGGTGACAATAAGCTGGGGCAGATGCCCTCTGTTAATGTCTTCACCGTAAAAGGTGATAGAAAGATAAGGACGAACAACTTCAGGTTAGAAAGAGTCTTGCAAGTTGGAAAAGTTTTAAAGGCTTTGCTAATGCTACTAGTAAATAGAGAAAATGATACAAAAGATACAAAACCAATCTTGAATGCCCGATATGGAGCTGGCATCACTCCAGCAGCAGCAGAGCTGGGTGTGTGCAGCTGGCATGGCTGCAGCAGCTGCAGGACAGGCACCCAAAAGTCATGGGTGGGACTTCACAGCAAACTGGAAACTGGATTTCAGTCATGCAGGCCTGAGGCCTATAGATCGCAGGCAGACAGACAGGGTTCTCTTCAGATGATGGCCATGGTCAAAGAGAAATGAGACTCCTGTGATCTCCATCTTATATAGCGTGTATGATGTGTATGGGATGAAATACTCAGTTGGTCACTTTTAGTCACCTGCTCTGTCTGCCCCTCTTGGCAAACGTGTCCTGTTATCAGTTAACCTTGGTTACCATAGTAATAAATCTAAACGTGAGTTTTTTCAGCATTCTGTTAGTCCTTCTATCAGCACCAAGCACAGTATCCAAGGAAAACATGCAGCCACCCAGAAGGCACCGAGAAGAACCCAGCTAGGAGGAAAACCCATCAAAAGAGAAACTGGTCTTGTTTTTAGCAAAAGCTATTTTGTGTTGATTTTAGGATTCTCTCTCTTTTTTTTTTTTTTTTTTTAATTTTAATTTTAATGTAGTTTTCTCTTTTCTTTGTTCTTTCAGTTCCTTTTAGTAAGACATATTTTGGGATCTGGTCATAGCATCTTCATCCAGTGTTGTTTTACCATTCCCTGTTATTGAAGATATCTATCTTGCCTCCAACTGAAACCTAGGTCTTTTGTGAGCTGTATTTTACCTTTCCTCCTCCCAAATAGCAAGGGATGTTCAATCATTGTCAGTTTAGAGGGACATATGAAATTTCTTTCAGAATCAAAATCAACATTGTAAAAAGGCATTCATTTTACCCTTATTCTAACAAAATGTGAAGTATTTATCAACCTTACATGTTTAGTCATTAGATAAAACCCCTAGAGGGAGACATGATCACAGATAGATTGTTGTAATGCCTCATCACTCTGATCTTTTCAAAATAGCTGAAGCAATTTCTCTAGGTCACTTTGCATAACCTGTTACTTGATAATTGAGTAGTGATAAAAATGTTATTGTTTGGAGGAGTCTAATCAGTTTTTTCCTCTTTTAAAATAAGTGCCTATTTTTTAATTTAGCAAGGAGAGACTTATTGGCTTTTTTTTTTTTTTCTTTTAAAATCTCAGTCATAGTGATACATTAAGGAATCTTAGGGCAGGAGGGAAAAAAAATCACCCTAAATAGTGACATAGCTTGCTAGCATTGCATTCTATCATCTGCCCGCCCCCCCCCCCGCCCTTGTTTCTCTGACGGTGTTCTGCACTGGAGTAATCTGCATATTTGTGATTGCATTTGTAATGCTTCTGCTACTGGTTTGAAAGGCATAGCAGTGCACTCTGAAATATTCCATTTATTAGTTCTCTGTGACTGTTTATGCAAAAAAGACTATCCTTGCATACTATATTGTTTGGATGTTAACAGGGTAATTAATCTGTAATATCATCTTGTTAATTTTGTTTCTTTAAACAATTCATTGTTTAGATGTCTTCAGCCATTTTCTTAAAAGTGTCTTGCCTGGGTTTTTTTTGGTTTTATTTTTTTTGAATTGTTTTTTACATGAATTCCATTAAATTGTCTGACAAAATATTTATATTTTACCTTATAGTCAGTAAACAATATTTTATTTTCCTCTGCTAAAGAGCATTTCAATATTTTCCACTTACCATATAGAAAATAGGCCTTAAGTTCTGTTCTTTAGATTTCTCAATTGTATTTTTATATTTACATCCCAAAATTTCACAGAGAAGTTCAACTCCTAAAAATTGAATGCATGTTTTACTAATGTCAAGTGGAATATTATCCTGCAGATGTGCGTAATTTTTTCTTAGCTCTAAATAAAACAAGATGCAAAGGCATTCAAAAGAAGGATAAACTCTGCCTAATAGCTGGATGTTTTTAAGGGCTATGATCTAGATGATGTTTTCTTGCGTGCTTCCAATTCTGATTTCAGGCCAGTGAAAATGAAGCTTTCTTGCTGATACCAGATGTCTCATGAGATAAAGCATCCTGAGGAGTTCCCTTAAAAATCCACCCCTGAATGTTAACATCCCGCTGAGTTCTACCAGTCCTGTTGGCTTTTTCTTCCTTCTGCTTTTGCAGACAATGTCTTTTTCGTCTCTCTGTCTCCCCTTGCCTCTCTGTCCTCTCCTCGGGGGTGAAGGGGAAGCACTTTTGTCTTTTTTTTGCTATGATTCTACTGTTGCTTTTAATTTATTATCTCCCCACCAAAACAAAGCTAAACCCCCTCCCCCCCCCAAAAAAAAAAGAAAAACAAACTTTTTTTAACTTTTCTGAAACCTGGAGCTGTATTGTGGAACCGCTGGTGTGATGACTGCTGTCAAAGGATGTGGTGTTTTTAGGCTAATCCATGTCTCAGAGGGACCGGATTCGTAATAGAAGGACCTGTAACTGTAGACAACAAACATCCTCCCAGAACCTAAAAATATTAGAGGTGTCTGTGCTAGTCCTCTCTGAATAACTGGTATCTTCAAGAGAGAAGAAGAGCTGTCCTAATCTCTCCCTGACTGTTGCAGGTGAAGAACTAAGTGAAGTGAGTGATTTGCCCACCAAAGTAGGGTCTAAACTGCCTTTAGGCTGTGTTTGTTGTCCTACATTAGCTGTACAGGAGGCTCAAAAAAGCGGCTCTCCTAACCTAGGCATGATGCCTGGGGACTCTCAGGAAAAGTTATGCTCCAGAATACACACAGGCGGTTGATATTCTTTTTTCCCCTTAAATTTTGATTGGAGCTTGGTGCATTGATGAGACTGCCTGGGTTCCTAGTCACTTCACTGCTCAAGGGACCGTATCTCACTCTGCTTTGCACCTGCTTTATGTGGCTGGGAAGATGCCTGCAGCAAATTTTCCCAGCTCTCAGTTTTTACTGGAGTGTGTTGTCCTGTCATGGTAAAAAGTGGTCCCAGGCATCTACTGTTCCAAGTGCAGGCTGCAAGAGTCAGCTCCAGGAAGGAGCTTTCTGAAACAGAGGTGTTCTTGGATTTCTGACAGAGGCAAAGCTTAGACTTCATTCTATGTTGTCCTTTTTTAGTTTTATTTTTTTTATATTTTTATTATACTCCTTGGGTTTGCTTCTAGGTTTCTCATGTTTACATTGGTATTTAACAGTGACAAATTCTTAAATTTTAAGATGACACTTTATATGATCTATTATATCTAAAGAAAATACTTTCTTTTTGCCCAGTTCATCAATCACAACATCATCAAGGAGAAAAGGAAAGGAAATACTCATGTCCAGGGCTGTGACAAACCTGACGTTTTACTGTAAGACTGTAAGGCTGTTGCTACAAACCTGCTGTAGTGCAGGAGAGCAGTCAACTGTTTAATTACATAATTTATCTTTTCTACTTTGATTTTTATTTTACCTAAATAATCTCAGTGGTGTCTTTGCTCCAGACTTTCACTTTGATTCATATCTTTGTTTATCTATAGAAATATTTCATCCTGGATTTGATAAATCAAAGAAATGAGAAATAATTTTCTCTTTGTTTTGAAATTGTTATTCATATAGAACCAAACTTTCCTCTTGCAAAAATATTACAGGAATAGTATTTAGCTTTTGAAAAAGACAGGGCAGATAATTTAAATATAAGTATCAATTAATTGTTCAGAGACATTATATTAATATTTTTGAATATGTTGACTTGTCTGTTGCCTGAAGATATTTCAGCTCTTTCAAGAACTGAAGAGAAAACTGCAGTTTTATGCAGTCAATTGAAGAATATGGAAAGAGGGCTCTGGAAGAATGTGAGGCATAAAAAGCTAGCTTCAAAAATCACAAACATGTTACTTAAACTTACTAATGCATGAAAGAGAACATGATGAAAAATAAATGCACAACACCAAGACTCAATTGCATTCTGGCACTGAGTTGAACAGATATACATTTTTCTTATGTTACATGCAAACTCCATAAAAGTTTTCACTTTTGGCATCATTTCAGTAAAGCTTCTTAAAGGTGAAGCAGTCTGAAGAGGCACATAGAAAATGGTGGAGGAAGGGAAGAGGAGAATGTCCTTTGGACAGGTAGTTTCAAGATTTGCTTTTGCATGTCTTCTTTCATCTCTTTGTGGCAGATGATGCTGATCCCTCCAGGACACGAGATCCTACAGAGAGCAAGCCCAAGCCTGATCCAGCATGGTAGTTTAAATGCAGTGTCTTCTCTCTTATGTCTTAATAACACCTTCTTCTGTCCATTAAAAAGGAGGATTATGAAGCACAAATTTCAGCCTTTGTCTTGTGAAATACACAATGAAACCTTGACAAATGACAACCCTGTAGGCAGAAATATTAGAAGTGTTATTTGCTAGGACCTTATAGAAGACCTTGAAGTGCATAGCACATATAAAGTAGGAGCTGCAGCACCCTGGAGACCTGGAGGAAGGAGCTGCATGTGAAAAGGGAGTAAAGGTCATCTCTGTATGAACCAAAAAAGCAAGTCCACTCTTAGCCATGGCAAGAGGTACAGATATAGCAAATACAAAGCCCAGTGTAGACTGAAATTTGTGCTTCACAATCCTCCTAAGTATAAAGATCTTTATACTTATCTCTGTCCAGCCTGGTGACATCTACCCAAACTGACAACACAGTCCTCAGTCTCATTTTTTGTTTCTGAGTGTGATCGATTCGCAAGCCCACCGACCAGCTTGTTGTGAGTACTTGACATGAGATTTCTCAAGTGCTAAAAGATGTATCTGGCTGATATATTCAGCACGGTGCAAGGCACAACGTGGCAACACTGTCTTCCCTGGAAAGCAGGAGAAATTTCCTTGGCTATTATACTTTGTTAGCTCCCCTTATCACTTCAAGTAGTTGAGTCTAAGGAATTCTGACTAAACTTGCAAAAAATGTATCCTACTTTACTCCCTTCCCCTTGCTGTTGTTTGAGTAAGATAATAGTATATATTTAACCTAAGATTCATGAAGTGTCTCTTGACATGTGTCTGTTGATCTGATAAACTGTTCATGTGATCCTCTAACCACATGGTTAAGGGCACAGGTCTTTGCCTCATTGCCCTGAAGTGCCTGCAGGTGCAGGCTGTTTCTCACCTTATCATTTCAGTTGGAGTGTCCACTGAGGTCTGCTGAGGTGCAGGCCTCCTTTTGTTTCCCTCAGGTATTATTGGTTTCAGTAATACATAAACCTTATTCAGGAGGAATCTTTGCCTTTCCTTCCCTTGGACTCTGCTAACTGGTGTCATCTCTTTGAAAGTGCTGATATCATCTCTTTGTCCAGGCCAAGCATAGTCAGACTTGACTGCAAGCTATTTCAGTTCTTTCCATACTGTTCTCCCTTACAACTTTTAGTCTGAGTTTGCTTCTGGTTATTGTAAAATATGGGTTTTGGATGGATCATATTTTACCATTAAGTAACATATAATTACATATCGTCTTTAACTTGTCTCAGTTTCAATTAAGTTATGATATATCACTATTCAGATAATCACTTTCTTCCTATGGAACATTGCAGGGAAATATATTTTTCATGTAAGATTCTGAAATCCTGTTTTTGTTGTTGAATGTATCCAAGTAGCTTACACATTGTTTTCCACCAAAACCCACATCTGGATTGTCAGCATTATGTATATGTGTGTGTATTATGGCACTGCAGTTATTTTCCGGGGCTCTTAATGTGTTTGTGTCTGCCATTAAGATGAATATGTACCAGATGCTGTTTTAAAATGAAGCTCTATTGTATAGGCTGATGGATGGAAAGTTTGTCAAAAGTAGTGAAAGCTTCTACAGGGAATACAAAGCAGCTGGAAAAATTCATTGTTATGTCTGCTAGTGTGAGTCCCTAGTTCAGCTGTGCTGCATTTTGATTAGAAAGTTAGATTCTATGGAAGTGTCAAACAAAGTTCCTGATATTCTCTATTTTGATGGCATTTGCAATTTGATATTCACCTCTTTATTCTTGGCCAGCAAATCTAACGTTTTTAGGTGAATGTCTATTAAGAAAAAGCATAGCATAATAAAGTTGGCAAATGTGAACTGTATTTATTACTTCTATGTGAATGTCTTGTTGGCCAATGGAAATTAAAATGCCCTGTTAATTGTTTCACTTGCATTTGTAAAAAATGGCTTGTACAGCAGATGAACAATGCCTTTTAAAAAAATTCTCTATTATGTTACCAACAATTCCATTCTCTGCTTTGAAGTACGACTATAATTAGAAATGTGATTATGTAAAAGAGGCACCATCTTATTCAGCCCTGCTTCTTCCTGTGCTTAGTCCAATTATGTCTATTTTTGCTTTCCAGCTACCCAAGTTTCTACTAGGGCTGTGCCAACTAGTGGAATTTGTTTCTCACAAGGGACTTTATTCTGCACTAACACCTGTCTCATCTATGTGCCAGGGACTAATCTTCTCCAGGGCTTGAAATTTCTTCTTTCTGAATCTCCAAGTGCCTTTCATCCTGTTCTGTCATGCCCATTTATCTGTCTTCCTCCTGCATGCCAGACATCTTTCCCTATTGCTTTAGGAAGTGGCCTCTTACTTTTTTCTTTCTAGAGACTCCCTGAGCCAGTTCTGCTTTCTTTTGAGGCGGTGTGTCCTGATGGTCAATACCAAGATGATACTTAGAAGAGAATATCTTCCCACCTTGTATCACCTCAAGGTGTCAAAAAGAGAGAAGGATAAAATAGTCCATTTTGTGCTTCCATCTATGATAAGACTAAGTGGGAGAGGTAGACAAGGCACTTCATGACTTAGTGTTGGGATTGTAAGTTATGTCTGCAGCACAAATAACATCTATCTTGTGCAAATAAATGCTAACCTTGAAATCACTTTCATGGAAGCTTATTTGGGCCTGATGCACTATCATCACATTTTCAAAGCCTTATTCCTTACCAGACTTGCTTCAGAAAATTGTGTCAGAATCCACTGCATTCAAGATACAGTGCAGTATGTAAGTTTCTGTGTTTGTGACAAACAAAACTGGCAAGTTTTTTACAAGTGAGCAGTATATGCAAAATAACAGCAGAGTGGTGGTATTACTAATGTTTCCTATCAGATACTGGAAAACAAAAATCATGCCTTATGTTGATATTCTCTAAGATAGCGAGGTTTAGGAAGGCTTTTGGGATAAAATGTTGAGGAACCTTTATGACACCTGGAGCCTTCAGCCCCTCTGGGTAGTAGCTGAACAGGCCATGGCAGAATTGTTCAGAAGAATGAGGGCTAATCTTGTGTTCTGGCCAATACCAACTTTTTTCAGTGTTACAGAATCTGTGCTTTAAAGTTGGAAGGGGGACATGGATGGCAGAACCAAGATTACTATAAATGTGCTTTGTACTTAGGTTTATAGCTCTTCGTTAGAAAGACCTGAGCAAATTATATAATGTGTTTATTAACTTGTATTTGTATTAAGTATATATATGTATATTTATTAAGGCTTTTTTTCATTGTTTACTCAGTTCTTTAAATTATATTACAAATAATTTTGCCATGGAAGAACTGTAAAAATAAATTTATAAATGTTAACAGAAACTGACTGTATTCCAGGTAGAAATCTAGTTGCTAGAAATTCTATGGAAATAGATTACTGATGGATTTTTGCTGGCCTTACAAAGAATGCTGCACAAGCAAATGTAAAAGTGATCAGATCTGTTTCAGTTTACACTACAGAGAAAGGGATTTCACATTTTACTTTAGGATTTTTTAATCTGGTGATATTTTCTTCTAAAATAAGGAACATTTTTTTTCTAGAGTTTGCCTTAGCATCCAGAGGTTTTGATCCCCTTCCCTAGGCATTGCATTTGATTTTGTGGCAAATAACAGTAAAATTGTTTTGTATGTAGCTGAAATTTCACAGGTTTTCATGGTCTGTTCTTTTTCTTTTTTTCTTTTTTTTTTTTTTTTTGTCTTGCAGTTTTCAGTGAAGATCTACACACCAGTCTATATTTTGTCAATGCATCTCTGCAAGAGGTAGTGTTTGCTAGCACCACAGGGACACTGGTACCCTGTCCAGCAGCAGGGATTCCCCCTGTGACTCTCAGATGGTACCTAGCAACGGGCGAGGAGATCTACGATGTCCCAGGGATCCGCCACGTCCACCCCAATGGCACTCTCCAAATTTTCCCCTTCCCTCCTTCAAGCTTTAATAACTTAATCCATGATAACACTTACTATTGCACAGCTGAAAATCCTTCAGGGAAAATCAGAAGTCAGGATGTTCACATTAAGGCTGGTAAGTACACTCTTTTATTGGATTCAAACGAGTTTGAGGAGGGACAAAATAGGTGGTTCAGACAAAGAGTAGCAGCAGTTGTGAATCAAAGGAGTTCGGCCAGAAGTATAACCTCTGAACTCTTCACATTATTAAGTCAAATGGTGGATTCTTGCTTCTCCTCCCTGATTACTTTGGTGGTGAAAAGTTAGTTTTCCAAAGATTGTTATCATTTGAGCTTTTTCACAAGTACAAGGAAAAATGAACTGATAATGAAATCATTAATCAGACCATAATTACTCATTAAAGAGCTGAGAAATATAAAGATGTAGTCCTTGGATTTTGTATCGGGCTGAAAAAAAAAAGAGGTATGCTGGCCTAATTGCATCCCTTCTAATTTGCTTGTATTCAGTTGTGATTTGTTTTGAGAAACTTGTGTCCTGTGTAGTGGTTGAGCAACTGATGTTGGTTCATAGGCAGTGCTTCCTGTTTAAGCTAAAAGATGCAAATGAACATAATGGCTTTGCATCTGTTTACTATACTGTCTGTGTGCAGACTGGGTCAACCATTGGACAATTAGAGGGGAATCAAAATCAAGCCTTTTGTTACAACACATAAACATATGATTGCATAGATTTTAAAGTCTTTTTCTACCCACTTCAGTTAATTAAAATATTCAAACAAACAAACAAAAGCTAGTCTGGGAGCTGACCCTTGGATAATGCAAATCCTCATAACCTCTTTGTCATTGTTGGAGCTTTGCAAGTCTTTTCTCAGAAAAGAAGTATCTTGCCTTTGGAGATAGGCCTTCACAGGGGCTATGTAGGGAAAACTGAACAGCAAGTAGATTTGCCTGTGACTCTCTTTTTCAAATAAGGGAATGTAATATCTTCTTAATGATAAATTAACATTCAGAGATCTGTAGTTTGTAGACAATTAGAATGCAAGAATAAAAACCAGATTTCCCTGAAATTCATGTGTCTTATTAAAATTTTAGTCTTTAAAAGTGGGGTTTTTTTGGGTATTTGTTAGTTTGTTTTTCTCCACAAGAAATGACATGTAGAAGCAAGTTCACATGTTACATATATGCAGCATTTCTATAATGGCCTGTGTTTCTTCTGAAAATGTTTAGTTGTCCACAGGTCAAAAAAGTTTGAATACCCAAGCTTCATAAGAATACATAGCAACCATCTTCATGTTTGGAACTCCATTCTGATTTTTGTGCTTTTGGATTTATTTTAACAGGTTTTTGGACAGGTTGTCTGACAGAATTATATTTAGAGAGAATTTTTTTGTTGTTCTTCTTTGTGGATTTTTTTTTTAATGTACCTCAATTTCGAGCATCTTTCCAGCAGCATTTTTCCCAGTATTAGTTTCCCATTTTTCTATTTCTTAGATAAACTAATGTGGTGATGTAGAGGAGGCTAAAACTTGCAATGTCACTAAGGCTCTGAACTGGTGTTCATTTAATTGTAAAAGCATATAATTGTGGTGACAGGATGCAGCTAATGTCCATTGCTCAGCATTAACCCATTTATTAATGGAACCCCAAAATAAATCTTTCTCGGCTTGAGAAATGGAGTTTTCAAAGGAAGAAGTACCTGAAAACAAAGGCTTTGCAGTAGGTGGCTGTAGTTGCTTGACTCATAACCTAACAACTCTTTTCGGCCAAGTCAAAAATTCCTCTTATATCTTTTTTCTTCCCTTTCTAGTCTTTTATACCTGATCCATTAATTTCTCCATATTATTCAATTTCACAGTTAGTCTGATGTTTGGGTAAAAAGTTAAACAAACCCCTGTCCTTCCTATGAACTGATATTGTGTGTCAGAGCTTGCATTGTGCCTGATGGCAGACAATAGCTATTCATGAGTATCTTCTGTGCATATCTTCAGATGATAAACCCTGTGTTGCTCAAATATGAAGCAATAAACTTAATTTGTTTGTAGGTTACTTTCCATTACATTTCTGTCTATGTGAAATCTGTACACAGTTTCAGATTGGCCCTAATTAGCACGATTTGGGGGGAGGGGAGTGGAGAGGAGGGTGTGCTTTTCTAATCTCTTCTGCATTTCCTCCTCATTCCAGTGCCCTCCAACAGCAATAGGATTTTCTAGGAAAATAGGAGTGATCAGTGGAGCATCTAATCATAGCACAGTCATTCAAAGACTATTATAGGTCTGCCCATTATCAGTCATCTTGAGAAAGCCTGAAGCTCATTTACTTGCTCCCCCAAGAATATAGAATCATAGAATCATAGAATGCTAGGGATTGGAAGGGACCTTAAAAGATCTTCTAGTCCAATCCCCCTGCTGGAGCAGAAACACCTAGATGAGGCTACACAAGAACATGTCCAGCCAGGTTTTGAATGTCTCCAGAGAAGGAGACTCCACAACCTCCCTGGGCAGCCTGTTCCAGGGCTCTGTTACCCTCACTGAGAAGAAGTTTCCTCTCAAGTTTAAGTGGAACCTCTTATGTTCCAGCTTAAACCCATTACCCCTTGTCCTACCATTGTTTGTCACTGAGAAGAGCCTGGCTCCATCCTTGTGACACTCACCCTTTATATATTTGTAAACATTAATAAGGTTACCCCTCAGTCTCCTCTTCTCCAAACTAAAGAGACCCAGCTCCCTCAGCCTTTCCTCATAAGGGAGGTGCTCCACTCCCTTAATCATCTTGGTTGCCCTACGCTGGACTCTCTCCAGCAGTTCCCTGTCCTTCTTGGACTGAGGAGCCCACAACTGGGCACGATATTCCAGGTGTGGTCTCCCCAGAGCAGAGTAGAGAGGAAGGAGAACCTCTCTTGACCTATTAACCACCCCCCTTGTAATACACCCCAGGATGCCATTGGCCCTGTTGGCCACCACGGCACAGTGCTGGCTCATGGTCATCCTGCTGTCCACCAGTACCACCAGGTCCCTTTCCCCTACACTGCTCTCTAATGGATCATTCCCCAACTTATACTGGAACCTGGGGTTGTTCCTGTCCAGATGCAATAATCTACATTTGCCCTTATTATATTTTGTTAAATTTTTCCCCACCCAACTGTCCAGCCTGTCCAAGTCACTCTGGATGGCAGCACAGTCTTCTGGCGTGTCAGTAACTCCTCCCAGCTTGGTGTCATCAGCAAATTTGCTGATAGTACACTCTAGTCCCTCTTCCAAGTCATTGATGAATGTATTGAACAATACTGGCCCCAGCACTGACCCCTGAGGCACTCCACTAGATACAGGCCTCCAACTAGACTCTGCCCCATTGACCACGACTCTCTGGCTTCTTTCCTTCACCCAGTTCATAGCTCACCTCACTACCCAGTCATCCAGACCACACCTCCTCAGTTTAGCTATGAGAATGCTGTGGGAGACTGTGTCAAATGCTTTACTGAAGTCAAGGTAGACCACATCCACTGCCCTGCTATCATCTATCCACCTCGTTATATCTTCATAAAAGGCTATGAGGTTGGTCAAGCACGACTTCCCCTTTGTGAAGCCATGTTGACTGCCCCTAATGACCCTCTTATCCTTGATATGCCTTGAGATGGCACCAAGGATAAGTCGTTCCATTACTTTCCCAGGGATGGAGGTGAGGCTGACCGGTCTATAATTACTCGGGTCTTCCTTCTTGCCCTTTTTGAAGACTGGAGTGACGTTAGCTCCAGTCCTCAGGCATCTCTCCCGTCTCCCAAGACTTGACAAAGATGATGGAGGTGGTCCAGCAATGACGTTAGCCAGCTTCTTCAGCACCCCTGGTTGCATCCCATCTGGGCCCATGTACCTGTGGATGTCCAGATCGCCTAATTGTTCCTTAACCCAGTCCTCATCAACCAAGGCAAATTCTTGCACGGTCCTGACTTCCTCTAGGGCCTCAGGCTCCTCAGGACAGCTTCCAGCAGAGTAGACAGAAACAAAGAAGGCATTCAGTAACTCTGCCTTCTCTGTATCTTCTGTCAGCAGGGCACCCACCTCATTCATCAGTGGGCCTGCATTGCCTGTGGTATTAGTTTTATCTGCCACATATTTGAAAAAGCTCTTTCTGTTGTCCTTGACCCCTCGTGCCAGCTTTAATTCTAACAAGGCCTTAGTTTTCCTAGTTGCCTCCCTACATCCCCTGACAAGAGCCTTATATTCTTCCCAAGTGGCCAGCCCCTCCTTCCATGATCTGTAAACTCTCCTCTTCTACCTGAGCTTACCCAGCAGTTCCCTGTTTAGCCACGCAGGTCTCCTGGCTCCCTTCCTTGATTTCCTATGTGTTGGGATGCTCTGATCTTGAGCTTGGTAGAAGAAATCCCTGAATATTAACCAACTATCTCGGGCCCCTTTACCTTCAAGCAGCCTTGCCCATGGGATTTTGTCTAGCAATTGCTTGAAAAGGCCAAAGTTTGCCCTGCTGAAGTCCAGGGTTGCAATTCTGCCTGCTACTCTGTTCCTGCTGCACAAGATCCTGAACTCCACCATTTCATGGTCGCTGCAACCAAGGCAGTCCTCAACCTTTATCGCTTCAACCAGACCCTCCTTGTTAGTGAGGATGAGGTCCAGCAGTGCACCTCTCCTAGTCTGCTCCTCCACCATTTGCATAAGAAAGTTATCTTCAATGCACAGGAGGAACCTCCTGGACTATGGCTGTCTGGCTGGCTGAGTAGTCCTCCCAGCACACATCAGGGAAGTTAAAATCCCCCATGACAACCAGGGCCTGTGATTGTGAGCCTGCTCTCAGCTGCCTGTAGAAGGCCTCATCAGCTTCCTGACCTTGATCTGGTGGTCTGTAATAGACACCCACAACAGTGTCTCCCCTGCCAGTCTACCCCTTAATTCTCACCCATACACTCTCAACTTGCTCCTCATCTGTGCCCGGACAGTACTCAATACATTGTAGTTGCTCTTTCATGTAAAGAGCAACTCCACCACCTCGCCTGTCTGTCCTGTCTTTCCTGAAGAGGACATAGCCATCCATGACCACATTCCAGTCATGTGAGCTGTCCCACCATGTCTCCGTAATTGCCACCAGATCATAATCTCCTGCCCGAACACAGGTTTCTAGCTCTTCTTGCTTGTTCTCCATGCTGCGTGCATTGGTGTACAAGCATTTCAGGGAGCGAGCTGAGCATACTGATTCCACCCTAGGGGGATGGGAGGCCTCCCAGTCCCCATCAATTCTAGTAGGGGTTATAATGATTCCAACTCACAGATGATTATAACTGTGGTTTTGCATGTAATTTTGCATATAATGCAACACACATCCCCCACCCCTAATAAGTCATAACCTCCATACCTAAAGACCCAAAACAAATCCTCTTCATGGCTGATCCCATATGGGAGTAAAGGTGCATATCTCCATTTCATCTTCAAGCTTTCCTGTGCAATCATGGAAGGGAAGAATGTATCTTTTTAGCAAAAGCTGAAATTCTTATATAAATTCATGACTCAGGGACTTGGGATTAACAAAAAAAAAAAAAATAGAAAGTCATTCATGAGAACTGGAAAAACTGTGATCTGGAAATAACTGAGAGGCCTGTGAAATAACAATAATGTTAAACTTTTTAAGTAAGGAAATGAATAAACCTATTTCTACTTTTTGTGCCCCATATATGGTTTCTATGTTTGCTTTTACTGAAATGATCTACTGTGTAGATTTTCAAAATGGCTGTTCTGAAAAAAATACTAGTACCTTTAGCAGTGTGTTAGAATATTGCTGTTAAACAAGCCTTTCCTGTAAATGATGCTTGGAGCATGAACATTAGACAAAAGTCAGCCTCGTTAAGATGATCTATGTGCCATTCCTCCAGCGTAGAACAAGATCGAGGGACTGCTTCTTCACAGGGCGGCCAGTCTTGTAAAGTCACTGCATTAAAAGTGCTTGGAATATCAAGTCAACACTTATAACAGGGTTAAGAAACTTAATCTTTGATTAAAAATAAATTGTTGACTTTTATAAAATATAGTGATGTCTGTCTTATCATAGAAGACAGATTCATTTTGATTTAAAAAAAAATATTTTGCAATTAAATTGATTCCCTTTCAGTTAGAGTTCCTAACTCCTATGTTGCTATACTTGTGTTTGGGATGGACAAATTCAGTCTTTCTTTTTGCAGTGGTAGCAGTGGACTTGAAAACTTGATGCCGTGTGTATTTGTGAAAACTACAATTACATTTCGGTACTCTGTTTTTTTTTTCTTTGAACACATTGTAGGTGGGCCTGTCATTTAGAAATTACAGTGCTTCTAGTGTATCAAAATACTTCTGTAAACTCCGCAAAGGATTTACTGGCTCTTCAGTTTAGAATCAGTGTGCCAAAATGTAATTGGTAGAGCTTGGAATATGTTTGTGAGCAGGGTATCCAGCCAAGAAATGTGACTTCAATGTGGCAGATCAGCATTGCTGACTCAGTTACACTGTGCTGCACTGGGCTTTTTCTTTAAGTTTAACTCTCAGACATATACATGCCTCAGACACACGTCATTTTCCAATACACCCATCCCTATTTTCATTGAAACTGTCACTTCAAGATATATAACTTTGTTTGCAATGTCAAGATATATGATTATGTATGTTGACTGTGTTGATTTCTTTATTGGCTCTTGACCTTGTGGTCCTGTAGAGAGTCTATGTTGCTGCTTGTCCTTCCTGTCTTACCCATTCACTTCTTGTAGAAGACAACATCTGTTTATTCTGTGCCATACCACCTTCTCCATTAACTGTTGCTCACTGGAGTTTCACTTCTCATTCTTCATTGAATTGTTCCAGTGCCAGGATTTTCCTTCTTTCTGTTCTCCTATAGAACACAACTTCATCTCATTCCAGCAAAGTTAGTGTGGTGTGAATTTTCTCCAGTTATTCTTTCTTCTCTTCATCCATTAAATTAATTCTGCCAGATGCTAGACAAATCATATCCTGTATCTAAGTGCCCCCATGCTGTTTTTTTAATACAAGTCTGAAACATAGTTTCTGTTTTCTTACCATTAACCTCTTTCTTTCAGTGTTGGTCAATGGAAGGTAACTCCTACCTCACCTACTGTAATTTCTATGTGGTTTTGAGGCCTTTTGCTTTTCCTCTGACTGTCACCTCCATAGATTCTTTTTCTCTTTCAGTTCTCACTTCTTGAAAATCTTAAATTACACTGACCTTCTCTTCTACCCTCTGGATGTCTCATTCACACACAGTACTTGTATGTACTTTGTATACTTTGATAGAGCAGAAAACAATTTGTGATGGGAAACATGGCAATGGAAACTAGACAAGTCACAGAAGATGTAGCACCATTTACCCATATAAATACATGGTTCTTACAAAAGTCTTCCTCCTTGCCCTCAGAATTATTATAGGTAGGGGAAGAACACAGAAATATGGTGAAACGCAGATTCTGATGAAACAAAAAGATCTGGGAATTATTTCATAGTAATTTGCAATTAGTCTTGCAAAACTGTGTTATTTATTGAGACAAAAGAATTCACAACCCATGTAAACTTCTTTGAGGGAGCTTTGCTAGGCTGACCAAGGAAGTGGATGGGATGCATGATTACAACTTGTTTAACAAAACCTTTTATTTTATCTTCAGTTTTACGGGAACCCTATACAGTCCGTGTGGAGGACCAGAAAGCCATGAGAGGCAATGTAGCAGTGTTCAAGTGCATTATCCCCTCCTCTGTGGAGGCATACATCACTGTTGTCTCATGGGAGAAAGACACAGTCTCGCTTGTCTCAGGTAAGCTGTTATGCCTTTTTTTCTTTCAACTGGCAATGACAGCTATGGTTCCTGTTTTTTCTTGTTTTCCCACCCCCCCCCCAAATGCCTGATGTTTATTTTGAGTCAATTATAGCTGAATGGTATGTCATCCTTCCAGTAATGTGTTTCACATTAGCATTGTTATATCCATGTGACTGTGTGTGACACGAAGGTTTTAGACAGCCCTGCTTTTTTCTAGCATGCTTGAGGGAGAAATAACATGGGTTTTGTTTTATACCAGGCATAAAATCAGTTTCCTGGTGATGTGGCAATGGGTTCATGTTTTAACTTCGGTAAGGAGCTCCTACCTGTCAAACAAATTTGGGTGTTGTAAAGCATGTGCTGGGTTGTAATTGTTTTTCAGTAGTGATATTACTGATGGATTAGAAGAAACCCCAAGTCTAAATTTATTTGATTATGTTTAAGGGAGGTACAAAATGGATATTTATACTTTCGTAACATTTTAATCTCAAATATCTTCATAGGTAACACTGGAGGCTTAAGAATACTGTAAAATGTGCTATAAGCAAAATGTATTGAAGTGAAGCAATCCGTTGTAAAGCAGTTATATGCATTGATCTATCTACTAACAAGGTGAGGAAATGTTAGGTATTGTTCAGGAAGTACAGGGAATTCAAGCAAAGAATATGCAACATTTTAAACCTTAAACATGGTAAGAAATTTATGGAAGAAAGTATATGTGGGAAAAATATTTTCTGTATGGTACATATCTAAATTATATATTACACACAGTGCAGCTGTTGTTAAACATAGAAATGATTTCTGCATGCAGAAACTTGAAATATGTTGTTCCACGGTAGTGCAGAATAGAAAAACAGTAGTTTGGGTTAAATGTTTCTGCAAAGTATATTAATGAATGTGTTTGTGTTTATGATCCTACAACGTGTGGAAATGGTTTTGTACTTCTTGGTGTATTAATAGTCTTTCCTTTCTGACAAATAAGGCATTGATGGAAATACCTATGTTGCTATATTACTCATATTATAGATTTTATTTCTTTATGTGTTTTATTGATTCCTTACATAAGTTTGATCTGTTTTTTAAAAATATATATTTCAAACAGATTTCAAAGGATTTGGTAGATATTTAAGTACTATGTAATTGATGATAAATTGTCCTATACTACTGGTCCACTGTTTAAGTTTAGTAAATTCACTTTCTTGTTACGTTCTTGGATTTTAATATCACATATTATTTTTGTCATTGGGCAACTGAAATTTGGTGTGCCTCTGTGAAGACTTCTGTAGTATCTAAATTGTAGGACCCGCCAAGACTTCAATTAATATAGTTAGGTCAGAGTTGTATTTAAATACACAAAGAAGCTTTACATTATTCTGTATATAATGATAAAGAACTATGCTTAAGATTACCTAAACTATGATTAAGGTTATCTTAATGTAACAATGGATGGATGTGTTTACTTTGCTTCAACTTAAAGAGGTTACTAAATGATGTATGTACGTCTGACATGTGAGTATTGGCTGGAGGAAAAGAATATGTATACCTGCATGGTTAACTACCTTTTTTTTTTTTTTTTTAATAAGTTTATTCATTCTGTATTATAGGAAAATATGTATATTTTGTCTGTTAACACAAATGTGTGCTCAATTCTACCCTTCACCATGGAATCAGGAGCAGGGCACAGAGGTCTTTGTAACCTCTTCTTTAAGGAAGACAATGTGGCATTTCTGCAGACCATCATGGCTGCTATTTTAAGACTGTTTCATTTCGGTTAGTCTATGTTGATTTTAACCTTGAACTTTTGGGGGATAGCATTTAACTATACGGACCTAAATATATATATTTTTTTCTTAATGCAACTTCTAACTGTGGTTGACTAGGCTACAAGTGTTAAAAATCTATTACAAATTTCAACACTTAAATCCCAGTTTCTAATTATCTCACAATACCTTGATTTGGCAGTTAGAAATCTAAATGGAAATAAACCAAAATTCATTAAAACTGCTGCTACAAAAAATTTCCACTCATCACATTGGATCACATCACAGAAAAGATTTAGTTTCAGAGATTAAATCACAGGTTAGATTACAGGTCAATTGTATTTGCCGTGCAAGAGCAAAAGTGAGGCAGGAAAACACTTCTCCAGTTTAACCACAATGATTGCAAGATTTGTTTGCTCACCATTTATACTTTTTAACTGCAGCTTAATAGTGAGAGTATTTAAAAAACAGAACCCACATGTTTCATAAAACACTTGCCTTGAGTTTTATCTATCATCAATTTTGCAATACTCCAGCCATGAACTCAGGTGGTGGATATTGATCAAACCTCTCTTCTTAGAATGTCAGTGCTGATGAATAGGATGCAAGGCATAACACGACTATTGATCTCTTCTGTTAATGATCAGTATTCTGAGGAAAGGCATATGCTTGCATATACAGCTATTGCTAGCATGTTGTTGTGGTGGGTTTTTTTTCTGTTTTTTGTTTGTTTGGGTTTTTTTTTTTTATTTTGTTTTTGTGTTTTGTTTCTTCATTTTTGCTGTGTGCTCAACCAGGTTCACTGGTATGCTTTTTACATCATCATTTAATACTAGAAAGCAGTAACTTCTGATTTGTTTTGATCTTGTTTCTCAATATAACTGATTTATTGGTTGTTCAATAATATTAGCAAAAATGAGAGCTATCATGAGTGGAAACATCTACTGTGAAAGAGCAAGAATTAAAAAAATATACACTCACAGAGTTATGATTATCATGGTTTGAGGTGCATAAGGCTTTTGTAGGAAAACTAGGCAGTGGGAAACGGAAGGAAGGAGGAGGAGAGCAGAGGAGGGGAGAGGAGAGGAGAGGAGAGGAGAGGAGAGGAGAGGAGAGGAAGAGGAAGAGGAAGAGGAAGAGGAGGAGGGGAAAGGGAAGGAGAGGAGAGGAGAGGAGAGGAGAGGAGAGGAGAGGAGAGGAGAGGAGAGGAGAGGAAAGGAAAGGAAAGGAAAGGAAAGGAAAGGAAAGGAAAGGAAAGGAAAGGAAAGGAAAGGAAAGGAAAGGAAAGGAAAGGAAAGGAAAGGAAAGGAAAGGAAAGGAAAGGAAAGGAAAGGAAAGGAAAGGAAAGGAAAGGAAAGGAAAGGAAAGGAAAGGAAAGGAAAGGGAAAAGGATGAGGGGAACATTTTCACTGAGATGATGTATCCATTTTAAATAGAAGATACAAGCTGCACAGGAAGCTCACAGCTTGCAGGAGGGAATGGGAGGCCCCCTACAACAGGAAACAGGGCAGCTTTTTTGTGGTGAAGCTCTGTATGCAAGTCATCCAACAGAGAAGTTTTGTTGTGATTGTGGTTTTGTGTGGGGATTTGTTGTTTGATTGTTTGTTTGTTTGTTTTCTTTTCTTCCTGAAAGTCTTAAACCCAAATGCAATACTTTCAAGTACAATTTAGAATAAATTTTTCATATACTTGTCTATCTGTAATACCATTTTGACTACTAGAGGAGAGATCCACAGATGAACCAGAATCCATTATTTTGGTTGTTACTTACTGTTCTCGATATCAGTTCTCTTTTTAAGTAAATTAAATATTTTAAAGAAACAAAGCAGTGTTTCTGCTTTTATAATATAAAAAGAAAATCTGGCTTTTAGAAAGAATGTTTGACAGGCACATTCCTTGATTAACATGGTGAGGGTTTTTTTGTTGTTTTTTTTTTTTTTTTTTACTTTTACTTTTGCAACAGTGTACTATAATGGACATACCTGCTTGTGTTTGTATACTTAGTTCTCAGAGAACACAATGATGTCCATTGTAATTGAAGTATGTAATAAATATGGCTGGGCCAAAGCATCTTCTGTTTCCTGACTGCAATTTCATTTCATGCCTCCAGGCTATTTTGAAGGAATTGGGATTTGAAACCTATTAAGACTTATTGCTAGAGTGTTTCCAACTGTTCAGGTAGGTCAGACTCCCTGTTTAATAAAGGGGAAGGTGGCCATGTTTGAAGCCAGAAATGCTGAATTCTATAAAGTTTCCATGTACAAGGACATCCGTGGACTAAAATGGTGGGCATGTTCTTGTCTGTCTGTCAGATGAACAGAAAAATAATGGTGTTTTTCTTCTATGCTTTGTCTTTCAAAGTGACAGCAGGTCTGAGGCCAACAAGCTTTTTCAGGATGTCCTCTAGGAGCCAATGTAGTGGGAAAAAGATTTTTAAAGTAAGGTAAAGTGATTATTTGGATGAATCTCTTCCAGGGAAAAGTAGATAACCCCAACTTCCAACAACAAACGCACAGAAATATTTTCATACTAGAAAGATCCATTTTGAAAAGTAGTTTGTAGATGAAGTATTCAGCCATCCTCACTAGATACATTTGTGTTACAAACTCTTGTGGCAGACAAGGACAGCAGCAGACCTCTGCAGTTGTCAGTCTGCTGCAAATACATAAAGTCTGTCTTATTTGTCCATCTGTGTCATCTAGTAAAAGCAATCAGGCTTTCCAGTGGTGTGTGTCTTTCCTAATGATCTCTAAGATGCTGGCAAAACAGAAGGACCTATGGCAGCTCTAAGAAGTCTTAAGGAGCTCACAAAGTGGAGGGTACTGCTGTGCCAGGCTCTACAGCTATAACTTCAGGATCTCTTTTCTGAAGGATTGTGTACTGTTAGGTGACTTGCAACTGAGTCTAAAATTCATTCGAATTACAGTAAGTAGTATAATGATGTGCTGTTTTTTCTTGTGTTTGTATCAATAACCAGCTCTTATGCATTTTCATTATGTGACACTAAACATAAAAGTTTAAATAGTTCTCTAACGTTGTGTGACTGATAGCTGTATATGGCTTGGTTAAAGGTCAAGTTTCCTTTCCCCCTTACTGCTTTCCTTCACAAACCATTCCCTAGGAAAGAGACTTTTGGAATCAGCTTTGTATTGACCTTGTAAGCACTGAAAACAGCCTAGACCCTGCAGGACCAAAGAGTGCATCAAAGCATATTTTTGTAAGAACAACCATTAAAACAAGGAACAATAGTATAAATGATTGCCACAATACAGATTTTGCTCCTGCTCCTGTTGAGCAACAGCAAGGCAGACAGGAGACTAGTGCTTGGCTTGTAGTATTTCTTCTTCACAGGCAGAACAGTGACGCTGGACTAGAAGGGGAGGTAAAGACAAAATAACTGCTGATTCTACTCTGCCCAGGTGAAAGCAGAGAGCAGAGTCTGTTTGTGTGTTAATTGGCCCCAGAGAGAGCAAAGGATGGGTGTGCTTTTAGGGGAAGGAGGGAAGAAAGGGATTATTAAAAATAAAGGTCAGTGTAAGGGATCAGCAAAGAGATGGGAAAGAGGAGAATGAGGAGCAGATGGAAACAAAAAGAGAAAGGCTGAAGAATTAAATTTGGTTTGTCACTACATACTGTACTTCTGTTATGGTTCCTTCCTATTCTGATGCTGACAACTATGAGGGCTTTTGAGTTTTTCCATGTATCTGAACAGTTTAGTGTCGTGAACAGGATCATGAATTAGTTCATGCCCTGACCTTTCTGAATTCCCATTTTCCTGTCTAATGACATACCACAAAAGAATCTGTCTGATCTATATAGAAAGTGTGACTTCTTAAAAAAGTTAGAAAAAGAGACAGATAATAATGACTGTGCACAATGGCATATCTAAATCTGCACGAAAAGAGTAGCAGCTTTGAGGGAAAGGTGTGTAAGCATGAACGGAATACAGTTCCCTGTAGGTCTGTGACTGACATGCAGATGACAGCCAATGAGCCTTCCAGCCAGCATAGTTTCCATCGGCCAGAAATTAGACACACTGGACTATGGCTTGAGAAGTGTCACTGATGTACAATGACCTACATTTGATGTAATGAGTTACATTATTTATTTACACACAGTTCCTCAAGTCTGGTCTTTAAAAGGCTCAAGGGCTCTTGGATTTCTTTCTGCACAAAGGGCTTTTCTGAACTGCTGCAGCTGACAGTAAGCAGTCAATGTTTGCCAGTGGTTATCACGTGGTGGCATTTGAAATACAGCACTGCAGTTTTCATTTGTGCTGGGGTTTGGAGATTACAACAGTGGTTCAGTTTACACAGAGCAATCGCTGTTTTTTCAGCCATGAGACTTGTACATAGAGGGGGGAGAAAAATCTCTTTATGGAGAGCAGTCCTGTGTGCAGAGTCCCACATTCAAAATTAGATTACTGCTGAAGATCACAGGGATTAAGTCCAGCCATTTGATTGAGGTTGTGTCTAGTAGAGATGTGCTATGATCTTTCTTGCTTTGGTTTGATGTCAGGGCTTAATCATGGCTGCCAACCAGCAAGCATTCAGCAGGCACTTAACCTATGCCACTGAATGCTCTAGAGGCAAGTTTTGGTTTTTTTTCCAGTTCTAGTTGGAGTGGGATGAAGAGTACAATTTTTATGCTTAAATATTAGCAACATATATAAAATTAAAAAATCCCGAATATAAGCTATCTTCTACCAGAAATATGTCAATGAGATTTAATTCTACGATTCAAAGTCGTGGTAGCACACAGAAAGTAAAGCAGTCAAAACCCTACATCTGCTGAGGTTTCTTGACTCCCTGGAAAGCTAAAGTGAGTAGTGTTCAGCAAAGCTAGGTCAGACTATAGGTTTGCTGTTAGAGTAATGTGTTTTCTAAGCTTCTTGAAGACATGTAAAGTGCACTTGTCTACCTCTAAAGACAACATATTGCTTCCTCACTTTCTCTTTCAACAAGGTTATTTTCCTAAGGGACCTAGGAAAAAGACATTTACTACATTATTTAAGAAACGTCAATCTCCATTTTTCCTGAGAGCACTGTTCTTTTAAGAGAACATTTTATAATCCTAGAAAGCGGAGATGGTAAAAACTTAGCACTTCCTGCTTATCCAAACATTTTTCACACTCTCCTTTGACTCATTGTAAACTAAAACTGTAACTGAGCAAGGCAACATACTTACGACTGTTCACTGGGGGACTTTTCCTCTGGCTCCTCTGCAGCCTGTGCTTTGCGTTTGCTGTTACACCGGAGTGAGTATATTGATCAGGTGAAACATTCTAAAATTATGGCTGTGGGATCAGTAGGACTAGATGCCAGGATTTTAATGGCTTTGTGGGAAGCAGGTCTTTAGAGTGATTTGGAGGGATGAAGGTGGAAAGAAATTGATCCACATTTCAAAAATCACGTTCTGATGGCACAGAAGAAGGTGAACAATACAATTGCGGGCAAGAGAGTGGTTTATGATCATTTAATCAACATAGGGAAACATGGATGTGAAATGAAGGTGTTAATAGCCGTTGTTGTGAACTGCACTTGAGGATTTTCCTCAGTGTGACTGGGTGTTTTAGCTGTTTTGAGGGTGTAGAACATTGGTGGCTATTTGTGAGACATGGAGGAAAAAAATGTATTTGAGTGGGGTGTCTTGGTGCTTAGAGTGCAGAAAGGCAAAATTTCCTCTGTTTCACTACATCCAGCAATTTTAATACCAATAGGGTTCACAACTAGTAGCAGTATTTTTGGCACTTCAGTAATGAAGTGTGTCTATGAGATAAGGGTATCATTTTTTTTTTTCTCCCTCTGTTGCTGCTCTGTTTTGCAGAGCCCTCTGTTTCCATCAGCTGGAGAGATCTTTTCCCTCTGTTTTAAAACCAAACACCCCCCTGACTCAACAACCCCTTAACCCTCTTTCTCTATATTTTTTCTCTATCCTTTATTTATTTATTTACTTACTTACTTACTTACTTATCTCTACTTGCACAATTAAAGAGCATGAAAAACTTGATTGGATTCAGGCCCTCTTCAGAATTGCTTTTTGCACTCTTGTGAATTAAAGAGAGAGAGAGTGGGAGGTTGTAATTCTACTTTCTGTGTTAAAGCTTCAAATATTTGGATTTTTTTTTTTTTTTTTTTTTTTTTTTTTTTTTTTTTAGTGCATACCTTTCTCCCTCTTTCCTTCTCTGTATCCATGTGTGTCTGTATATAGATACACATACACTTACATGTGTATCTATATACACATCCTATCACATCTCTCTGCAGGCTTGAGGATCTGATGGACCATATATAACATTATCCAATCTGATGTCCTAACTGTTTTGTTTTACCACCTTGTTGCCAGTCATAACGAGGTTTCTTCGAGCATGGTTGAGTTCAATGGCACAGTTAATCTCTCCCTGGAAACAGCTGTGCCACATTATTTTCTCTCCAGATGTACTTTAAATTTCTTTCATTTTCTTGGGGTGAATTCCATGTTTCATCTGGTCAAATTTATCTAGACCCCTCAGTTCCTGTAATATGAATTCCCTCTGGGGTTTATAAAACCTTCAAATAAATATGAGCTCATTTTAATTAACTTGATGTTAACCCTATCTTTATTAAAGGTGAAATAAGAGCAGACTGACTGCTAACCTTCACAGGTCTTCACTCAATGTTTTTTCTTTGCTCTTTGTTTACAATACTTAAGGCAGATTTTAATCAATATAATTTTTCTTGAATTGAATATATGAAGCAATATTTTATTGGTTTGGTTTGATATGCAGGATTTTTGGGCTCTGATTCCTAGACAGCAAGGTTCAGTGCTATCAGATTTTGTATCAAAGTGCTAGGAGAAAGAACATATTTGGGTGAATTAGTGTGTTGCTTTTAGGTCTAATTTAATTATTTATTTTCATTTTTACTTTTTAAAATAGTGATCGTAGAATCATTTTCTTCCTTATAAATGTATTCTGCTAGTGGCTTGTGATCTTGTCATCTTCCTGAATGGCAGTGGATAAGTAGATGACCACACTAAGCACTGTATGCTTGAGGTTTCCCATCAAAACTCCCATCTAACCTGAGAAAACAGCCAATGAGCTCTGACAGTTTTGATATGAGGGGACAAAATTGATGCATGAGATACATTTTAATGAGTGCATGTCATACTGTCCAGAATGCTTTATACAGTACAGCTTTGCCTGTTTACATGGTTTAGCTGAACGCTGAGGAGGGTATAATATCAAAACTGCCACCAGCCCTGATTATATTGGTTATTTTTAATACATCAAGGACATACCTACAGGTGACACCTGGAAGAAACAGAAACAGTGTTTTCCAGTGTTCTGTGTTTTACCAGATAACTGATTTCAATTAAAACATCATTGTGAATGCAGTGCTATCAGGTCGATAGACCCACAAATTTTTAGATCTCTATATAGCTATAGAAATGTTCATTTGCTTTGTCTTCCCTGTTGAGAGTCCAGTTTTAATTGAAAGGCTCATTAGAAGAATGACTCATTAGAAAGAACTGGAAGTACCTGTCTGGAAAAGCTTTGTATCATTTGCTGTGACACCAGTGTCATATCTCTGTTGCTTCACCTGGCTTGCTAAACTGTAAAGGCATATTTTAATAGCACACATGTTTTCTCTTTGGAGGAAGGTTACAATGAAGGCCTGGTGATCTTTTAGTTAGAATCAAGTGAATTTTTAAAGCCTATGATCTGCTAGGTGAGCTCAAGCTGTGTAACTGCGCTGGAGTGACACAGGGGCAGATGCTCCATCCTGCTGCAGAAAGGTGTTGGAGGCAAAGGCTAAACATTTTTTGTTGTAAACAGTTGCTGTACCAAAAATGCCTTTGGTTTTGCTAGCAAACTTAAAGCTACTGAATTTCTGATAAAAGTGAGATTACAGGGAAAGAAAGATTGAACTGTTTAGTTGTTCTTTCTCACCATTAAAATTGCATTATAATTGCAATTACAGATATTTTTTCATGGTAAAAATAGTCTACCAGTTTGTAAGTTCATGTTTGTTTGGTTTGAAATGAGCTATGCATGTTTTTACCACACACTCAAACACTATTCATGCTGAATGTGTTGAAATGTTTAATGCAGGCCAGGGGGATGGACAGGATGCCATGCTTTCAACTAGCAGAGGAGTGTGATCCACACAGACCTGTCAACAAAAGCAGGTCAGCAGGATTGAGCAAGAAAAAAAAAAAATCAATAAATCTTTGAATTAATCATGCAGCTGCCAGAGAGAATTACGGGTGCATGAAATGAAGGATGTAGGTATATATCTGCGGCAACTTATTCTTTCTTACCTCATTGTGTCCTTTTCTATACCTGCAAGTTTTCCATTCCCTACTGCTTCTGAACAGGTCTGTGTTTATTCAGATACCTTCATGGAATACTCATTCTTCATTTTAAAGTAACTAATTCAATATGGATCACAGAAATCCCTCTTACTTTTCTCCTTCCACACTGCCACTTTTCTCACTGGCTGTTGTGTGCACTCAATATGAATTAATACAGGAATTTCACCTCTGCATAAAACTAAGATTGCACATCTTCTGCAGTGAATTGGACTGAAAGCAACTCCTGCTTCGGTGAACAGAGGAGTTAAAAAATTCATGCCTGAGCTGCTGACGTCTCAGGCGAGCAGCCGTCCTTGTTGAGCCCTTCTGCAGCAGTGCTGCTGGGGGATGAGCCTGGGCCTGGACAGGACTAAACCCACCCAACCTGGGCCAGATCCTCCTCCCCAGGCCTGGTTCCCATCTCTGCCTTGAAGGCAGCTGTGGTCAGTAAACATTACCACCAAAGGGGAGTGTTTCACACCCTGCCCTTCGAAGCTGGACAGCAGTCAGATGCAATCATGGAGAACTAAAAAGGCAGCTCAGGAGGGAGTAATTTGACACTAGGCACATGCTTGAGAGGATTGTAAGGGATTATGAATTAAGAGATGCATCCTGTGTATATCTTTGTGGTTTCAGCTCTGTGCTTTGGTTTCGTTCTCCTCTTTTCCTCAGAAGGATGTATCCTTCATTGTGGTGCTCTAGAGGGATTGTTCTGTATAGCTTTCTCATGGAAAACTTGAGTGTTTTACTGCTGCCTCACTTCTGGGTCTGGTAGTGAGGAAGGATGGTAAAATTAATGCGCCGGTGTCTCTAAATCATCTGCTCTGAAGACAAAGCAGAGATTCCTCCTCTGTGCCCAGCTTAACTCTCCAGCTGGAGAACTTGGTTGTGCACCATGGCAAGGATGTCTCCTTGGCTCTTTGCCCAGGGATCGAGTCTGGCACTCTTCCAGTTGGGGAACTGCCCAGTGCTGGGTGCTCAGTTTAACTGCAAGTTCAAATTAATTTTCCTATTTTACCCATTACTTTCTTTATAAATAGATAATGATATTCATAAAATCCCTGAGAACAATTACCCTGATGCTTGTGGAAGGTCAAGGCAAGCTCTGTTCAGGGATTATTTATTCCAGAAGAGAAAACAGAGCTGATATACAACACTCTTATTTTTCAATTGCATGCCTAGGGATTTTTTTTTTTTTTCTAAATGTATTTCCTCTTCCTCCATTAAAACAGAGAACAAAATTCCTGACACATTAGAAAATACATTTGGGTTCAGCTGTGGAGCTGATTTTTTAAATTTTTGAACTAACAAAGAGTCAAATAGACTATACTTTTCTAGAGGGAGAAAATATTTTTTGCTGCCCTTCCTTTGTAAATCATCCTGCCCAACTGTATCTAGTTAAATACCATTGTTTAGTAAAATCACATTTTATTTTTTAGAGAGACTCATACAAAAAATCATCCATGAAATACCTAAGGGATAATGATGGAAAAAATATTTGTCTCTTAGAGTTGCATTTGTTTTCTGCCTGTAAGAGTGTTTTGTCTGTGCTGAGGACTGAGAATCCTTCCATGTACTCCATTTTCTCTTCCAATTTATAACAGTTTTTTCACAAAACACTGACAAGAAGGACATTTCTTTAGAAACGAAAAAGTATTTTTAAGATGAAAAATAAAAAATGACACCAACTGAAATGCTAAATGTCACTATAAGGAAATATACAACTATACTGTAAGTAAATTTTATCTCTTTATGTGCAAAATACAGTGTTTCAAAAAGGTGGACCCAATTTGAAATCACTACTGCTTTGAAATTGGGTCTTTTTGAAACACCTTGTAGTATGCAGATTTTTAAAAACAATAAAATTATATAAATACATTCTATACAAATAAATATTCATTATAGTCAGTGTTTTCCGAAACCAAAACTTTCTGTAAAAAAAGCTGTCAGCATGGAATTTCGCAAGGGGGCACGTGTCTCAACAAGCATCATAATTTTTATATGTATGTGCAAAAGAATTTAAGATATTTTCAGATTATAATATATTTTTTAAAATATTTTTTAATTAATTCTGAATTATTATAAAATATGGAAGCAGCCACTGATGTGAGGGGACAGGTTCGTAAAAAAAAAAAAGAAAACCCAGATGCTAACATTGTAATTAAATGTGGAATTGTTACGGAAGAATCCAGAGAAATAAAGGGATTGATCATCTACATAATTCTTTCTGTTCTTGTATGCTTTTTTAATTCATAAATGTACAGGAGATCTTGAAATCAGTTATGCTGGAAACAAGTAAGATATAGATTTTCTTGGAAGAATTCAGCTAGAACAAGAGAAGCAAAACTCATCTTCTTTTCAAAGAGGACATTTCTGACTTGCTGAAAAGCAATTTCATGTCTGGGAAGCAAAAGCACACCCATAAATAAGAAGTGATAGGATAATGCTGTGTAACAGCATCCATTCAGCACTTTTATAGAATAAGTGAGAAAAAGAGCACCCCTCTAAATGTCAGCAGCCCAACAAGATTTTGTGAGATGCTGTGTGCATTTTCAAAAATAATTTAAGAAAAATAAGTTATTCACTTTATTTTGCTTTCCTTCTCTATTTCTATGAGCTCTATTTATTGACAATAATTCTTTGAATCCTTATTGATGGTAATTCATAGCACATTCTACAACTGACTTCTTTTTTTTTTTTTTTTTAAGTTGTTAAAGAAATGTTGTATCTCAAGTCCTGTAGAAAATTATGGAAACCTTTATTCCTGCCTATTTTGATAGCTCTTTTTCCCTTATGACAAACTGTGCTGGTTTTGTCTGGGGTAGAGTTTGTTTTCTACGTAGTAGCTAGTATGGGACTATGTACTGGATTTGTGCCAGAAACAAGTGTTGATAACACAGGGATGCTTTAGCTGTTGCTGAGCAGTGTTTGCACAGACTCAAGGCCTTTCCTCCTCCTCACACCACCCCACCAGCAAGTGAGCTGGGAGTGAACAAAAAGTTAGGATGGGACACAGCTGGGACAGCTGACACTGACTGACCAAAGGGATATTCCGTACCACATGATGTCATGCTCAGTAATAAAACTAGGGACAAGGTTGACTGGAGGGCCACTGTTTGGGGATTGGCTGAGCGTTGATCACTTAGTGATGAGTAAATATTTTCAATTACATAACTTATCTTTCTCAGGCTTTACTTCTCTCTCTTTGTTATTTTCCTTTTCATTACAATTTATTATTATTACTCTTGGTTTATTTTATTTCAATTATTAAACAGTTCTTATCTCAATTCATGAGTTTTCTTACCTCTACCCTTCCAAGTCTCTCCCCATCTCCTGCTGGGGGGCAGAGTGAATGAGCAGTGGTGTGGTGCCTGGTTCCGGGCTGGGGTTAAACCATGACACAAACCCAAAGTTCCTTTGAGTTAATAAGAACTATTATTCTCATTTTACATAGAGAGAAAATGGAAAACAAATAAACTCCAAGATTTCCTTTGTTTCATGAAGGCTGCTACAAACATTCAGACAGGATCTCCTAAAACATAGTCCTTTACTTGGATCCATGCTTTTTGTTTCTTCCCAAGTGTTGGAATAAGAAAATGCATAGAATTGTGCGTGAAGTAAGTTCAGGAGCCCTTGATAATTTGGAGGGAATGTTTCATATTCTCATAAAAAAAAATAAAATCCTGCATATAGTCAGTGCTTCAGATTTCTATTTTATGGAGCTCTTATTGCCTTGGACTGGAGCTCCCTGTGTGAGCATGTGGAAGGTGAAACTCAGTCAGAGAAGTGGGTTTGGAATGTATTGCTTATATTGTAGTAACTAAAAGAAGAGGAAATATTTTGCCTTTGCCATGTTGCTTTCGTGTATATTTATTTTCTTACTAAATCTAATACCTAATAATAAATTGTTGTAAGGAAACCACAAGAACATAGGACCTTGAACATAAATGCCCTAAATTCGTCAAAAATAAACAAACAACACTTTGTTATTTTAGTGAATAAAAATGAACTACATTTAGAGTTGGAAATGTCTTCCTTCTTTCTGTCTCAAAGTTGATTTTTTTTCCTCTCTCTCGTGATCAATGTCCTTTGCAGAAGACTTGTGGAATTTCAGTTGTATCTGAGTTATTTGGGCATTTTTTGTCAAGTACTTTGTTAGGAAAAAAATGTATATTTGTGTTGGCTAAAAATTATGTCTTCCTATTGAAAAAGTCATGTTTCAACCAAAACAAGCAAAGAAATACAAGTCTGCAAGGGAGGCAGAAAAAGCTAGAAGTTTTCCTTTTCAAGATTTTCAAAATGAAGTATTTTCATGGTTTCCCTTCAAAGTGAAAATTGTGTAAAAACTACTGATGTATTTTTATATTAAAAAAATTCTTAGGATAAAAAGTTGCATGACTTCTGGTTTATTGCTTTATTCCATTATCAATCTTAGAAGTGTTTTTTTTATGTGCTGATAATTTTTCACTTTCTTCCATGAAGTCCTGTTTTGGGAAAAGGACTTGTGAAAATTTTAGGCTAGTTAACATATGATTGCTAACAAACTCCTCCATAACATCCAGATAGGATACTTTCTGTGAAACAAAATTGCCAGAGTTCAGAAAAATTTTGTGTGCAGCCATTTAACTGCACCATTTATCTGAGATGCTCTTCTTAAATAAAATCAATGCTATTTTTGCATTTCCCTAATGGGAACCTATTAAGTTAAATACACAGGCATTTTTAACCTCAGACACATTGCAGGGGCAAGTCCGTACTGGATTCAATCCAATATATTAATGAGGAACATTGAAATACATGGTCTTGTGTTTGGGCAGTTTGGTTATTGGATTTGGAAATTGTTGATGCACTGTGTCACATCAAGATTCTAATCTAGAGGATAATTTAAGCCCTTTCCTCTCCTAATACTCCACCTGGTATCTCATTGCCTGTTTGACAGTTATTATGGAGCATCTTTTAATGTTTCTGTTCAGAATTCTTGTCTTCTGGAGTTCATAGATGTCCATAAAAAATGAATTCTGGGTTGAAATGTGGCTCCAACTCATTTTAATTTGAATGATGAACAATCTATTAGGCCATTGAAGATTTACTGGCTTTTAAGTCAATAAGAATGAGAACTGCAAAACAGTGTAGAAGAGATTGGCTGTTCAAGTGTATATCATGGGAATAGAATGGAATGGGAAACTAGAAAAGCAGGGGAAGAAAAAGGGATTTAGATTTATACTGATTTGGGAAGTGCCCTTTTAGAATAAGGAGCAGAGCAATCAAATTGAGTGGAAAAGTAGCAAAATGTGTAGAAGAGACACAAGCCAACATACTAACAGAAAAAGTAAAGCAACTTTGTGCTTCTCACACTGCAAGAGATACCACGTTAGTTTTCTGTAACGTCATCCTGGAAGCATTGGTAAGACATTGAGGAAAAAGTGATTGGTCCAGGTCTCAGCAGAACCAGCTGCCTCTGAAACGGTCTGAATGTGTTCATTCGTTCCCCAAAGAAAAGGGAACGTTTCTCTCCACTTCCAAATCACCAGGGGAGAGGTCAAAACCATGAGGGAGGCTTGGAGGAGCAGAGTTGTTCAAACAGAGTTGTTTTTCTTTTAGAAACTTTTCACATTAACATTTCACATCTTCACACTTTGTAAAAAAAAAAAAAAAAAAAGTCACCTTTTTCTCTCCTCGCCCACAGTGTCATTCAACATTTTTGTTAGCACAGAGGTCTGAATTTAAACAAAGTATTTGTTGTAACACCACCCTTATCTCCCCCATGTCACCCCTCTAACTAAGGTAACTAAGGAAATTTAGAAAGTTTGTAATGTCTGCAAATGAGAAGAGAAGGATTGCAAAGGAGGAGGGGTGGGAAGGAAAAACTGCACACGTATTCTGTTGCATTCAGTAGCTGAAAGCTGAAGGGGAAAGTTGGGACAAAATCAACGTTATCCAAATTATTTCCCTCTGTGGATGTGTGCTGCAGCTGAGGAAAAGACTAGGGAGCAATGCTGGACAGGGGCTGAGGAAAGCTTTCTGTGAATTATTTGCTTTACTGAACTTTGGTAGACCTGTGTTGTTGCTTGACTGTGTCAGTTTATGTTTTCTAGGTTTAATTATTTGGGAAAACTTTGACTTCCACACCTATGTTAGAATTCCTAGGCAAAGGAATTAGGATACCATCCCCAAACAGCATGAGACAGAAAACAAGGAGCTAAAATGTGAGGTTCTGTCCTATTTTTTAGCAACTTTTCACCCGAAGTGACCGGCACTCATGTATTTAAAAATTCCTAAAATAAAAATGTTCAGGGCACCATTGTTGGAGGAGTGTTTACCTGCAACATAGCCCCTCCAGAACACCTCTAGCAACCACAGGCAGGGGTGGAAAAGGCCAGTAGAGTTGGACCTTGCTGCAGCTGGCTACTTGCTGCTTGTTATCCCATCTTTTCACTTCCTATCCTGGTGCTAGATGGAGTTGCATCTATAAGTACCAAGTTTTTTTGAATGAATCCTTTTCACTTATTTCTTGTTGATGTGTTCTTTTGAAGCTTGCATCTCTGAACACCTGGATAAGTTTTGGGAAATGCCTTTGTAGTGTGGAGAGCGAGGCAATGGGCTAAATTTCAATCAAGAAGTTTACCAGTGCTAGTGATAGAAGGTCCAGCTGGCTGAAGAGCCCTACAACGGACCATTTGTAGCTCAATTAAGTATCAACTAACATGATCATCAAGTGGCCTGTGTTGGTTAAAACATGAGCTCCATGACTGATTTTCTTGGGCCCTTGTCAAGATCCAGAATAGTTGTGGGGTCACAAAATCTGTTGGTGCTTTTGTGCTGAATGAGCTGTCTCAGGTGCCTCAAATCTTGAGCTCCTTATACAAGAGCAGTGGGCAGGATTCAGTTTTTCTAAAAATAAGCAGACTTTTTCATTTGGTCTGTTGTAATTAAAAAGGTGGCTGTAAAGTTATCTTAGAACACTTAAAAAAGATAAAAAGTAGTTGGTTCCCTTCCTTCTCCCACTTGAACACTAGTGCAGATAGGTCCTTGGATGTATAAAATGTTGAATTTGCAGAAACATGAAAAAGTTGTTTTGATAAATCACAAGCATCTTTCAGTAGCTCAAAGGATATTAAAATGTCACAGCAAAGCAAATCAGCATTCTCATCCTTTATTCCTGTCTTTGAGGATACACTTTGCAAACTATGGGGAAAACAGATAATTATGTCTAGGAATTAGGAGAGTCAGAATATTGCTGTACTGCAGTGAACAATTAATGATATTTATCTCTCACATAAGGCTTTACACTTTTCTTATATAAATCTCCTCTTATGCAGTAAGTAGTAATTCAGTAAGTGCTATCTCTATTTTGCACATACAGAGACTGAGACACCGCATGAGCATGGGGGAAACATTAAATCTACCTTTAAAGCTTTTGCTAGATTTAAATTTTGTATGTAAGCATCATCTTGGCCCTCATTGTACAAACTTGAGGCCATATGTTCAAAATGTTTCCCTCACTAAATTTGTGTTTTATGTTTGATTCTATAGAGCTCTCTTGATTTTGACTCTTTTGGGATTTTACTTTGAATACTGTAAGACATAAAAAAGTAAGAAATCACCCATTTTATGTTCATAGTCATTTACTTCCACCTATAAATTCTTATAATATTTAGCAATCTACCTAAACATTGTTAAATGAAATACAAGTAAAGCGCGGAGTTACAAAACTGAAGCTTAACTGACGAGAGAGGCAAGTGGGCCAATTAAGAAGAAAATTGAGTTATACTAATTTTTGCCATCTTATTTGACTTGAAAATGTCAAATTTAAATCTACATTTCAAGGTTACATGAATGCTGCAGAAAAATCCTGAGCCTTTTGAGTCAAAGAGTAACTTTTATGTTTTGTCAGCACTGTACTCTCTAAAGATTAATAACCACTTGTTTCTGATCGCTCCATTTGGCTGTAGCCTGAAACCTGGTTTAGGAAACAATAGACTGACTTCAAGCCAAGCTGGAAGCTATCTCTATCTAAGGTATTTGAATCTGGACCTTTGTCAGGTAGCTCCTCCTTAGACACTTTCATTATTTTTTTAAAATACTTACAGCACCCAAAAGAAACAAGAGAGATATTATTTCAGAAGACATGAAAGAGTAACTTACAGTCTAACAAATGTCTATATAAAAAACTTTTTGTAATCAGCACTGATTTTTGAATTTATTGTCTATGATTTCACGAAGGAGGACCTGTGAAAGACGACAGACACTGATGATCTAAGGGATTTAAATAACTTGCATTTATGCAAGCAAACACTTTACAACAGTAATTGAAAGCTACGGCAGAAACAGAAAGCTATGTTTTAAACTTTTTGCAAGTTGGTAAACATTCAATGTTGATGGCTTCTCCTTCTCCTTCTCCTTCTCCTTCTCCTTCTCCTTCTCCTTCTCCTTCTCCTTCTCCTTCTCCTTCTCCTTCTCCTTCTTTCTCCTTCTCTTTCTCCTTCTTCTTCTCCCTCTCCTCCTCTCTCTTCCTCTCCTCTTGTCACATGTTTCTTGACATTGTAGGTGTTATTAATAGTGGTATCCAGTTTAGATGAAATTATTAGACTATAGATGTCCATGCTTTTGGAAGAGCCTTAGCCCATAAACAATGACAACAAATTAGTCTTCCACCTGTTAAACATCCTAAATATAGCTATCCTGGCTACAGGTTGAGGTCCTAGTAGTGCATAGATCAGCAAATGGCAGTTTTTACTGCTGTAGCTGTTTGGCATTGGTCTTCCCATTCTAAATGGATGACACAGCTGCTTGCTTTGGGGCACGTGGCTCCTTTTTTTGTATTTTACCTGCCCATCTGAGGAAAAAGTAGCATGTTCCTTCAGTAATGAAGCCTTTGGGAGATACTTGTGTAACTGAGGTCAAAATGTGTCCCTGTAGACAAGCGTAAGACTCTTCCTCAGAAATTCCTGTGATGACAGATGACGCTCACTCCTGTGACACGAAATTCTGAAACCTGTCTCATCTCTTCCAAGTGGAACGCACCTAGATCAGGAAGCTATGGTGAAGTATGGTGAAGAAAATTGCCTAGTTGAGTGGGATTATACTCTTTACACACCTTGTTCCAGGTTGGCTGGCTGGCTGGATGATACCCCAACCCCCTCCAAAGGAAAAAAAAAAAAAAAAAAAAAGGGTTCCGTTCTCTGAGGAAAGAATATTGTTGGTTTGTTTTTTTTTTTTTTTTACAAAAATAGAGAGAGGTGTGGAATAGGAAAGAGAGAAAGACACATTCAGAAAAGTTGACCTCATCTTATTAGCAGGCAGTTTATTCCTCAAGTTATATTGGCAGTTCATGTACATGGGAAGTCATAAATGGCACTTTGTTTAACTTTAGGTTTTGTGTGACCGTTGTTTGGTAAAGCTTTTAGAGTAACTCTGCTGATGTCAATTAGAAAATGTGACAGTTTTATCTGTAGTGTTCCAAATCTAATAGATTTACTTGTCTTGATTTCACACCTAATTTCTGAAAATATTGTGACTAGACGGGATTATAAAAAGCACTATAATGTTGACAGACCTGATTAAAACTGAAAACAGAGGAAAGTAAGTACCCTAGTATGTGTTAGAGGTCACTGTAAAAGCATATTCAAGGCTGCCGATATAAAGCAGCTAGATATTTTGCTATCTATGAATGTTTTGAAAGTGTGTTGCTCTTTTATGGAATCCTCTTTTCATTGGACTGTCACCACTGACTTTTCTATTATGTGTTCAATTATTATACATTTAAAAAATATGACTTGTTCTGAAGAATGATAGTTAAAAAAAATGAAACAATGAAAGTTAGAAAAAATGTTGTAGCTGTTACACAATATGCCAGCTGACTTTCCTATTGTGAACCAAAGTAGTTATTGTAGAGGTCCTGTTTTCAGATAGGCAAAGGCATAGTTCTTTTATTTTGCCTCAAAGGGTAAACAATTTCTGTTTTAAAAGGAAAGTATACACTTGACCTCCATAATAGTTTTATATTGGAAAGACTGAATCACCCAGATTTAGAGCTGCTACTACCTCTTCCTCTCACAAATGTGTGCATTCCTCCCTTTTTACAGTGTGTGCTGTATTTTAGTTTGTGCACAATTAGACTTCATATTGATAGGAAAATTCACATTAGTTGCATACAAGAGGGAAGAGAAGGACAGAAAAGAACAATGGTATTATGTATACTGAACATTTCAGCAGGCAAGTACCTAACTTGTCTGGATGCAATGTCATGCTAATGTATAACCTTGATGATGAACCCCATATAACCCTTTTCTTACTGGAAACCATTTTTTACTGTGTAAAAGTCAGGCTACTTATTTTTATTTTGTTTAATTTCATCTAAAAAGATGTATTATAAAACCTCATCAGATGCTTAACATTTGTGTTAAAACCATGGTTACTAATCAGAGTGAAAATTAATAGAGTGACCTCATTTTGCAAAGCTCTTCAATAATTTTGGTGTGCAATGAAAATAATTCCAGCAGTATTTTCTTCCTGTAGTAAGTGTGGGGACATTTATTATTCACCACAGTATCCTGATGAGACAAGTCAGTCTCTAGGCTTCAGCAAATGAGGCAACAGCCTAGGGCAGAGACTGCCAGGAGGGGCTAAATGTCCTTGACCACATTCTCTGTTTTCCCATGACGTGGGTAATTCTTGGGAGGGGTTAAGAACAGTTTGCATTCCACCATCAAGCCTAGCAGCAGGGATCTGCAATGCACACTTTTGCTTTTTATCATGTATTGTAACAGTGATCACTTCAGGTGTTGCTGCATGACAGGATGGTCTGGATACGGACTACAAAAGAAATTCCTCTCGACTCTACCAAGGTCTCAAGTGTGTTATGTTCTGGAGTTCCTCTGGGAATCCTTTATTTCTTTGTCCTACCTCTAAGGAGAAAACACTGTGTGCTGTTGCATCTCTCAGCTCAGCAACTGCCTGCCCTTTGGGAAAGGAGCTGTTGTATTGCTCTCTGTTGAGCAAACCTTGAGAAAAATTACTCAACTTTCCTTACTAAAGATTGAATACCATGGGACTGTGACCTATGCATGCATGTGTGTGTATACACATATAAAGAGAAGGCAGAAGAGAGAAAGATGAATGGGAGAGTGTTCCTATTAATTTCTCCTGCTCCTTCTTGCTGAAAAAACTCTACTTGGAGAGATGCTTCAGCACTAGGTGACTGCACCAGAATATTAATGGGGATAACATGGTCTTTATGTTGCCCTTTGTAAATGGATTATTGCCTTCTGGCTGTGGTTTACTGTCACTAGCGTGTTCTGCTTGTAAGCAGAAGGTTGTGCCTTCCAAGCAATTGTCTAAAAGTGGAAAATCTCTCTTGTGTATCCATATTTAAAAAAGAGATGCTGGCTGTTTCTATGCAGACAGAACATATACAAAGGTAGACGGTGGCTTCATATAACACAGCTCTCTTTGAATTTTTCTTTTAAATAAAGCAAGCAAAATTTGGAGCATATTTCAGTGTGGAGGTCAGAGAAATGTGGTCTCATTTAATGACAAGCAAAGGACATCTGGTTGTACCATCCATCAGTCTATTGCCTAGAGCAAGAGATATGCAAGTTTGACATGCCTGTTTTGGGAGGGGAAGGGAAGAGCAGAGAGCAGACTGTTTTATCAAAACACAGGAGCTGAAGTTGTGGTGTTGCATTCTACCCAAAAAGCTAATCATGTAACACTTCCCAAAAGATAATATTAAATTAAAATAATTAAAATAACTTGAACATTAACAGTGTTCAGATGTTGTTTTTAAGTATTATTCTAGCTTTAAGTAAAGGAGAATTCTTTAAGTGAGAAGTTCTTTCTCATTAATATTAAAAAAAAATCCTAAAAGATAAAATTCCTCTATTTACACTTAAAGATATTTACAATATTCCCCTAGATTTGAACATGGGTCAGAATGGTAGGCTGGCTTACTTATGATTTATAGTTCTTACTATATTATTGCTCAATTCACAATAGTCATATCATGTTGCTAATACCAATGAAAATAAGAACAACTAAGAATTAAAAAACAGTTCATAGTGCATTACTTAAACATATTATTTTCTAGCTTTCTTATATTTGCCATGCAATCAGTTCATACAGTTTTTTTTTTTTTTAATGAAAATTGATATTAGGTAGTCTTTTTTCCTGGTTTTTGTTTGTTTTCATTTTTCTTTTTCCTTCACAAAATATTCTGGGAACATGCTACATTGTGACATTTCTTTCAGATTATCTTAGTTACATCTCTTTTAAAGTAGTCTTTTGACACCAAGGAACCAGCTTCTTGCCTGAGTTGTTTTCGCTTCTCTTCAAATGAAGAATACCTTTAGAACAGGCTTTCTGGTTTTATATCTAAATCTCTTTGAATGCTCCTGATTTATTTTATGGAGTTGCTTATCACAGCCTGGTTTGTGCACCTTGTTTGAAAGCAACCTTCTAGAAAGAAAATGTGCTTAGTATATGAAAAACAGCTGAAAATAAGAACAACTGAAAACTTCCTTTGATCTTTTTTTGATTATAAGCTTGTACTATGAAAAAGTATAAATATATGAAATACATTTCATTTTGTGTGTTCACTAGGCATTGCTAAAGAGGCACATGTCACCTGTCTTAGACCGAAAAGCAAGCAAATTGCAGTATTGATGCTCTGGAGAAGTCCTGTGCTTTTGAAAATCATTGTCCAGGATGCCCACGCTGTATAGGCAAGGGAGAATCAGCAATTGTTCCCCTGGACATCCTGATTGGAATTACTGAAATCAGGAAGAAGCTCTTCCTGCATGGTGATGTTTGGTTAGAGGTAGCATCAAGTGTTCGATGTGGGAAAATGGCTTGCATATAGCTCTGCTGTGGGCTGTTCATATGGGGGCAAAGGGAAATGGGAAATCTGTTGTGTTTATTTATGTGGAAGGTTGCATCAGAAATGAATGTAATTGGTTTTGAGAGATTTTGCTATCAAATTTTAGCTGTGAAAGGACATCTGCATATAAAAGTGAAAATTTTCTTCAGAAGCCAAAACTTTGAGTGCCAAACCTGGCTAGCTCATGACAGATGCATTTTTGAAGACCATTTTTTATGACTAGAATTTGGTTTCTGTGTTGGTGTTTTGGTGGAAAGGGCATACAAGTTTGGACTTGTGCTTTTAATAGAAATGACTATGTCAATGATTGATTTGGTTCTTTAGTAATAGGTAAAACAAGTCTGTAATGAGGGCTTTTATTACAACTGCATGAATAAAATGAATAATTAAATTTTTGTTCATTTTGGCTACAAAGCCAAATAAATATTAAAAAAAAAAAACAAACACAAAAAGTTCTTTTTTTTTTTTTTGACAAATTGAATCAAAATCAGCTTCTTCTATTTTTATTTCCTTGGCTGGGAGATAGAAAAGACAGAAAGAATGCTTCCTGTGGTTAGTATTTAATTCACACTGAAGGAAAACCTTCATTTGCTCTATCAGCATATTTTTAGCTAAAGCAATAAACTGCAAAGGATCAAATTTGAACGCAACTGATTGATCTTGGTATGTAGTCACAGGATGTGTTACTGAGTCTTACGTTCTTCAGAATTGCACTTCTTTTTTCTCAGATCCGTTTTGAAGCCTAATGCTATTTCAAACCAAATATTTAGTCTGTTTTCTCTGCACTACGTGGCAAGTTTCTCAGGCAGATATATGTGTCTTTTTTTTTTTTTTTTTCCCTATTATTTATAGCACTGATGGAACCATTCATCCTTTTCTATTTGTACTGTAGTGAGCACCTAGCACTGTGCTATGGGAATAGTGTTTTGTTCATAAATACTATGGTCTCCTATTTTGCAGATA
Organism: Streptopelia decaocto; assembly: GCF_964273445.1. Classification (NCBI taxonomy): domain Eukaryota; kingdom Metazoa; phylum Chordata; class Aves; order Columbiformes; family Columbidae; genus Streptopelia; species Streptopelia decaocto. The sequence goes on from NC_138663.1 coordinate 118,178,238, forward strand.
TAAAAATTATAAGAAGCAAAGACCAGAGTTAGCCTGTTTTGTTTCTATTAAGCATTTGCTACTGAGACAGGGATTTATAAAATCCCCCTAAAAGATAAGTAACTTAATTTCTGGCCCTTCAGAGCTTAATGGCTGCAGTTTAAATGCAAATGTTATTATTTCTTTTGTATTTAAATGAAAATTAGCATTTCAATAACATGTGATGTTGCCTAGGAAGCTGGGCTGTCTTTTTTTACAGTGTCTAAAGTTACAGAACTAAAATCTTGAAGGTTAGAAAATAGGTAATGAAAGCATCCAAAACCATTTCATTACCTACACAAAGTAGTAGTCATAGGCTTTCTAACTCATATTTTGTGAAAGAGTTGTTTTATAATATGATGTGTTTCAAAAGGTATGTGGTTCACATTTTTCAGTTTCAGATTTAAGCTGCTGAAAGTACAGCTTTTGCATTGTTCAGGATGTTGCTAAAGTGTTAAAAGTTGATGCTGCATTAAATAGTGGAATATAGGGGTGTCCATGGTTTTTGGTATGTGGTTTTGAAGGACTTTAAAAAAAATTGTGCATTTATATGAGTGAAGATAAAACTCCTTCATCTGGGGAAAAAAAAAAAAAAAGTGGAAAACATAGAGATAAGCTTCTTCAAATACATGGCAGATAAAAATAACACTAGAGGCAACACAGACCCACTGATGAATGAGCCGGGTGCCCTGGTGACAGAAGATACAGAGAAAGCAGAGTTACTGAATGCCTTCTTTGTCTCTGTCTGCACTGCTGGAGGCTGTCCTGGGGAGCCCTGTACCCCTGAAGAAGGCAGGACAGTGGAGGAATTTGCCTTGGTTGATGAGGACTGGGTTAGGGAACAATTAAGCAATCTGGACATCCATAAATCCATGGGTTCAGATGGGATGCACCTGCGGGTGCTGATGGAGCTGGCCGAAGTCATTGCTAGGCCACTATCCACCATCTTTGCTAAGTCATGGGAAACGCGAGGGGTGCCCGAGGACTGGAGGAAAGCTAACGTCACTCCAGTCTTCAAAAAGGGCAAGAACGAGGACCCGGGTAACTATAGGCTGGTAAGCCTCACCTCCATCCCTGGAAAGCTGATGGAACAACTTATCCTTGGTGCCATCTCAAGGCATATCAAGCATAAGAGGGTCATTAGGGGCAGTCAATATGACTTCACCAAACAGAAGCCATGCTTAACCAACCTCATAGCCTTTTAGGAGGACATAACCAGGTGGATTGATGATGGCAAAGCAGTGGATGTGGTCTACCTTGATTTCAGTAAAGCATTTGACACAGTCTCCCACGGCATCCTTGCTGCTAAAATGAGGAAGTATGGTCTGGATGATTGGGTAGTGAGGTGGACTGGGAACTGGCTGAAGGAAAGAAGCCAGAAAGTTGTGGTCAATGAGGCAGAGTCTAGTTGGAGGCCTGTATCTAGTAGAGTGCCTCGAGGGTCAGTACTGGGACCAGTTCTATTCAATATATTCATCAACGACTTGGAAGAGGGACTAGAGTGCACTGTCAGCAAGTTTGCTGATGACACCAAGCTGGGAGGAGTGGCTGACATGCCAGAAGCCTGTTCTGCCATCCAGCAAGACCTGGACAGGCTGGACAGTTGGATGGGGAAAAAATGTAATGAAATATAACAAGGGCAAACATGGAGTCTTGCATCTGGGCAGGAATAACCCCAGGTTTCAGTATAAGTTGGGGAATAACCTGTTGGAGAGCAGCGTAGGGGAAAGGGACCTGGGGGTCCTGGTGGACAGCAGGATGACCATGAGCCAGCACTGTGCCCTTGTGACTAGGAAGGCCAATGGCATCCTTGGGTGTATTAGAAAGGGTGTGGTTAGTAGGTCAGGAGAGGTTCTCCTCCCCCTCTACCCTGCCCTGGTGAGACCACACCTGGAATATTGTGTCCAGTTCTGGGCCCCTCAGTTCAAGGACAGGGAACTGCTGGAGAGAGTCCAGCGCAGAGACATGAAGATGATTAAGGGAGTGGAGCATTTCCCTTATGAGGAAAGACTGAGGGAGCTGGGTCTCTTTAGTTTGGAGCAGGGGAGACTGAGGGGTGACATCCTTAATGTTTATAAATAGCTAAAGGGTGAGTGTCTTAAAGACGGAGTCAGACTCAGTGATAACCAATGATAGGACAAGGGGCAAGGGATACAAACTGGAACACAGGAGGTTCCACTTAAATATGCGAAGAAACTTCTTCACAGTGAGGTTGACAGAACACTGGAACAGGCTGCTCAGGGAGGTTGTGGAGTCTCCTCTCTGGAGACATTCAAAACCCACCTGGACGCCTTCCTGTGTAACCTCATCTAGGTGTTCCTGCTCCGGCAGGGGGATTGGACTAGATGATCTTTCAAGGTCCCTTCCCATCCCTAACATTCTGTGATTCTGTGATACGCCATTGGAGAGGTCATATAATGGTAAATAAAATTTAGCTACAAGTAACACATCATAGACTAAATTAAATGACTTACAAGCAAGATTCCACTTACTACTTAGAAAACTACAAACTCCAGGTCAGTCTGAGACAGACATTGGGAATGGATATTAGAAATTGGGGAGGTTCTGAATTAATTTAAAGTATTGCATTTCCAAGGGCAAATATATTCTGACTTCTCTTACTTATTTAATCAAAGGTAGTTTGCAAGCTACTAATATCTAGCTACTCCTCTACGAACTTAAAAATAGCAGTATCTAGTGTGCTTGCAACAAATCCCAAAAGGTTTAGAGATGCTTCATACTTAAATAGTGTTCTTCTGTTGTAACAAATGCACAAATAATTACCACAACAACAGCAAGTCAGAATTTTGTTTCCACGGTGGAAGTAAAAGCTGGAACCTCCAGGACACAAAAGAGGTCCTTGAACCTCATAAGTGTCCTGGCTGTGTAGACATCTGCTTGAAATGTTGGAACAGTCCTGGTTTCCTCTGACTGAGGGCAGCACTCAGAGACACTGGATGGTGATAGATATTGGGTAGGAAGGAAGGTCTTTCGCCAAATCGTGGATCAGCTTTAGCACTGTGTAAGTATCTGATGCCCTCTTGGCTTGAGTCAGTCGGTTCAAACATTGCAGTTGCAGTTTAGGTTTCAAAAGAAGAGCAAATCATCTCCCAAAGCAGACTTTTGTGTGAGTGTTTGTGTATGCCAGACTGAGGAGGAGTCTGTGAGATTGCACAGAAGTAGGGATTAGGGCAAAAAGTGTCACAAAACCCAAAAGAGGACAAGACTGTTGCAAAGATGATCAAGGTGTTTGGTAAGGAAACAAAGCTGAAGCTGGAAAATTAGCTCTGAGCTTTGGATGAGAGATGTTGCTGGACACTGATTGGAGCAGGTTCAGTT
>NC_138663.1:121181794-121390758 GCF_964273445.1 Streptopelia decaocto
GATGCTTAGCAGCAGCTTTAAAAAATGAAGTTAACAGAGATCATTTTTTTTAAAGTGATGTTGCAATTTCCCCCTTGGACAAATTCGACAGACTAAGAAATATTTCTTAGTGAGACAGTAAAATTTCTTGCAAGAATTGTGTTACAGATGAAAAGTCAAGCCCATAGCCTTATACAAGGCAGTTGAACTAGTAAGTAACAAAACGTGCAAAAAATACGGTTTTATCCTTTGTTAAGGAGCACAAATTCAAGGGTTGGAACATTCAATTGTACACATATAACATTTTGTGGGACTTCCATCAAGGTACAAAATCAGGCTGGAGAAAAGACAAAGAGGAATATAAGCCTCAAATATTTTCCAGACATTTGTACCTGACTTAATAGGTTTATCATTAACACACTGAACAAAAATAAACTTACCAGGTTCCCATCACTTGCATCTCAGTTTTTAACTATTGTGATATTCCTCCAGGCTATTACACGACATGCCAATAAAAAAGCAGGAGTATAATCGTTTTCTTTGTGTTCCTCTCTCTTAATCTGCAAAACAGATGCAGTGAGTGCACTAGCCACTCCAGATTGCTTTCAGCAAAAAACCATAACTTTGGCAGGTTAGTACTAGTTAAGGGGCATATGGTTTGTTATTCTCTGTGGAAAGACAGCCATAAGTCAGCCAGAAAATTCAGATTCTTATAATTAAAAACAGACAAACATTTGGCTAAAATTTCATGAGGGTTTTTGTTTGTTTGTTTGTTTGTTTTCTTTTCTTTTTTTTTGCATGACTTTCTAACCATTTATCCTTCTATTTTTTTTTCTTTTTAGAAAAAAAGAAGAAAACCCACACAGCTGTGTGATTGATGGAGTAAATTATGTTGCAATTATCATAACGATGTCCTTGTTATTGTTTCAGAAAAATGTTTGTTTTTTACTACCATCCTCCTCTGATTTGACATGAATTTAAAGTTGAAGTGAAATAAAGCTAGATTATCATAAATCATAATTTGGGGCCAGTCTTTTTTGAGTTAAGCCAAGCTGGCTTGTACTTTGCAAACCAATCAGCAAGAGAGAATAAAATACTTGACTAGCTTGATATGAAGAAGCTGACTTTAGAGGATGGGCCAACTACTGAACTTGTGTATCCTTGCCATTAGCTTTCAGGGGAAAGTCATGTACGTGCTTCAAAAGCAGAGTCTGTCCTATTGTATTAGGCCTATTAGACAAATTACGAAGTTTTAAAACTTCACGCTGAGAGGGACAAAGCACATCCCTAGCAAGACAAACATGACACTTCCTGACCAATATGTTCGTGGTATCTAGGGCTCTGCTTCAGAAAAGTACTTGTGCATATGGCATTTTTTTAAGCTGCTGCATAAGTCCCAACAGAGGTTCAGCAAATCCCTTGAGCGCACACTCGACTTGACAGGCTTGCCCATGAGCCTAGCAGATGCAGGGCACCAAGACTCCAGAAGGCATGGAGGACTCACTTCTCACTTGTACTGCTGCAGCTTCTCCCCCATTAGCAAACACCAGTCGGCAGCAGAAGAGGGATTTCGTCATAGGGGAACCTGTGTCTCCATGTGACAGCAGCAACTTCCCAACTTTTTTGGAGCTGTGGGATTTGTTTTCCTGGAGTCCTATCAAGCCTCATAAGCTTCAAGGGCGGTCAGCACCTCAGGACCTGGGGCTCACAACAGGGAACTGCTATCCTAAGCCTGGAAATTTCTGCCTGCAGAAAGCCTGCAGATTTCAGAAGTTTCCCTCAGGTTCTGTCTGCAATACAGAAACACACAGCTGGGCATGGAAGGCTCAAGGCCTCCCAGCTTGGTAGGCGAAAGTGAATGTTGCATCAGCAGGAATGGGGACTTACTTGCTCCTGTTCAAGAGAGCCAGAACGACCTATGTCCCTCTTGTGGGAAAGGGTGCACGAGCTGTAGGGGCTGTGGGCATTAGGGTTAATTGATCAGACTAGTAAGAACAGGAGAGTCCTGCAGCTCCAAGACAGCTCTTGCTGCTGCCAAGGGGATAAGATCCAACATTGCTGTGGAGGGGTTGGGGAGTCCTCTCCCTCCTTTTCTCCCTCCTTCTTTTCCTCCCTCCCTCCCTCCCTCCCTCCCTTCTTCCTTCCCTCCCCCCCTCCCTCCCTCCCTCACTCTTCTGCCCTCCAGCAGGAACCATCACTCGACATAGTCCAGCTCCCACCTCACCTCTCCAGGGCTCTGGCACAGGCATAGACAGCAGACCAATAGCCACTTTGCGTCTTCTCCACCCATCTGGCACCCCAGGTGGCTGCCTGTTCTACTTACTCAATCCCCATGGAGTTCTGCATTGGCACTGCTGCAGCCCACCAGTCCCCAGGTAAGTGTCCCAGCACCTGCATCACCACCACTGTGGCCACCTGCAGCCGCCCTCTACGGCGCGCTGTGCTGCAAGCCATCCTCCAGCATCACACCAGGACCCACAAGACGTGTAAGAGGGAGACTTTCTCCAAGGAAGCATCAGGAGAGGATGGTAGTCTTGGAGTCCTCAAAGAACCCATGCAACTTTGCAAAACACTCAGTCTTCTCTTTCTCTCCCAGTTGGACCTCAAGAGAAGCTCTCTCTCTTTAGGCGAAGACACTTCCAGTCCCACAAGGCTGGGACCAAATAAAATTTCCGCTGCACACCACTAACAATACGCAGTTGAGTTCCTCCATTTTTGCAAGCTGTGTACATCCTATATGCTTGCATGTAAACTAAGTTGCCTCAACTCAATAAGTATGGGGAACTTTGTTCACATGACACCTAACAGCTGGAAATGTTTTCAGGGACCTAACCAGCCTGTTTCTGATTCCAAGACTGAACATCTCAGAAAAGGGAACAAATAAGCCTTCATTACCCCATCTTTTAACCCCAGATGAGTAAACAATTAATAGCCTATGTATAACTTGTGCACAGATATCCTCACTTATGTACTATTTAATATAATATTTATATAATCATTGATTACATAGCTAGTGGGACTGAGTGCACCCTCAGCAAGTTTGCAGGTGACGCTAAGCTGAGTGGTGCAGTTGACACCCTAGAGCACGGGTGTCAAACTCATTTTCACCGGCGGCCACATCAGCCTCGCGGTTGCCTTCAAAGGGCCGAAGGTAATTTTAGGATTGTATAAATGTAACTACTCATACAGTAGTATGGACTGTATAAATGTATGACACCCTGCAACAGAGGGAAGGGATACCGTCCAGACGGACCCTGATAGGCTCGAGAAGTGGGCCAGTGTGAACCTCATTAAGCTCAGCAAGACAAAGTGCAAGGTCTGGTGCTTGGGTTAGGGCAATCCTCAGTATAAATACAGGTTGGGGGATGAATGGATTGAGAGCAGCTCTGAGGAGAAGGCCTTGTGGGTACTGGTGGATGAAAAATTGGACATGAGTTAGCAATGTGCGCTTGCAAGCCAGAAAGTATCCAGCCAGTCATACACTGGGCTGCATAAAAAGAAGCGTTACCAGCAGGTGGAGGGGGGTGACTTTCCCCCTTTGCTCCACTTTGTGAGACCTCACCTGTAGTAATGTGTCCAGTTCTGGGGCCCCAATATGAGACAGACATGAACCTGTTAGAGTGGGTCCGGAGAAGGGCCACAAATAAGGGGCACTCCCATTTAAGGGGGCTGGCACATCTCTCCTATGAAAAAGGCTGAGACAGTTGGGTTGTTCAGCCTGGAGAAGAAAATGCTCCATGGGAGACCTTATTGAGGCCTTTCAATATACAAAGGGGGCTTGTAAGAAAGATAGAGAGAGCCTGTTTACCAAGGCCTGTAGTGACGGGACAGGAGGCAATGGTTTTAAAGGTAGATTGAGATTAGACATAAGGAAGAAATTTTTTACTGTAAGAGTAATGAGAAGACGTGCGTGCCTCATCATCAGAAATGTTCAAGGTCTGGCTGGATGGGGATTTGAGTAACCTGATCTAGTGAAAGATGCCCATGCCCATGGTAAGGGCACTAGACTAGATGATTTTTGAAGGTCCCTTCCAATCCAAACCATTCTGAGAGTCTATGTATGAAAAAGGGACAAACCATCCCGAAAAGCAGTGCCTCCTTGTGGTTACCTCAAAAGCTGAACACGAAAGGTTGTGAATATGACCAAGATAAGCAACTGGGGGGATGCTGGCAGCACTGACCTGCTTTCCTTACTGTTGGATAAGGATAGATCAGGCATTCCCCCCTGGCTGGCCAGTCTTGCTTCAGTTCATCCCTTCCCCACAAGAGGGTGATGGTCCTCCCTCTCCGGGCAGTAGTATACAAGTAACACCCAGGGAGGAGGAAAGACCTGGTGGAGCAGTTATAAAGTTCCAGAGCATGCAGTGAGCTATAAACAACAGCTGTGAAGGTTTCTTCATACTCCAGTTACCTGGCAAACAAAAACCACAACTGTTCTATCTCAGCCTACCAACAGACTCCTGTTAAAAAAAGCCAGGATTTAGCAGTCCAAGGATGGAGCTGGACCCATGCTAGCATCCCTTCTCTCCTGAAAACTTCAGCCCTTGCTGTCAGCTGCTTGGCTGCACTGTCCCTCTTCCTCCTGTCTGACCTGCTCTTCCTCCCATGACAGCACAGCCTCCCGGTGTGCCAGAACCAGCGTTACAAACCTACACAAGAAATGATTCAGTAAATCAGTCAGCACAGACTCCCAACGCTTTGCTGTATGTGGATAGCAAACATTATTCACACTCTCAGTAGTTCATTACGAGAAAAGCCAAATCAAGATATTGCTGTTTTTTTCAGTTTGTCTGCTTCCAAATGCCATACAATAAAATATTAGTTACATTAGAAATTATTCACACGGACACTGGCCTTTGAAGGGGAGAAAGGCACAGTTAGCACGCAGCAGAAAAGGCTGCCCACATGATTTGTTAGCTCTGGAAGGAAAAGACAGCAGCTAGCACAGTGGAGTCCTGGTCTCAGCCTAGGGCTCCATGGCATGGTTGTAATACTCCTAATAAATAATCTTGAATATATTGCTGAACTCAAATTCGGGTCCCAGGAGCTCTCCCTCCACAGCAACCTTACAGTCCCCATAACAACCTGGCTAGCTCAGCTGTCTCAGTCTTTCTCCACATTCCTGTTTCCCACTGCTCTGTAATAAAACACTCAGCCTTCACTCTAAATCCCTGTCCCTCTTCTGCCATTTCTGCTTACAGTCCTTTCTCAAGCACTCCCCTCTGTCCCTTCAGCCCATCCCCACATTGACCTGTACATGCTAGAACTGGGGTGACAAGCCAAGTGCATCTTCGAGGTGCCTGGCTAGGGCACATAGCACATTTGCTCCCAGCCCCTAGGCTTGAGATCATTAAAGAATTTTCTCCCCAGAAGGCAGGATTCTGGGTTTTCTTCTATATCTCTCCCAGCAGAGTCTGTCCCCTTCACAGTATGATCTGAATGCTTTTACCAATACCCAACTAATACCCAATACCCAACTACTGCAGAAATCAAGAATGTTGATGGTCCACTTGGCCAGACCTGATGCTGTTCAGTCACATATTGTGCTCTTACAGCTTTTGGTGCAGGTTTGTTACAGGTAGCAGTTTTCAAAATATGGTTTGCAGACCCATTGAGAGGTTTGTCTGTGGAGAGAAGCATTCTTCCCTGCCTCTAAGGGGACCTGCAAAAGGACATTTTACTCTCCCTGTGCCAGCCACTTCACCTGACAAATTGTAGGGGTCTACAATGTGGAAGAGCTTGAAAACTCCAGCACAGGAGATTGGGATGGCTTGTGCCCACAGTTGTCGGTAAATGGTGGGAGAGACTGCTTCTGAAATAATGTGTCGCATGGTTGCCTGATGCATCTACAAGGGTTTTCTATTTCTTCCAAGCTTCTGAATCCCACCAGGTGTCTGAAAATGTACTTACTCCCCTCCTTTTCCCTCTGCTGAGCAATTATGAAGAACCAAAGGTCTGGAAAGTATTTCAAACAAATTAGAGGGAATTGTCAAGGAAGACTGACTCAATTATAAACTGAAAATCTATCATTATCCTGAATGATAGATGGTAGAGGACAATGGACTGAGAACATGTAGAATTAATTTGTCTTTTCTCGAGCTGGTTAAAAATGATTTGTTTCGAAATGTTGCTGCTTGGGGGCAGGGGGAGGGGGGAAAAAAGTATTTTTGTGATCACACCTTTTCTTTCTGAAATGGTCGCTATAGGCAGAAAGCGCTGGTACTCTGCCCATAACACAGCCAGGCCCACGCTGCACACGCATCAGCTTTGTGCCGGCAGAACAGGCTGCAGCGCCCCAGTGCTCTGCACCTTTCAGCAGAGAATCTCCACTCTTCCACAAACGCTGTTGGAGTTGAGTGGCGGAGCATTTGCCAAAGGCAAAACGAGAACAAAAAGCCCTTCTCTGTCCAGCCACTCCCTGCCTGCCTCCCTCCCTAACTGTACAAAAACAGCAATTCTGTGTGCGAATAAAACATGTTTGTTTGTGTACTTTTGGACGGTGGAACTACAGAATTCAGCTAAATACATCCCTGATCTGCGAGAACCGAAGTACAAGTGCTCTCATGTCCTCCCCCCCCCAGCCACCTCTTTCAACAAACTTCCCTTTCTGAGCCATCCATTCATTTCCATGAGGCTATACTGCTGCTTAAAAATAATGAAATATTTGAAGTATGGCAGATTAAACCTGTTTTGAAGAAACAGGTGACAAGAAGTGGAGTGACCACGTATCTGTCAAAACCTAATAACTCCAACACTGTGAATTTCTTTCCCTGACTTGCCTTTGTCCATTATACTTTGACATTGAGCAAGGTTTTCCAGGGCATTGCTACACTTCATGAGGCCATGCCCAATTTTTAGATGCTGGGTTGCCATGGGGAATTCACAGCATCCAAGATACGGGGGCCTCTGTTCCCACAACAAGGCATGGGAAAAGCACGCCTTAAAGCAAGAGCCACAAAGTGCAGTTTGCTGAGCCAGGCAAGGGAAATGCCAAAAACATGGGTATGTCTCAATATTGTCCCTCTCCAGGACTCAGATGCCATCAGCAGTTTTCTGAAAAGTCTTCTCTCTACCAAAGTCAGCTAAAGGCTTCTCAGCAGTGTAGGTAAAACTAAATTTTGCTGCTTCAAAACCTGGGGGCACGAGGAGGAAAGAAGAAGACAAAGGAGCAGTGCTAGATGGAGAATCAGGGGATGGAGACTGGAAATCCAGGTTTGCTGGTCCTGCTGGCTTCCAAGGAAGACAAATGGGGGCTGTGATTCTTGCTTTCACCATCCTAGATGCACAGTCTCTGCCCTGGGTAGCAGCAGCAGCAGCATCCTGCCTAGATTTTCCAAGGCTGACAAAGGAGACAGTGGGGTGGTTTTGCCTTCTCATGGCTCTTACACAGGCTGCTGCTGTAGACACCTGTACAATCTGCTTGTGCCTGGTCTTCCTATTCAGTGTACAACAGTATCACAACTAGCAGCCAGGTTCCTGTTTTCTAAATGTTGCTGTAATGCCTATGCTGGGAAGTTACAGGACACATATGCACAGTCAGATCAGCATGCAGCCATGCTAGCTCTGCTCAAGCCAGGAGGGTGCAAGTTGGTGCTAGTCCCAGCCCCGTGTCACCATAGAGCATGGAACTGCACCTACCTTGCACGTCCAAGAGTAGAGCAGGTGTCCTTAGTGCCAACACATCTCTGATCTAGCATGTAGAAACACCTTGTAGGGCTGGCATAGGTCCCACCAGCTCAGTGCCAGCATGGAGTTGGCATGATGCTGATCTCAAGTGGTACATAAACCCACACTGTGCCCCCACCCTTCCTGCAGGTTTGGCTGATTTTCCTGGTGCTGTACCTCAGAGACAGTTTCAAAGGGGCTGCAGAGTGAGCACTCCCCTGGGTCACCTGCAATACGGATCCATATCTGGCCAGGCAGGAGCGGGAACTGAACCCCAGTGTCCCATGGAAGGGATGAATGGGGAGCCTGGAAATCAGAGGGGTTTTTTCAATCTGCCTTCCTGTTACGGGTGATGTGGTACAGCGAGTGTTTTCTGTGTATGTTTGGTCAGAGCAAGAGCACAGAAGATAACACAGACTGGGCTGGGCTTGTTGCTTTGCCCCCATAAAAACTGTGTTACTGCCATAACACCCAGAAATGGGATCTTAGCTGCTTTCTCATCAGAGAGGCAGATGAACATGGACTTCAGCTGCCCCTGAGGCAACCTAGCAGGGGACCTAAATTTTTAATTCAAACGTTTAGAGTGAAGTTAAGGTAGATGTGTCCCACCTGGACCGCCCAGCAGAACTGGGTCTGAGTCTGAAGTGTGTGGCATTGAGCACTTTTTCATAATTTCATACAGGATGAGCCACAGTAGTGAAATACATTGCTATGCCTATATATACTCAAATACAATGGTTTTGGTCAATCAGTTAACAAGGAAACTTATCATATGCCAGAATTTCAGCCACTGACCTGAAGTTACATAAGAAAAACACAACATTCATTTAAGCTTATCCATAATATAGGGGTGTGTGTAGAGAGATGGGGACGGGGGGAACCAAAAACAAATAAGTTATTCTTGCAGATTTGATGAAAGGTTCATGGGCCAAACAGTTTTGCCTGAAAACCAGTAATTTTTACTTCCCTGCTTAAAATTGAAACCAGCCAAATTGTGTGTGGTTTGTGCTATTGCTGTGAACAGCTTCTATGGCCATACTAGAAGCAGTAGTAATTAGGCTATCACAGCTATACATTAGTTAATAAATAACATAAATAATCATATAAATGTCATGCTTTGATGCCAGGACTTGACCAATTCAAGCAAATTCAACAGTGCTTGGCACAACGGAGTATTCTAAGAATTTGAACATAATCTGTTTTTTTGCAAACCTTTTGAGAAGGAGTTATTTACATGGTAAACATGTTTTTCTTCAAGAGATTATACTCTTTCCAAGTCAATTAACTACATTCCAATGAAAACAAGGAGAATTTTAAATAAATGATACTAGCCTGTTCATAAAGAAAGAGAGAGGGAGAATGAGAACACAATGGAAACTCTGAAATTGCGGTCACTTAAATAAAAACCCTTCTGTGCACAGCTGAAAACATTTTCTCTCCTAAAATACTGACATTTTACCATGGAAGAAAGAACAAGAGCATTAATCTTACAGGGGTTTTCACTTGTTTTGGTTGCCAGAGCGTCTCCGTTACTGCCTCACATGTTATGATTGCTATATTAAAGACATTAATTACACAATTCAGTGACAGAACAATCGGGAGGGGTGGGGGAGGCAAAGGCAAGAGAAGACTTTTGTGGAATCAGAGCTGAAAAAAATACAGGATAAACCAGCAAGCATCAGGGTACAGTAGCTTTGCTGAAGGCAACACTGACCTTTCCAACAACTTAGGTAAGCAACTTGTCTCAGCATTCGCCCACAGTACCACCCAAAAAAATTACTACCTACCATAAGAGAAGAAGATGGTTTTCTGAGGCAAAGTGTTCATACAGCCATTACCCAGGATGCAAGGGGAAGTGATCAGAACAACACATCAAGAGGAACTTATAATCCCAATGGATCCAGCTCGCTTTGACAGCTGCTACTCCTGGTGACCCCACCACATGAAAAGCAGCTGCTCCTCAAGTGAAATTCAGCAGAGAGCAACTTCCACAGTAGCTTGAGCCACTAACAGGCTAAAGGAACAAAACGCCACATTGCCCATGCTGCCATCTTCATTACTGAGGAGGAAGAGGACATTCAGTTTGAAAGCACTCATACACTTTTCTGTGCAGTTATATTTGAACAAAAAGGAAGATCCTAACAGCTGAATTCCCTCTGTGTGCCTCAGGTCCACCACAGGGGAACCAAGCTGGGCTGGGAACACTGAGTGCTCAGCTCTTATACGAGTCAACATCTTCAAGTCTCTGTAAATGTCCCACGAAATGCAGGTACCATCTGAAGGTGCAGCATTCATACTAAACCAGGGCTGCCAGAGTCCTTGGAAAAGGATAGCTCCAGCCTGTGACACAGAGAAAACCACTAGGTATAAAAGAGGTTTGGATATCAACAACCTGTAGCGTGGTCACTATTTAGTCAGAACTTGCAGGATGTATTTTTGGTACTACAGATTCCACACTTAGGTGCACATTTCCAAGGCTTCATTTTCAATGGAAACCTGTCTAACCCATACACAAAGGCAGAGCAAACATTCCTCCTCACTTGTCACGTTGATAAAGTATGAGTCATATTCAGATGTCAAAAAGGGTCCATTCACACAAAACTTAAAAAAAAAAATTTGCGAGACTCTCTTAGATAAAATCCCAGTCTACTGCATTCTACATCCATCCTGTGAGGAGCCCCCTCTGAAAAGGGAAAGACTACAGTTGTTATTATTTCTATTCCCTTAACACTACAGACCAGGGCCCCTTTATTTTGGGCACTGTACAAACAAACTACTCAAACAGTCCTTCCCTCGGGTACTCCCCAAATAGGAGTGCCTAAAATCTTTCATTTGCCTAGACCTCCCACTTCCTCCAGGAACATCTGGTTACATCACGATTTCTGAATGTGAGAAAATAGCTGAAGTTCACCTTCTGTGATCTGAGCACTGCCAGGGTTAGAAAGAAGCTTTCCCTGAGTTCATACATCATGCAGTGGTGGGGTTACTTCTCTGGAACATGTGGTTCCTGGTTCTAATCTCAGCTGTGGTGATGACCAGTGTGTTCAGCTACTGTATGAGAAAGTTTGCTAATTGCCGGTGTCTGTGCTAATGTCTGACAGATACAGCAAACGTCATGGCCAATTTTCAATTATGTGCAGAAATAAACTGCATACCCCGGAAGAAACCAGAGCTTTCAGGACCTTTTCATCCCCCAAATCTTAGGTGTTTCATCTGTGTGCCAGTAAAAAGAAGCCACTGTGAATAACAGATGAATAAAAAGCTCTTTCAGCCTAAAGCTTTATCAGGGAACTTGGAACACCCTTCCCTTTCTTTCACAGGGACTGTGCTGTCTCTTGCAGTCCAAGATGCAGGCACAAACTCAAGGCCTTGAAGAACAGTGTTCTCTTGGCCTGTTAACAAGTCTAAGAAGAGCTATATTTGAACTGCTGTCCGTTGCCACGGTGCATTTCATAGTTCTACTGCCTGTTCAACAGACCAATGTCCACTGTTCTTGCACCACTCCCAGATCCAAACCAAAAGCATGCAGACCACCTTTGGACATGCAAGCTGCACTTCAGCAGCTTGGTTCCAAGGAACATTCACTAGGCAACTGTGGTTCTCTCTCTTGGCCAACCTTAAAATTATAACAAGCCTCTTCTAGCCAGCTTTTCTTGATTACCACACCAGTAATTAGCTGACCAGCCTCCCTGGATTTCTGCATTATCCTCTTGTTTTCTAAATCAAATTTAATAATGTTTCCAGGAGCTGAAAAATATTGTAGACCAAGATACAATTGCTTTTTGTCTTTGATGCCTACCAGAGGCAAGTTTTGACTAATAGGGCTCCTAGCAATTGAATTCCACCTTTTTGTCTACTACAAACGAAGGTTCACTTTCCCTGGCAAATTCCACAGCTGTGTGAAGTGTTCTTAGCCTCCTTTCACATCTTGGTCTTTAAATCTAAGTCCAGCTGAGCATCTAGAAATTGGCCCGCTGTTAATTTATCTTGGAAAGTCTCATGTGGATATGCCTGGAACCTAAGTTTTCTCAGGTCCGTAGTTCAGATGGGGCCCCTTTTTTCTCTTCTAAGTCTCATGTCAAGATTTTGAGCCAAATATGGATATATCTTATCCTACATCCGGATCTAAATAAAAACTGTGCCACAAATCATATTTCCAAGATTTTTCTCTTCAAGCAACTTGCCTTTTTTTCTTTTTTCCTGAGGAGCACATTCTACTGTTCTACTACAGTTAGTGCTATTAAGCTTGTTTATGGAAGGAGGAAGAAATTAATGACAACATCAGAGAAATTCTTTGGTGAGATCCTATTTACAAAGTATGCCCACAAAGTCCTGTTTCCCAGAAAAAAAAAAAAAAAAAAAATAGAAACAAATAACAGCAGAACATTTTCTTTCTCACAGTTACTAAGTCTCCCCCTTCTGACAGTTCTGCTTTTTCTCATGATGACACACTTAACTGTTTCTGTACATTGGCTCACTTTTTCTCATGTGTACAGTGATTACAAGTGACTGCAGTAGACCCTCGCTTTTGCAACTAGAGAATACCTCAGCCCTTATTTTTCAGCATTTGACTAGGCTTCATCTCTTATTTTCCTGCCATTTCACTGTGCAAGGAGCTTACTATAGAGCAGAGATTTTGCGTCAAGGCAACTAGTAACACCTTGCTATAAACAGCTCGATATCACATGCTATATTCTGCTCTGCATCTTCCGAGGCCATAGTTCATCTCTCAGTCATGTGAAAGCTCTGTGCTGCCAGGTCACGTAGCAATTGAAGGCATGGTTGTGTGGGCAGACTATGAACGGTCACTGCTGTTAGCCAGATCACACAGTAGTGACTTTGTGCAGTGGACACACTGCCAGGAGTGTCCCAGAGTGTCTCATGCTCAGCTTCCCACTCTTTTTTTCCCAAGAAGGGTAGGATGCCAGCAGAGAGAGAGTGAAACTGAGGCCTTGATGCTGGCTTTGTACCTTCTGGATTGCTCTGACTCTGGCTACTCTGTAATGCCACAGCTATTATAAACCATGACAGCTTCTCCAAGGCTGCTTCTCTGCTAGTTCTATAGCCCTTCTATCCCTAAGTACTCTTTTACTCCCTCATACCTTAAACATTTCCTGTGATTTAGTTCCTTGGGCTACATCAATGGCCTTCATCGTTACTCAGTGTCTCACTGTACATAACCTGCATATTTACCTCAAAGAAGCTGGATCCAGACCTTTCTCAATCACAGCAACAGGTTTTTGCTGTCCTTTTTAGACAACTGCTTCAGATTACACCTACACAAACATGCACATACAGATCTGAGGTCTTCTATATGCTCCAGGATGGCTTCATGGCCAGGCAGCTATTTGACTTCTGGGTAGAAGTTGTCCTGTACTTATCCATGAAGATATGCCCTCTGACAGATTTTCTGATACTCCAAAATAAAAGCCTGAAAAATAAGTTTTATCTTGCACAGTTCTCCCTGGTGTCATTTCCCAAAGCACCAAGTCCAGGAAAGCAAAAACATCCTTGGAAAAAACAGGGCACTGCATTTCCCAGAGGTGCAATTCCCTTCATCCTGCTGTGAAAAGTAAAAGGAGACATTTTTTTTTCCTTCACAATATTTATCAACTTGTTGTTGTGCACAAAAACTTGCAAGTCAGGATTAATCTACTCCAAACGTAGCCTTCCCCCAGTGCAGTCACCAACCACTGTGCTAGGCTTCCTTGTAGTCACACAACTGAGGGTCTTTGCGGGGCATGATTCATCCCAGCCTCAAGCGGGTATCTAAATCAGGGCAAGAAATACCTCAGGGGAGCAGCTCTGATGTAGACACCTACTCCCAGACATCTGAAGTTCAGAAAAATGAATACCACCTCCAGACACTTTTCAGATGACCCAGTTTATCAACAATTGTCATTTACCTTAGCAAAAAGCAGATACTTTTATCTGTACTTTTATTTCTGTACTTTTGTTGAGAACTCCAGGCTTGTATCACTGATGTCTGAGAAAGATTAGCCCTTCAGACTGCACCAGGGGGTTAATAAGATTGGAAACATCTTCATAACATGGCTGACTCTCAGTTTGAGAGCTCATCTGGACCTTTGTCATCTGATTTCTCACATAGTTGCATTCCCAAATCAAATATATACTTAATCAAGCACCTTACAGGACTCTAAAGTATACATTTTGCAGCGTTTCAGCCAAAACTACCTGCTATTTACTTACTATTATTGTTCAAACAACTCCCAAGACATATATGGAGCTTTATAAACACATAAAACAGATAGATCTCAGTCCATAAAAGCTTTGAATCTAAACAAAACATAACAGCAAATGAAGACAGACTACTGTGTGTGGGCTGAGGAAATGGCTACAACCAGCAAGGATAATCTGGTACAGACTTCTTATCAAAAACAACTTCGCACATTTTTCAGTTGGTATTTCTGGCTCTGGTATTTTATGCTTGAAAAGCTTCCTCCTGACCTGTCTGGTTTTATTTGTGTTGAACCATTCGCTTCGTTGAAGTTTCCCAAGAGACTGCAGGATTGTCATAAACTCCCTGTCACTTTATTTTAAGCAGAATATTGATGTACTTGAGTGTTCAAACTCTTAGGAGCCTTGCTAGCAGCCAGTGAGTGCTGACCATGGGCCCCTCCAAGGTTGTCTCCTAAGGCACTTTAAACTATGACCTTCCTTGGAAGACCTCCACTTTCTTTCCCCATAGCTGGCAGCCTGGCTCAGGAGGAAAGGAGATGAGAAGAGCTTCTCTGCCTGCTGCATTTTTGCACACAAGACACAGTAATCTGGCACCTCGTTTACGACTTGTGCCAGGCATGGAAGAAGCCCAGAGGTGACTTGCTGGACACGGCCAAGCCTCAGCAGGACATGCAGAGGCACAACAGGAGCACGGCAACGCTCCTCCATGCACCTCTGCCTCCCTCTGCACCAACACGGTTTGTGATGAACAAGCATAGAGGAGCAGGGGAACTGTTCCAAACAAGACTCCAAGCAGGACTAGAGAAGTGATTGTGCCACTGTACTCAGCACTGGTGAGGCCCCATCTTGAATACTCTGTCCAGTTTTGGGTCCCTCATCATAAGAAAGACATTGAGGTGCTGGAGAGAGTGCAGAGGAGGGTGACGAAGCTGGTGAGGGGCCTGGAGCACAAGTCTGATGAGGAGCAGCTGATGGAACTGGGGCTGTTTAGCCTGGAGAAAAGGAGGCTGAGAGGAGACCTGATCGCTGTCTACAATTACCTGAAAGGACATTGTAGTATGGAGGGTGTTGGTCTCTTCTCCCAAGTAGCAAGTGATAGGACAAGAGGAAATGGCCTCAAGTTGTGCCAGGGGAGGTTCAGATTGGATATTAGGAAACATTTCTTCATTGAAAGGGTTGTCAGGCATTGGAACAGGCTGCCCAGGGAAGTGGTGGAGTCACCATCCCTGGAGGTGTTTAAAAGGCATATAAATGAGGTTCTTAGGGACACGGTTTAGTGCTAGAGTTAGGTTATGGTTGAACTCGATGATCCAGAGGGTGTCTTCCTACCAAAATGATTCTATGATTCCAAGACATTCTCTCTCCCTCTCTCCCTGTGACCCTACAGACTGACCCCTGCCCTCTGGGCAAAATTTCTCTGCCCTGCTGGGTAGGAGAGTAGGGGGAGCCAGGCCGGCAGGGGACAGCAAAGCTCAGTGCAGCAGGGAATGTCACCAGGGGGGAATGTCTTGAGGCTTGGCCCTCTCCTGCCCTGCTTTGAGGCAGCCCCTGGCCATGCCAGCTGGGCTCCAGAAGCAGCTACACTGTTTGCTGCAAAGGGGATGAGAGGGGCCATACAAAGAGGGTGGCAGCTGTAGCACAGAGCAGGGGGTTGCTCTTTGCCCCCATGAAGCCCTAAGTAGCTCCAGCACCTCCTGCCCCCAGGCAGGCAGGGAGGGCAGAGCTGCTGTCCACATGGATTCCAACTCACCCATTGCCTGGACTTCTGGCTGCCAGGCACCACCTTGGAAGCCACAACAGTTGATGAGGTCAGTCGTTTGCAGTAACTGATAACAAGTATTTTAATTAATTTTAATTAATAATATAAAATGTCTTAGCCTATACATGATAATTGTATATGATCATATGATTTTGTCATACTCTAAATAAGGTAAAAAGCCATGTTTATTGTCTACAAGACTAGCAGAGAATTTCTTCTGAAATTTTGGCCAAGCTCTTCAGCCTGCTCTCCACACCTCCAATATTTCCTGATCATTGAACCTCTGTTTAATATACTTAATTCTATGCTGACACACACTGCCTGCAACAGCTATTCATCCATCTGAAATCACTACTCTTATTGTAATGTCTCTAGCAGTTATTACACATTATTTCCTATGTCACCTCATGCTGATTCCTGAATGTAAGCCTATGAAGACAGTGAGGGTTAAATTATACCACACTTGTTAGATAGCTGTTAGTGTATATACATTGCTGCGCACAAGCACAGTAGGGTGCCAACACCCCCTCCAAGCTCCTTGCCTGCATGCCCTGAAGCTGGTGTCCAGCACATGGTCTTCCAGCAGCAGGACGGTCTCTGCTGTAGGGTTTAACATGCAACGGAATGAACTGTAGCACTATTGACAACCAACTATGGGGCCAAGACACTCACCAGGACCTCTGCCACCATTGTGCTTCAAGTGGAACCAGCAAGAAAACATCCAATGTGTCTTTTAAAAGAAGAGAGTGCACGGGAAAGAGATTTTCTGTCCTGCCCCAGCCAGTGCTGAGGTTGTGACACATCCCCTTTTTCACACAGCTGCCAAGATGTCCTGGTATTTTTTTTTAAAAAAAACAAGTTTCTCTTTTAGTGAATTTTTCTTTCAGTTAAATTCTTCTAAGTAACTGCACTTTTCTGAAGTTGGATACATGTTTTGGTAGACATAGCAATGGAATGTGAGGTCACTCATAAGGATGCACGTCCCGTAAGTGAGAGGGGCAAGAAGGAGAGAACTGAATAGGTAACTAAAACTGACCAACTAAGTATTCCATCCCATCCACATCATACATCATATAAAAGTGGGAGATCATGAGGGTCTTGTTCTTCTTCGACTATGGCCGACATCTGGAGAGGACCCTGTCTGCTGTCCCTGCAAATCTGAGGCCTAGTGACAGACCCTGCGTCCTTGAATCCAGTTCTGGTTTGTGGCAGAGTCCAATCCAAGACATCCAGGTGCCTGCCCTGCAGCTGCTGGAGCAGCCAGCACCCAGCACCCAGCTGTGCCGGGAATTTCAAGATTGGTTTCGTATATTTTGTATTATTTTCTCTATTTTATTAGTAGCATTAGTAAAATATTTTAACTTTTTTTCCCAACTTGCAAGTCTGTCCCTCTTTTCCTCCTATCGCCTCTCCTTGCCGGGGGAGAAGGGAGAGGGGGTTAAGAGAAAGCATCTACCACAGTTTATTGTCACCCTGCAATCAAACCTTGACCCAAGACTACTGTCACACCCTTCAGTCAAGAACAGCCATTGACTCTGGTTCTCCACGTGCATGTGACTTATCCATTGTGGCTTTAACTGTAGGCACAGGGATTTATGCAAACAACGTGTAGCATGTCTATGCAGAGGTCTTTTGATGAGACCTGAAATACCCCCACCTGGGGGTGCTTCCCTGAGCCTCCTCTAAAAAGCAAGCCAGGACCTGAACACAACCTTCACTGTTGCTCTGGTACAGTCATCCTGCCGATTCTCCTGATGATAGTCAAAGCTCAGTAGTGCCTGCCCACTACTGCTTATCTATAAAACACAAGGATGAAGCTTCCCAGTAGTCTAAGGACTACTGACCATTGTAATTCCCCTCAACCTCTCTTCAGAGAGCTTGCAGGGAAGCCTTCAATAGAGCATAAGCTTTTCCATTCACAGAAGAGGGGTGATTTTCTCTCTGGTGCTCACATACTGTATAGTGACATAAATTAAATCAAAGTGGAGATGCGAAAATCAATTAGAGTCTGTGCAGGATTTAGATGGTTTGCAGTACATAAGGCCTATGGTCACATACTGAATGCTGAGAATGAACCAGTAATAACTAATTGCTATCCAGTCAATGAGCACCATCCAGTGCTAAAGGGACTGTGGTAGCACAGAAAATAGAGCACAAGAGCATGTACCACTGGAAACCACATCACACTGCATATATGCAAGTGGCTGGGATGGACAACATACAAGCAGTTTAATAATTCTTCTTGATAACTTTTGAGTGCTTTATGTTGCAATCTTCACACTTTCTGGTTTCTTAGATTGGAGGCACTGACGTTATAAGGAAGAGACTTGTTAACCTTCAGCATTACCTTCCTCAAACTCAGCTCTGAGAAGCAACTAATGAAACCGCACTCCTAAAGCACTCAGAGAGTATTCAAAACAGGCACACGGGAAGTAGCTCATGGAAATGTACTGGGCTGGAGCACACAAAGTGTGTCTGAATAGCCCCTAGGAAAAGCCTGGCTACATGTTGTTTTGCAAGAGAGGTTGCACTCTGTGGAGAGGTAGTTCAAAAATCAGCATGACTAGAAATTCCTCTGTGTGCTGCCATAGTATCTTTTTGTGGAAACATATATGGATCTGCAGAAACTTATTCCACCTGCCTTGAAGGGACTAAGATACCCAGTGCAAGCCTGTGAAGGCTGACAGTTGTAAAACATCAATAATTCAAAACCTGTGTATGACTCACACTGCCCAACCCATCCCCCTAAGGTTACTTTTACTTAATATTCACAGAAGGCACTTTATTATTTCTTCTTCAAAAAAAGTCATGAATAACTTACCATTCATTACCCAACCACTTTTTTCTTTTTTTTTTTTTTTTTTACAATTGACTTCATCTAAAAGAATAAGTAAGCGTAGAAAATGCTGATTTCCAAGCCTCTTAAAATCTTCTTAGTTCATTGTTGTTGAGCATAAAAGTATTACTCAGAAACACTTAGTTTGCAGAAGACCAGGTTTTTTTGTTTGTTTGCTTAAAGGGCTTAACTTTGTTTTGTAAGTAATATTCACCTCTGTTCCTAGAAAAGTAACCCAATAAAAAAAGAAGGTAAAAGCCAGGCTGGATGAACATTTCCATTTATCTGCAAATTAACATATCAGAAGTCACACTTCAGACTACCAGAGGAATGTGGGCTGCTAGAGTCCTGTACACCCTGCTTGGCATAAGGTGTCAAATTCTTAAGCACTCCACCTTGGATCATTTTAAATGTCTCAAACCAGAGTGGCTTCCTCTCCCCACCACAGGAAGAAGCGATCCCTCTGTTGCAGGCCTCTTCCATGGGATGAGGAGGAATCTGTCACCATTTAGCTTCTGGTTTTCCACTTGCGAATCATGTATGAACCCACTGGGAATGGCACCTCTTTGAAAGCTGCGTGAGGCTTGTCATCAGTTACCACAGAAATAGTGATTTTCACAGAATTGGTAAACCTGGTTGAGCTAGAACATACTTCTCAGATACTTTACTTTGGTTTCAAGACAAATGATGGAACTGAGATGGAATTAGTTCACTGTTTCACTGTCACCGTCAGCTAAAACAGAACCCCCAAAAGTGGTCTTGCCCTTAGCCCTCAGATACTCATTCTTATCCCATGCTGCTCACTTCCTCCCATTATCCTATGTGTTTGAGATGTCATGGGGAATCAAACTGGGATGCTGCTCTGGGTTAAAACAAACCTTTCTTTATTGAGAGAAAAATCTTGTACTGGTTCCCAATCCAGTTCTCTCTATGGCCTTGAAAACACTTGTGCTAATGTGTCCAAGAGAGGGATGAAGTGGGAATTAAAGTAGGCATTGAAGAAGTGAATGGCGAGGCTGTTTCATTCATTGGTTTCTGCCAGTATAAAAGTGTCTTGAAACTAAAGCATTAGTGTCACTGTATGAAACAAGCATCTTATTTCTAGCCTGAATTTGCCTCTCTTCTGATTAAACTATAGGGTACTCTCTGTTGTTAGAATTTTTTACTTATCTAAATACCTAAAACAGTGATGTTTCCAACATCTTAACTTCCCATTGATAAGACAAATCAATTTGCCTTCATCAGTGCCTAACATGCCTATTTCACAGCACAAGTATGGTTACCCGCATTACTTTCTTTGTAAGTCTTGCACAAGAGGGAAGGGATGATATTGCTTTGTCCTTGGTACTTCAGCACATGTTTGGTGCAGCAGCTTCACATCAGGCACATGGTCAAATACAAGTCCATGTCTCGTGTTTCTGCCAGTGCAATCCCAAATGGGAGTACAGAACATGCCTATTCACCTCTTGTGGGTAGGCTCTGCACACCCACACCACTTGCATTGCCAGCACCTCAGCCGCAGATAAATCAGAGAATAGTTTGGGCTGGAAGGGACCTTTAAAGATCATCTAGTCCAATTTCCCAGTAATAGGCAGGGACACCTTCCACCAGATCAGCTTGCTCAGGGGCCCTGTGCCTGTGAACATTGGTCAGCCAAAGAGGCAGGAAAGGCCCTTTACAAAACTAAGGGCCTGTGTGCAGATTTCTCTCTCCAAGTGCATTTCTTCTTTGGGTGAGGGAGCCTGGTGTAGCTACTGCAATGCCAGCGGTGACTCAAGCTGATCTGTCCCTTTAGCATAGAGCAGTGCCAGGAGGAGTTGTTGACCTGGGTCTGGGCTGAATTGACCAGCCCTGCATCCTGAAGCCCTTTCCATTGGAAAGCCTGAAAAGGACAGGGACTTTCTACTCCTCCTTGAGGTGGAGAAAAGGCCTAGAAAATTTTCAGTTTGTCACATGAGCCAAATACATGTGCATGTGAATGGCTGTGCTCATTCCCTCACTCTGCTCAAAACCTTCTTCTTCCTCAGTGTTGCTCTGATTGAATTTTTCCCTCTTCAGTTCCTACTGGGCCTTATCAGCCCTCTACTGACACAACTCCTACGTCAGGCCTTTGGCTTAGAGCAAGGAGAGCTTACTGCTAGTCAAACAAGTGTTTACTGGAGACAGTGCTGAAGTAGCCCTTCACTCCTAATTGAGTTCAAAATGAAATCTCATCCTCCAGGACACAAATATTCTTCAAAACCACCTCCTAGAACACAATACAGAGCACAAAAGAAAACAGCAGAAAGCACCAACACGGAACTGGGAGATCAATACTTTAAAAAAAAAAATTGTCAACTGCAAAATGCTAGTGAGCAGCTCAGGCTTCAGCTCTCTCATCAGATGCCTAGAAGCAGGCTAAGCTGTTGGGGGTTGAGACAAGGAAAACACCTAGAGATCTGTGGTACCTAAGCAAATTAAATCAAGCAACATACCACCAATATGTGCCCCAAAACTCTTGGAAATTATTTTCTAAGCAACTGTGGCTTTAAGTTTACTCCTACCATCACTAAAACCTGAAAGTACATCTAACACTATCACTATAAATATAGGGTAATATAGGGTAAATCTATCAAGTGACTTACTTCTGTAATAGCCATGTCACTTTAAGTATGTGTATATATGCATATATACACACAGATATACAAATACACATATATATAAAACCTTTTTTTCTATGTTGTTAGTCTATGGACCTGATTTCTAAAAAAAACAACAACAAAAAAACCACAAACAAACAAACAAAGCAAAACAAACAAAAAACAAACAAAACCCCACTATCCCACAAAGTATAGCAAGCTCCTTGCAAAAATAAGCAGTTCAGTATCACATCAGATGCTGCTTTGTTATTAATTTTTTTTTTTTTAAATCTTACTCCAGATGGGGGTACCAAGCACCAGTTTGCTCAATTTAATTTAGATATTCATGCTTAGCTTCCATGAGGCAAACGTTAGAGCATGACACTTGAACTATCAGACTAAAACCTGGCCTCTTGTGCCACTACAAATTCAATAGAAGAAATTTAGCAACATGAGGTAAATCCCAGCAGTTCAAGTCTTCTCTTTTCCCCAGAGAGTCTCAATTTCCCAACCTCTTCTGTCAGCACTAAAAGACAACCAAAGAGTTCAGAGAACTGTCTGAACTCAGATCTGCCCATGGTCTCATCTTCAGGTTAACTTTCAGATCAGCCCTTTAGTGGCTCACTGGTGGTCACATGTATGTGAGGGCTCCCCTTGAGTGAAAAGTGTCAGCATAGTCAGGAAAATGAGAGCTTTGATGGAGATCAGCTCGAAGCCCTGTTGGGCAACACCTCACTTGCTCTTGAAGCTGTTCTGCTTTGTGTAACATATTCCCTGGGCCAGGACTCAGGAGCACAGAAGTGGGTGGGAGACCTCATCCTCGAGGTAGACCCACAGACCTGCTTGATATTTCAACACAGAGTGTAGAGCTGTCAGGACATCTGGGGTTATCACATGGCCAAAGAGAGGGTACACCTGGTTCAATCCACTCATTAACCAGACAGAAGCAGCCCTTGGATTGGGTCTCCCACAGCCCAACAGTTAGAGAAACCAGGGACCCACATCCAGTCCCCAACCTGCCTTTCTGGGTGGTACCATCACCCCAGGTACTGACACCATTTGTGCTCAGAGGAAGCCATTCATTACCAGCACTTCCCCAACAACTGAGACAGCATTTTCCAAATAATGGAAAGGAAGGAAGAGAAACAGCCAGAGACTTCCCTTCAGGTGACAACTCTGCAAACAGCAGAGGTGAGCGACCCTGGTAGCACTCTGCCGATACACACACATGTGGAGGCCTGTGCATGGGCATAGCCAGTGCTCTGCTCTACCCAACTGGTTTTCAAGGCTTCTGAGCAACGCTTGTTACTGCCTGCTGCTGCCGGCTATTGCCTGCTTCGAGTGTGCGGACTTTGAAGGCCTAGCACAGGGAGCATGCAGTGCTAGGAACAGTGTATTCACCACATTTTAAAAATAACACAATGCATGCCTCGCGCCTTTGCTTGAAATTTATGTGCATGCCTTATAAATATGCATGAAGCAATCCCCAGCGATATGCTAGAGACATTCTATAGAATGTGCTGAGGCATGTTCCCAAGAGTGAGGATCTGCAGAGGCAATTCACAATAAAGGAGCATTATTATTGCTTGTTCTTCCTAGTTCACCTTGAGAAATGAGGCATAAATACTGTAATGGCAGCTCTGCATGTGTCATTCAGACAAAGCAGCCAGCCTTAGAACAGCACAGTAAGGAAAGAAGTACTTAGATGAAACTCCCAAGTTATATCATCCCCTGTGAAGACACAGCTCACTGCTTTGTCACATGTATAATGCCCTCTATTGCTCCTCAAAGTAGGCTAAATCACATTGTTGCCTCTGCTGATTAGTATAGATGTAATATGAGAGCTTATACTCATCATGTTGCTGCAAAACCCCAGAATTATAAACAAAGTGAGTTTCCAAATCATGGTATCAAGTAGTTTACCACCTACCTATCCAGCCAGCTCTCTGGGTCTGCAGTTATAAGGTGTTGAATAGGGCAGAGTTCTGAATTTGGAGAGGCTAATTGTGATCAAATAGGGAGAAATCTGTTCTGTGACTATGCTGTCAAGTGTATGAGCCTGGCAGGGGGAGATTAAACAAGACTGGGGTGTAAATTTACATTAGTTGGAAGTATAAATCAGGCTTTAGACACATTAAGCAGACACTAGGCCTGTAAATAATGACAAAAGCACAATAAAACAGATTCTTGGCAGGAGGCTGCCCTTAGGACACAATGGTAGAGGCTCCTGAGGTTTGATGAAGGAATAGAAAAAAAAGGGGAGGGGGGAAATGCTATCAGTCCCCAGTGTGTCTAAAACAGGGGATTAAACAAATAAGAATAACCTTGAGGAACACAGGCCTCCCTGATCTTTCTCAGCTTCTCAGCTGCCCATGTTCCATTTTCAAAGCTGTAAATAATGAAAAGAAGGCTCTGAAACACTTCAACAACAAAGCAGTTTCCAGGTATACTATCAGCAAGAGCAGTTTCCATTGTCTATTGTGGAGATAGAACAGCAAAAACATTGTTCAGGCTTAATCTCATTGGGCACTTTGAAAACAAAACAAATCATCTCCTCTATCACTGTACTTCTCTAAGTTAACTGATTTGCTCTACACTGGCATTTTTGAGTACTTTTCTGAAGTGAGGAGCTCCAGAACCTTCCCAGTTAGTCAAAACACTTCTATCTAGGATACTAGGACATGGACACAATGTATAAACAAAAAAAAGACAGTTTTTACTTTTCACATGGGGGTTTTGTTCTCTCTAAACTCAATATGATTACCACAGGGTTTATTTGATCAGCACTATTGAGGAAGAAGACTTCTGACTGGTTTGAGAATAGCTTCCAGGTCACTATTCAGTCACTGAGGGATGTATAATGGGTGACCTTTCCATGTACTCACAAAGACTTCCAGTCCAGACCCATGTTCACATTAGAAAGTAAACAGGAGTGAAAGAACATCCCTCTGTGCATGAGGGAAACAGACAGGAAGAAAACACTAGAAATATTTGTGCTTATCCACACATGCAAAGGACCTGGTATCCCTACGGCTTGCTGCTTCCACAAGACCCAGTTTGCCTGGCATGGCCTAGAGTGTCAAATGAGTAACTGCGGAATGACTAAACTACAAACTCTGCTCCCAGAGTATTTTGGTCAAGTCAGCCCAATATGCCAAGACTTCTCTCCTATAAGCACTCTGGCTCTGTCTGTCTATCCTTCCTCCTGCAGGCTGCAGAGGGGAGCTGAGCATAACGTGGGCCTCCTGTACAACACTGAGGCAGGAACTTGGGGAAGATGGCACTGGTGGTGCTGGGTCCTGTCACCAAGAGCATAAGCACCAGGGGGCTTTGACCCAGGTAGCACAGAACTCCTCCAGTGTTATCTTTCTGTCAGTCTTGTTCAGTTCCTCCAAGGGACAGGGAGAGAATCCACATTGCCAAGGCAATGTTTACCTGCCCAGACCCAGACTGTATTTACTTTGCTTCATACCCTCTGCATTGCTGACAGTACATCTTCCCACTTCAACAACTCTCTGCAGTCAACAATAGTCTCAGTCTGTGCACAATTCAGGTTCATCCAGGAGGACAAGTCCTGGAGGAGGCGAGTATGCACAAACAGCTCATGTAAATACAGGTGGTAGCAGCAATGCTTACATAAAGCAACAGGAATTAAACCGAAACTGCCTCCTTACCTTTAATTCTTACCATCCCCCATGCTGAATCTGACAGTCGCAGGCAGTTGTAGTTTCTACATACTTCATGAAAACAGATCTCCGTTACTTACTGGTCTCTACTGATCAAATTTTTGCCTCTTCCTTTTCAGCCACATTTACTGTCCTTAAATTCCCTTTGTAATAATGAAGAAAATTTCCTCCATCTTGCTTTCTGGAGCGCTAAGAGCACACAAAATAGTCTTTCTGCCCTTAGCCTCTATACCTAGCACTACAGCACTGCCAAGCAACCACCTATAACTTCTGCTTAGTTTCTGAAGTCATGGTCTGAAGCATGCCTCAGTGCCACGTTTTCTAAATCTCTTTACTGACTACATGTGCCTGTCAACTTTCAAGAGTTGCTAAGCGGGCCAAATAGAGGCAATTTATCTTGGAAAAATAGCAAAAGGCATGCCCCTGACACTATGGCATCCCATTGCGAAATTGCAAGCATGGAAACACCAAAGCTTCTCAGCAAAACCTCTGAAAGATTATTTTTTTTAATGCAGCTTGGAGACAACAACAATTTTCATTATCCTTATTCTTGGAAATGATTGGACTAATCTAGGCAAGCCTTCCCCAAAAATTTCAATCTGAAGTGGCTACTTGACCCAGGAAATACCTACTAAAATGATTCATGATTGGCAAAACCAAGTAAAAAATGTGTAGGTCTAAACTTTGGATGATGCAGGAGACCTACCTATGCTATAAAAGTGCATACATGCAAGGTGTCATGATAGAGAATAATTAATTTTTCACTAACAGGCATCATCCTGCTCTGGCACCATTTGGGTTCTTCACTAGTTTGTCTGGCATCAAAGCAAGTCTCCTGGGGTAGCAAGAGAGGTGGGAGTACATCAGAGTTTCATCTCTACTGGCTGTCAGGATGCTGACAAAGATGTGTGCTCAGAGGTAACACATACTGTCAATACCAACAATTTAGAAGTAGCTGAAATGTCCCAAAAGCTAGGAGGAAGGACTGTTTGGACATACAGATAGGTTTAATACACGTCAGCTTTCTTTAAGTCAGAGAAAATGTAACATTTTTCTTAGGACAGTAACAGTTTCTAGAGCAGGGAGAACATATTTCTTTGTACCAAACATTTCCCAGGCACTGTAACAAACAATAGGCCTCTGACAAGCTATCTTAGCTGTATCCATATGAATCTGAAATGTGAAACACTGGCACAAGTGAAAATTCAACTAAAGCCTCTTTTACTCACATCCAGAATCTACATGATGACCCACAAACCCAAACATGCAGCCACCACAGCCATGTGCCTGTGCAATGCCCACTACACTCTTCTTTCCCATTTCCCTTAAGGAATCTGGATGAGAAAAAGTTCATAACTGTAATGACTAGTGTGCATGGTTAAGATGGAAGTTCTGAGTTGGGAAGAGACTCTCCCCACTGTCCTCCTCCCACGGATTTGATATTTGTCCTTTCTTCCTAAGAGGTGTCACTCTCACTATACAGAGGATGACCCAACACTTAGAGGTGCAAGTTTTGCTGCACTCCTGTAGATGCCTCATTCTCCCACTGAGGTGAGACCCCACAGGGCCAGAAGAAAGGAGAAGACCGAGCCTTTTCAGCACACTGAGAGTTTGCACATCTAACTGCATCCAGCTTAGCTGGCAAATCCCTCTTAGGAGATAGTGGATGGACTGTCAGCAGGAGGCAGTGAAGCAAACCATGTGTGCATGTGTTTCAAAGTACCACCTGCACCAGAGTCATCATGCATTTAGTTACCGTCATAGTTCTCAGGAAACCTGGACTGGGAATTCCTCTCTTTAGCAGCCCTGTTGTGACAGCAGGTTGGTGTTTGCAAGGAAAGCTGGCATTCAGCTTTGATACTTGTTAAATGTCATAACGGGTACAGGAAATAAGAAAGCAAACACCCCCAGTCAGAGGAAGAGTGAGGTTCAGCTGGAGTTACACCCCTCAAACTCATACCTCTGTTAAAGAGAGGATTTGCACGCTTTCCAAAGACTCACATGCATTCACTCTCAAATCTCCCTCATCCCTCCTGTTGTTCACTAAACTTCTAGTTATGTTTTCCTCCTATTTATTTTGTTTAGCATGCCCTTTCTAAGGATCAGCTTCACCGTGCACAATGTAGCAGCTGCCCTTAAGTCACTAGGATAGACAGCCTTGTTTTCCACAGGGAAGTGTGTGTAGTCAGAAAGAAATGAAGCATCTAAAAATAATGTCCTTAACACTCTACATGCAGCTGGTTTTCTCCAATTTTCCACTGGCCTGCTGCTGTATGCTGATGACAGTGTAAGAGGAGATCAGAGCGCCAGCTCAGTACTTTTCCATGGAAGGATGAAATCTCTAAGAATAACAATTTATCAGAGGAGCTGTGTCTGTTTGACCTGGCTCATTTTCAGAGATTAGAAACCAAATAACTCACAATGTATTGTGTTGACTTTGTGGGCTTTTTTTAATCTAAGAAGTGATTTTCATGTTTCATCAGTTCTCAGGGAGGGCAGGGAAAGAATGCACATCTGTCTTCCAAAGTGGATCAGTGAGAGGATAATAACAAATAATGATAACTTACCCACGTGGAGTGCCTTTCATCTTGAAGGATCCCAGAAATGCTGGAGTTTATGGTCCAGTCCTGAACTGCTGAAGTCATTGCTGATTTCTGTGAAAGCAGAAGCATAACCCAAGGCAGGGCAGCACTGCTGCAACCCTGCAGGCAACTGCCTAGCCTGCAGAAAGCTCCATATATATCGTTGGAGAAATAGGTGCTTTTAAACTGACAAGTCATGTTCTAGTAGAATTTGCATGCCCCTGCTTCCATGGGGCAGAAAGAGATCTCATACAGAAGCAACGACCAGTCCTGGTCTTCCACACTGCCAGATGAGCAGGTCAGTTGAAGGGAGCAGTAGACAATCCTTCTTGTGATGAAGGAGACATTAATGAAAAGAGGTTGAACAAAACCCCATAATGACAGCAACTGACATGCTCACAATCATGGTTTCACATAGAGAAACAGACCCTGCATTACTGGCTACACCTGTACTAGTAGGTTGCACAGCAGCAAGGCCCACGCACTGACCCCAAGCTCAACTGGCACAGACTGGCGACATCTGCACCGTTAAATTCAGCCTACAAATCAGGGTGGACACATTCAGATTGCCTGTTAGGAATGGTCCTTGCACTGAGGGAGCTGGCTGCCCCTGCCACCAGCACCCCAAGAACTATTAAATTATTAAATTAATAATTAGACCATAGGGAAAAAATCCATTGCAGTACCTGGGCTCTGGCCCTTTTAGTCTTTATTTTACTAATATAGAAGTGACCAATGACTTCAATGAAGTAGTGTCCCATTTGCTCCTAAGCTGACCTATACCCAAAGATGTGGGTGCTACAAGGTCATGGACAGCTTGGAAAAGGCTTAAGCTCCTTGCAGATTTTACCAGGCGAAGACTGCCTCCATTCAAAGCCAACAGAGTGGAAATGGAGCAGCCAAGGATGCTTGTAGCTTGTGCTACTCAGATGAAAAAGCAAACGCCATATACCAGCAAGGAGTCAGATTCCACTGTTGGCTACTTCCATGCAATCAAAGGCATTTCCCTCTGCTGTCTCCTCCCCACCCTCCTTCACACCATACCAAAAACATTCGTGTTAAGCTAATGAGATGTACATTCCAGCTCATTCCCAACTGGAGCCCTGACAACTATGATGACTCAGAAATACCAGGTGCAACTTCAAAGCAACAACTTTGGTAGGTTATTATGATAGGATGTCCAAATTAGATCTCAAGGATACACATATTAAAAGTATAACAGCAAAAGATATAACACATTGCTTGAGCCACTGGAGAAATCACCCAAATTCTCAACATATAACCAAGATAAAACTACCTGGCTTCGGCACAGGAGAATATCAGGATTCCTTTGGAGGAGGATTGCTGAAGTGCCCAGCCAACTTAAGGGGCAGGGGAAAGTTCTTTCCTGTCTCAGTGGACATCTGTCAAACAAAATGGGGTACATTTTCTTGGACTCTGCCAAATTTAGATGTCGCATACTCCTGCCTGGCTGTCATGACCACTCTGGAAGTCACGCAAAAAGAAATAGTTCTCACAGGACAAAAGCAAATGAAGTGAATTGCATAGCAAGCTACTCTTTCAAGTATAATACAAGCTTCTGCATCCCCTTCAGGAAAATCCTGCCTACGTGCTATGATGCCACATCCCATCTCGAGTGCTAAATTTGTCCAGTGCACAACATCTGAGAGATATTCACATACACACGAAGAGCCTTGTCCTGCAACACAGAGGGAGGAGCCCCATGGAGCCACACTTGCTCTGAATGTTTGCCAGGCAAAATAGCACTAGATACTATATATAAAAAGGTGCCATTTAGAGGCCCAAATCTGTTCCTCCTGAAAGTGATGGCAAAATTGCCACCATCTGCTGCAACCACTGATCCTTCAGGAGACCCTCAGTAGAAGCAGCACTGAGGCTGTCATTATGTTGGCAGCAGAAGCTCAACAACATGGTGGCAATACATGCAGCAGGTGGCCAACAGTCACATACACAGCTGTTGCAAATGTCTAGCGAGGCAAACCCCAGTGAGAATTACAAATAAATTTAGCCCTTTGGAAAATACTTATGGCTCATATCATAGTCTGAATTTATGAGCTGGGCAGCAGTAAAATCCATTGTCGTTAGGGATGTGGCTCTTTTCTCATCTAGCAGTCTCTTTCCAGATGTTTTTGTGATATTTTTATGTGAATTTTCTTTCCAATAATCTAATTTAAGAATCCAAATAAACTCAGAAAAACTCTAAATATGCTGCTGGGGTGCACGCCATATGCTGCTGCAGCATCCCCTAAAAACTCAACCAATCACTGTGCTATGTCTGCACACAAGTCTTAGGTTCACTCTGAGTACCGCATTGTCAAGATACACTCAGACCATTAATCAAGGCTGCATTTAAGAATGGCAGAGCACATCAAGATTGCTCAAGTCAGTCCGATAATACCCCTTTCTTTCTCCAGAAACACCTATCAGACAGCTGTTTCATATATTTTCTGTTAGCCTCTGTACAGCCAATATATGGCTGCAGAGGTCATTCTCATAGCATGGTATGAACCCTGATTGTTCCCATGAATTTGGAGACTAGAAGTACCTAAAGAGTTAAGGTTAAGTGTTCTTTAAGGTACTCTCTGACCCCTGTCACAGTGCTGGTGTTTTGCCACTTGTTTTGGCCTCCACAGGGTCTGATCCCTAGATCCCAGCACAAAATCCAGTAACATCAAACGAAAATTCTAAATTTGAAGTCTTTGCTCCAGAATAGATAAAAAGTGATCTAAATTGGATTGAGTGAGCAAGCTGAAGGGTTATGTGCTTTGAAACAAGTGGTTCTTAGCACATTTGGATTTGAACATTATTTCCTTCCATTTTAAAATTAGACTAGGAAAAATAAATGTATTTTACAATCAAATAACATTTATTTTGTTCTTTCATGTTCCAGCAAGTTATAATGAACATATACTGCCCTTAAGGCAGCTCTGTTTCAAGGTATTCTACTTCATAGATCATGGTTTCTGGAAGAGAAATGGAAAAGAGATTAACTTTGATGTCTTGTAGCACAAAGCAGAATTGTTTGTGAGATCCACTCTCCTACAAAGAAAGGAGTGTTCTGGGTGTCAGCAAACTATGTATGAAAACAAAACTTCTAACATACAGTAAAACTGTTGATGATTGTAGAAATATTCCCATAGTTTACAATGTCAGTCTGAGTACACAGGACAACCAGACAACACTGAGTGATAAGGTCTCCACAGCTAAGCGAGGAACTGCATTTACAGTATCATACATCACTCCTGATCCCATCTTTTCAGGAAGCTGAATTATCAAAGTATTAGGCAGGCTACACTGAACTAACTCAATGGTGAGCATGTAGGAGGGTGGGGGAAGAAGAAATTCTCCTTTTGCAGTGTTTTCTCCCAGCTGTGCTACTCTAAAGGCTGGTGGAGCACAAGCACTCCTGCCTTCAGCCCAGATAACAGGCCTCCTGAAGCACAGGGAATGGCACCCTGTCCCCACCGTTGCTATCAAACTGTGGAGCTAGCAAAACCATTATGTCTCCCATACCTCCATGTCCCGAGCAACACTGTCAGTCTTGGCTATTTGTGCTGTGCGCTTGTTCAGCCAGGGACTTCTTTCTCTGAGGTGTTTGTACAACACCTGGCACACTGGGATCTCTAGACCTTCTCACAAAGCAGAAACTAGTAAGAATTATCGTTGTGCCCAAAGCCTGCCAGGGCAGCTGCTGGGGCTGCATTCAGGCAGCACAGTTGTGTAATGCCTCTGTGTTTAAGTGTTATGACTTGAAATTTCCATTCAGAGCACATTAGGCACTACTTGCGGGGGAACAAGAAGTACCAAGTAAGAATACACTTGGAAGCTCATAAGTACGACACAGAGCGAAGTCTGAACTTTCGCCCTCACTCTGAGCTCATGACTTGCAATTTCTTGCCTCCTTACTTCAAATTTTTCTTTCATCTTAGTTCTCACATGGAATAGGGGTCATCTGTAGCCACAAGGCTTCTTTTACACATCTGCAGTTACCAAATTCTGCTTTCAGGTAGATAGAGTATATCTGCAATTTGCAATAGAGACTTCTGACTGCTGTTTTTCCACATTTTTCTCTTTTTCCCAGGTGGATCCATCCACAGTCCTCAAATTTCACACACCTGAGAAGACCTCTCTTCACATCTCCCACAAAGGGAAAATTGTGAAGGGTTGAAAGTTTCC
Organism: Streptopelia decaocto; assembly: GCF_964273445.1. NCBI lineage: Eukaryota > Metazoa > Chordata > Aves > Columbiformes > Columbidae > Streptopelia > Streptopelia decaocto. Next base: position 121,213,318 of record NC_138663.1, read on the forward strand.
TACTACTCTGGAAGCACCTCTGTGCCCAAAACAGTCTTTCCCCTGGGCTGTAGAAGTAATGTCAGCAAACCCCTTCCTCACTTGCCTGTTCCTTAGCCCTGGTTCAAACAGGGAAGAGGGTCAGCAGCACATGACTTATTTGGCCTGGTGGTACAGTCCAGAAGAAAAGCATCAGTGACCTGTTTGGGACAGAAGGGCTAAGAATTTTCTTAGTTATTATGCCAGTATTACACAGTAGTTCTGCCTAATAGAAAAAGCATGCAGCAAATGCAGCTAGTGTAATCCCAGATGAGGGCTACTTTGCTTGAAATGTTTCTGAGGTGGCTGCAAAGAATAGGATTTAAATATAGCCTCTACGCAGAGCAGAAGGTGGTATATTCTCTCCCCCTGCCTCCAAGAATCTGGAAGACTGGGGAACAAATAGAGAGGTTGAAAAAGGAGTGAGAGAGTCCCTGAGCCCTCATAAATCTGTCCCAGAACTGGCACAATAAAAGTATATTAAATAAATAATATTGTTTAAAAACACTAAATTAATGGAAAAAAGGTCAAAAATCATCCCACAGAAAGAGAGATGTGTCAAAATGCCTACCCAGACATGGTCTGTAGGCATGTTTGTGCTCTTGCTCTAATTGCTTAACAGAGAAAAATATGTGAAAATCACCTGATTTCTTAATTAGGCAGTAGAAAGATTACTTGGCCCAAATCTATAACCCTGAACAGGAGGTAGTTTCCAGTGAAGACAATCTAGTGGAGTAGGCTGAGCTGCCTTTGCCTTTTTCAAGCCCTATGACATTCATTTGCAGGACTATTATCCTCAAATTAAATACTTCAGTAATTTTCCCCCCACCCTCACTATCCACAGCAGTGCCAGAGCCTGGCAATCATGTGCAACTCTGCAATAGCAAACTGGCAAATTCACAATGGAAGTAAACCATTTCAATTAGGAATCAGATTTCATTTTTAAGCATCCAAGAACTTATTTAACCAGAAGCAAAAGAAACTGTTTTCCCTCAAATTAGGAATCTGCTTACTAAATGAGAAGTAGCATAGGGCTGGTATAACCCTTTATTGCAGAAAATTTGGTAGAATAGTACACTGTTATCCCTGTATTGTTGTTGGTTATGAAACAAAAACAAAAAAGAGAAAAGTTTTAGAGATTAATTTGTCCAAACATTAGTTTCAGCTGGGCTTGTGCAACTCCAGTGAGGCCAGTGGACAGCTCAGGGACATGATGCAGGGCAGGATTTTTACTATCCAGTGTAGTGATCACCTCTTAAAGGCCTAACATGTGCACACCTCACCCGTAGGACAAATTTCTGGACTAGAGAATCACTACAAGAAGAGAAGGCAGGAATAAACATGGAGGTACATCTATACTCTAGCAGATCTATGAGTCTCAAACAAGGGAAAAGATGGGTTTGTTGAACATCAAGTTAAAAATAGAGATGAAAAAACAGCACCAATATCATGTCAGGAAGTTACTAAAGACCACTTAAAAAGGGAGAGAGGGACAAATGAGATTTTTCTTCAGCAAATATCAGGAGAATATCTGATGGCAGGTGAGCACCTCTTGGACAAAGTTCAGTGGGACAAGTGCTTTCAACATGCTTGAGTGCAGCTCAGTATTTTAGGTGAAGATGCTAAGGCTTGACTATGCCTTTTGTCCAATACCAATTGACTGGCAAGTGACAAATTGAGAGATAACATAAATAAAGCGACAGAGTTCAGTACTCTAAGAAAAAAGGAACCATGAGAGCAGCAAAAAAAGAAATAATAGATCTCAGGAGATCAGACTTCACCAGCTAAGCTAGGGGCTGGTAGGGTCTTCTGAGAAGATAGAATTGGGGATAGCTGTGAGTTAGTAAAGGATACTATATTGAATGTGCAATGGCAAACCACAAAATTCAAAAGAAAGGTCGTGATGCAACCTCTGAGCTTGCAATGCTGAGTTCCTCAGTGACCAGAATATCAAAAAGGGCTTATGTAAATAATGAAAGAAAAATCACATAATTAAGGATGAATGAGGTGGAATAGATAAAGCACACGGGAATAAAAATGAATGTCAAGTGACAAAGGATGTAAAGGCAATAAGAAAGAAATTAGAAGAGTAAAAGTGGTGCTTTTCCAAGCAGGAATGGAGAAGAGCCCACAGAGATGTAAAGTATATGCTAACATGCTCAGGAAAATAGCAACATAGACCACAGTGTAGAAAACACTGATTAAAAATACTTGAACAAACTAAGGATATTCAAATCATCAGGGACTGAGGAAATCCTCCCTCACATGATAAGGTTTTAGCTATAGTAATATGAGTGATCACCTTGAGTGATCACCTTGAATGGCTGGTAGATGAAGAACACAGTATTTCTCTCTTTGCCAGCAAAATGGGGATCCCTGAAAAACAGACACTCTCATCAACTATAACTGCCATTTTTCAGTTACCTAAAAGATGCTAACAGTTGCATTATGCTTGTCAAGAACAAATTGTGCCAATCTAATACAATTCCCTCCTTAGAAAAGATGACAAACCGCGTGGATTCGGGGACATTATGGTGCAAGGTGTTGTTTGGCCACTGGATGCTGACCAACATTCTCTTCAACAAGCAAAGACTAGGTCTAGGTCTAACTCTGGGTCTGTCTGGTGGGGTTTCTCAAATGGGAGAGAATGAAGCATGAGGTTCCTTGCAAACCTTGCCATGGCATGGGCATGAGGGGACTGTCTGCTGCATGACATGAGGCTGAAGTCAAACATTCTGAGAGGTGCTATTTGAAGCCCACAGTTCTACTCTGACCTCAGGGAAACACTCAGGGTTTTAAGGTGAAAACATAGCAGGGGTATGTTTTTAAAAGAGGGCTCCTCAAGAGCTAGGTGCTGGCCCTGCACACTACATGGACTGGAGTTTCCTGCCCTAGACCTGACCATCACCAGGCAGACTGGGGTTGAACAATTCCTCTACTTAGCAAAAGAGAGCAGAATGGGGGGTAAAGCTAATTTGAATAAAATTATTTATACTTTCCCTGTTGTAGGGCAGGGAGGTCCCAGAAAGGGACCTGGGGGTACTAATTGACAGGAAGCTCAACATGAGCCAACAGTGTGCCCAGGTGGCCAAGAAGGCCAATAGTATCCTGTCCTGTATCAAAAATAGTGTGGTCAGCAGGACAAGGGAAGTGAACCTTCCCTTGTACTCTGCATTGGTGAGGCCACACCTGGAGTATCGTGTTCAGTTGTGGGCCACTCAGTTCAGGAAAGATATTGAAGTGCTGGAGCGAGTCCAGAGAAGAGCAACAAGACTGGTGAAGGGACTTGAGCACAAGACCTATGGGGAAAGGCTGAGGGAGCTGGGGTTGTTTAGTGTGGAGAAGAGGAGGCTTAGAGGTGACCTCATCACTCTCTAGAACTACCTGAAGGGAAGTTATAGCCAGGTGGGGATTGGTCTCTTCTCCCAGGCAGTTAGCAATAGGACAAGGGGGCATGGGCTTAAACTCTGCCAGGGGAAATTTAGGCTGGATATTAGAAAGAAATTCTTTACAGAGAGACTGGTCAGGCATTGGAATGTCCTGCCCAGGGAGGTGGTGGACTCACTGTCCCTGGAGGTTTTTAAAGTGAGATTGGACATGGCACTTAGTGTCATGATCTAGTAAATGGACTGGAGTTGGACCAAGGGTTGGACTTCATGATCTCTGAGGTCTTTTCCAACCCAGTCGATTCTGTGATCCTGTAAATGATCTCTCAAGATGCTGTTCAGCTCACTATTTCTATGATTCTTTTCCTTCAATGTTACGGACCCATTTTAACTTTGGGTAGCAAAGCACCTTCTTCATTGTCCACGCCAGCTGAGTGGTGTCTATGTTATTCTTCACTTTGCATCAGTTCAGGTGACTCTTGGCAATAGACTAAAGCCAGGTGATCAGCTCAGATAGAAGGCAAGTGGTCCTTTAGGTCCTTATACAGCTTTGCTTCTGCAGTAGGAGAGCTGGGAACTAGTGAAAGAGGGCTTGAAGGGTAGTGGAGAAAGACATGGTGAAAGAGTGAAGGAGAGATTCTGACTATGCCAAGAGAAGCATGGGGCTCTAAGATGAAAGGATGAGAGGTTAAGGGAGGAATGATGATGCTGTGGGAGGAGGATGCCTTGCAAAACACAAAAATGCCAGAAATGATAGAGAATTCAAGAGGGTGGGTAGGGAAAGACAGCCAGCAGACACACATTCCTGGGGAGGGAATATTTTTGGAAGCCTCATTTAGCTATTCACGCAGTCTTTCCCTCTTTTTCTCTTACACGCCGAAAACCACACATGTCACACACACAGAAAAATTTTATCCAACCTCCTTATGTTAACAAGTACACATAGATAAGCTCACATATCACAATGGTCCCAGAAAATGTCTTAGTTATATTCTTTATCTAATACAGTTTGGTCAGAGGGTGATACCAGTGTAAGATATCTTAAAGCATCGGACTTCGAAGCTGGTCTCCCTGCGTATACCATATGGTCAAGGGATAGAGAGAGGTTCCTCCAAGAGGAAATTGAGAGCAAGAGCCTGATTTACATGTCCAGAATCATGCTGAGTAGCAGGTTTTCTCTCTGAATAACACAGCCTAGGAGCCAGCCTTCTGAATTAGATACCTAAAATTAGTGCAAGTATGAACTGGTGTGTTCCAACAGAACAAAGTAAGTGATTGCTTTCAGAACACACTTGGAAGTTCAGGTTGTTTTTTATGCAAAAAAAACCATACTTACTAAAGATAAATTTTTAAATTCACTTACAGCAGGGGTGTCAAACTCATTTTCACCGGGGATGACATCAGCCTCACAGTTGTCTTCAAAGGGCCGAACGTAATTTTAGGACTGTATAAATATAGGAGTAGTAGGCTTGAAGGCAACCATGAGGCTGATGTGACCCCCAATGGAAATTAGTTTGACACCCCTCATTTAGAGTCTTCCACAGAATTTTTCAAACTTTCACTGTAAAACTGAAACCCGTCCACAAACTGTCTTCCAGTTTTCTACAATCAAAAAATATAACTCCAAAAATTCAGCCAGTCAGATGACAGCTAGCCAGTTTGTTTAAGTTTAGGTTGCCAGATACAGGCAGATTTGGAGACATAAAAATGTAATTAAACCCAGATATTTTTACCAAGGAAATTTCCATTTTGGCTAACATTACAGCCTTCATTTAAAAAAACATTTCAGGTCAAAAATTCCACTGAAAATACATTCTAAAGAGATTTCTACCATAGGCAAGGGTGCAATATAAATATCTAGACTGGATAGGAGAGAAAGAAATAGATGCTGTGATTTGGCGATGTATCTAAACATGAGCAAACATACAAGCATGAGCAAACATACAAGTAGTTCTGCTGAGAACACACACTGCAGGACGTTGTAGTTGTTACACTAGATAATGAAAACACAGGCACAAACGTCTTCGCATTTGCTGTACTTGGAAACTGCCATTTCTCATGTTTAAAATGCTGATTTGGCTTACAGTTGCAGCCTTGATGATCTGGTGGCCATTTACTCATCTAAGACGCTGAATCTTCTCTAAGACCTGAAAAAAGGACAACCATAGATTTATGCTGTCACTTAGTGACACACTTTCTCAAGACAGACTAATCTGCTGAATGTATGAGGAGCCTTCTGTAAAAAAATGCATATTCCTTTTATTACACAGACAAACCCAGCTAACGTTTGGAGAGTATTAAGAAGGTGGACTAATTGCTTTGCAATGGGAATTAGTAACAAATTCATTGGTGAATAAATAATTTTATTGTCAAGAAGAGCAATCAAATTAGGATAATACACATAATTTTCATTAGTAAAGATGTTTTCAGTCTAAGTAAGGATGTTTTTTGTAGCCAGTAAGAAAATCATGTGCCTATAAAAAAGCAAAGTTTCAGCAATTTTGACTTCAGTTCTAGAATAATAAAAGCTGAATATCTACTTAGTTAAAGATATTCTTTAGACTTATGTTAGTCCCATCATTCTCTGTTCTGCTGTATTTCATGTGGACTATGACTACCACAGGCAGAAAGGCCAGACTAGATCTGGGTTAATCAGTAAAACAAAAGAAAAGAAAATACTTCATTATTTGTTAATGTCAGCACACAGGCTTGGGGGTGTTGCAGAAAATGCACATTGTATTTCCCTCTACGAGAGATGCATTCTCATTTATTTATATTGGATATTATCACGTGCCCATCCCATTACAATGTTGTCAGGGCTGTGGATGTATAAAAACATGCTAAGGTATCCTGAAGACACACAAATTAATCTGAAGTCTGTGAGAACCTTATGCTCCTCTAAACGAGGTTGCCAACATGGTGCCTGCCTACAAAGGTACCTGGACATATACCACTCAATGCTGCAGCTGCTTCATGTCTGAGTGCTGGGCTCCTCAGTAGGATTCCCAGCACTAGGCAGCCAGGCTCATTATAGGGATCTTTCACACAAAGGGATTCTTAAGAGGTCATTCAATGGACAACAGATGCTTTTCAGATGGCTGAGAGGAAGTGTCAAGGACATACATTCAAATCCTACAACCACCCCAAGTCTCAGCTGTTTCATTCTCAGGTATATGAAGTACTTGCCTCCATTCCACTTTGTGAACTCTCTCCTGTCCTGAAGCACCTCAGCATTTTCTTTCAGAAAGAGCAGGGCTAAGCCACTCCTGTCTTGCAGGGGGTCCCACTGCCATCCCAGCCAGTAAGAGGAATTGACAGAGGATTCAAGGGGTCTGGGGCCAGTTCCCTTTCCTGCTGAAATTGAGACTTCTCTCTTCCACATAAGCATACTGGCTAGCAAGCTAGCGTCCACCACCAGGTGGGTTGGTCTCTCAGCAGATAAATATATAAAGTAATTGGTTGAGGTATAGCCCTGTCCCACAGGAGAGCACTGGGTCTAGTGCGGAGCCCTCTCCTTCCCACCAGTGAGGTACATGAGGGCTTCCCTTGCTCTTAGCTCTCTGAAAGATGTGGTATGGGGCTCGTAACAGCCAAGAAGCAAGCCACCCCTGACACTCTGTCAGTGAAAAGTCAGGGTTTGAATAGCAGAAGCAAAATCAGGGAAGAAAATTGTTCAGGTTGCTCAGTGACTATTGACAATCAGGATTTTGAAGGCAGCTCAAGTGGAGTGACCAAGGTCAACAGCCACATCTGAGACAGCTTGAAGAGTTCACTCATAATAAAACAATAGGTGAGTTAAGCAACCTGAAAGCTAGAAAACACAGAGAAAGAATACCCTAAGGCAAGCAGGCTGGCATCAAATGGAATAAACTTCTTGAATATATTTTAGGGCAAGTTAAAAAATCTGAAAAGCTTCCAAAATGCAAAATATCATTATAAAATTATCATGTAAGGCAGAAACTGAGAAGAAAATCTGACACACAGGACTCTGACCCCAGAAATCACGATTCCAGTAGGCAGGCTGCCTGATGAAATCTGTGCTTAGGCGGGTTCTTTTTTTCATCTGTGTGGCTTTCTGTAGACACTCTCTTGAAGGTAGATCAGAGCAACAGGATCAGCAAACGGCTGTCCAGGCAGATGCCTTCTGAAGAGAAGTAAGAAAGAGGAACAGCACAGATGGAGCCCTGGGAAAGTGGGTGTCTAGATAGGTGTAGTAACGAGGGAGAATGGGGATGAAGAGCCTAGATGCAGCTAGACTGCAAGACTAGCTGGACTGATACAAAGAGACATGCCACAGAAGAAATGGTGCTGGATACCACTCAGATTGACTTCATCAGTTCAGATGGGTCTAAAGGAGCAGGGTGGTGAGTGGCCACCCAAAGGTGACTCTCTGCTCCTGGCTCAGATTTCTACTAAATTTCTATGTCCCCATGAACTCCTTAGCACAAAAGCAAATATTAGGTTTTGCACTATGAGACAGGCACTGAGGGTTTCTTCGCCATTTAAGAAAAACTTCGAGTTGACCCAGGTTAATTGGAAGTAAGCCATCCAGAGATGAAGAGATCTTATTGCCATCCAAGGAGTTTTTAGAATTACTTTCAGATATTATTGCAGAGGAAGCTAATTTCTAGATCTTTAAACCATTAAGAAAATGTCACCAAGCCAGAAACATCAGAAAAGCTGTGGATTTAGCATCTTGAGTATGAGTGACTTGATGTCTGAATCTCTTTCTTATGATGCCATGCTCCTAGCTCTTCACTCCCTCAGCCTGCATTTCAGAGAGTAGGAAAACAATTGCCACTGACTGCAAAACAAAAAAACTATCACTGCAGCACTGGTTCTTTCCATGCTGGAGGACACATCACAGCTCTGAAAACTAGGTTAACAACTGTGTGCTCTTTCAGCATAAAGCAAGGCTATGTCAAAGGGGAAATAATCAATAGGATTGGTTTCTGTCCTTATAAATGGCTGATAATTCAGTATTAAAGCCTGATTCCACTCTCACAAAATTCAGTAGTAAATCTCTATCTGGTTGTATGAAGTGAGAGGAAACCTTGAGAATTCGGTGAGGCTTATGTACTAGCATGCACTGAACCAGTGAAGTGGACCCAAGTTGAGAAAAGTAAAGCCTCATTCAAGATTGCATTGGGCTGCCTGTCCTCATTTTTGCTTAGAGAGGCACAAAGAATACCCAGAGGATTAGCTAGTTTGATGGTTAAAAGCTCCAATGCCCTGCCAACCCGAGTTCTCCCACTGCTACTGTCTCTGCCAGCAGTCTAACGATGGGAGATTTCCTCAAGTATGCTACTGTAGACACAACCACAGTGTAAATAGTTGGGCTGCTGCTCCTTTGGGACAGGCAGCTGTGCCAAGAACTGTCAAACAGCATCAGGAACCAAGGTGGATGGCTCTGCGCTCCTTCTTGTTTGCAGCAGTGACAGACGAGGTGCAGAGAATTAAACAGGTCTGTCACAGGGCTCACATTGTTGTGAATAAAAATTTTCCTCTCATTTAAAATAACTGACATGAACAAAAAAAAAAAAAAAAAGAAATCCAAAGAACTGCATTAACATAATATAAAAACTTCATGGAAATGGTACATAAGTGCATACATAATTCCAGCAACCACAAGAACAGAGAAGGAGAAGCTTGTAGCCTTTGGGTAGCCAGACCCTCTTTTCTCTCCTGTTCTGTCTACTCCTCAGCCTCTTCAGAAGATGTAGTAATTCTAAAAGGATAGACTGAGTATGGGGAAAGGCTGTATGGGACAGACGGAAACTCGTCTACCTTCAAATCAGCCTCTTACCACAAAGATCCTTCACAGCATTGCTTGAAGTTTCAGCTTTTCTCACATTTAAAAGTTTGTCTTTAGCAGAAACATCTCCTTGCCCTCTCACAAAGCAGCAGGGTTGCCTTTCCATTTAGCAGTCTTGAAAAGTGCTGGGTTAAGCATTCTAGAAGCTAGAGTAGCCCATGGAGCCACAGACCAAAACCACCTCTGGCTCAGATGTGTCCTAAATTTGTCTTCACATGAACTCATTAGCACCAAAGTGAATATTCAGTGATGCACTATTAGACAGGCACTAATTATTGTTTTGCCATTTAAGAAAAAGTCTGTTTACAAATGTGACAGAAGACAAATGACCGGGTTTTACTTTCCAAGAAGGCTCCTTTATACATCTCTAGTAGTCTAATAGGAGCATAAGTACAGTTTATGCCAACTAGTTTCCACCAGATAACATGGAAGCATTAATATATACGAGAAGCACATCTCCCTCTCTATTTTTTATTTGCACAAGAAAATTATTAGTTTTATGTTTGCTTGCAGTAGATGCCAAAGATTATAATGTAAATAGACAGGGCAGTAGGAAAGTACTTAGGGAAGATGTAGCAAATTCATTGTTTGCAGTGATTCTACTAAGTTCAAAACCAGACCTAGCAATTAATTTGCTTTGATAGAATCATGTTTTTCATTACACTGTTCCACATATTTAATTACGGACTAATCCACCTCCAAGAAACCAGAGTGAGCTAAACTAGAAAACCATTACCTAAAAACATTACTAGGAGCCAAGCATTTGAAATTCACTTATTGATACAAAACATAAGGCAGACTTCCAGCACAAGCAGTCCCTTGAGTTTAATCTCAAGATCTATAAAGAAAAATCTCTTCTCTTTACCACTGTAGTCTTTCATCTCTTCCCAGGAGGGAGCAATCATCTTTCCAAACCCTCCCTTGTGGTCCTAATTGTCAAAAGGGAGTCTTTCTGTTACTGCAGCACTGTAAGGCTAATGAATTTACTGGAGTAAAGATCATATCTGTCAAAGACCAACTACTGAACTACAGCAGTGTGCTGATTCCCAGCAATGTGTTTGGGGCAAATCATCTCCAGTCAAACCACCATCCCTGAAAAATTACTGGTTAGTTTTCATGAAAGTGCAGTTTGCCACCAGCTGAAGAGACACTGTCAAGTTTTAAAAGTTCCATATAGGGAAGATAGCTACTCCTCACCTGGAACTGATTACAGACTTCTGCCCAAATCAGGGCTGGGAGATTCATTAGAACCTGGCACACTTTCAGAGAAGGAGAAGACCTCTCTCGAGCAGGTAGGATGCAGTGGCTTTTGGGTTATTTGCTACTTCTCTCAAGCTGTGGAGAGGGTGGGATGCTGGCTAAGGCTAAGTTGACAGTGCAGACTTGCACTGGGCCAGATGAGATGGTCAGGATGATGAGATGATGTGACTTCCAGCTGTACAACTTCAGTTGCTGCAAGCCCAAGTGTTGACCCTGGCAAGGCCAGACTTCTCCCAGCATTGCTAGTTTCCCTTGGTGAGCAAGAGAAGCTTGCTTCTGTAATGCCTAGTACAGTGACAACCAATCATATTTAGATAGATCCTGAATGAAATTTTTGATGTTCTGCAGCATTCCTTTAGAGCTGGGATTTTGCTAGTCCAAGATGGTTTGGTCAAAAGGCATACATTTACAAAGCCTCATAGTCAATCCCAAGCTTGCTTTCTCAGGAACTAAAACATGTTGAATGGAAATTGCAAATGTGTGTGTCATCAGGCCATCAGGACAGTATTTTCTGTCCTCCAAACCTCTCTGAGCCCAGCAAGTGTTGTCCTAGGGCAGCAGCCAGCCAGGAAACTGGACAGTTCAAGACAGTAGCCTCTTCAGCAAACTCAAAGCCAATCCTCAGCAGCGTTTTTACAGTAACATAGCGGAAGTGGAAAAGAGTTACTGTTCTTACAGTAACATAGTGGAAATGGAAAAGAGGCTGTCTCCATCTTCAAGGCTTCCAAGAGACCTGCAGAGGCCATTGAGTAGTCTTTGTATGACTGTAATTGGCAAAACAGAGCATGACTTTTGGGCATATTCATGCTACTACTTTGTGCTGTAGTAGCTTGAAAACCTGATGAGGGAAGTTTTCAGGACTGAGTCTTTACTATGTTAGTGAAAGAAAAAATATTTAGCACTGATCAAGAATACCAGCTCTTGTGGTACACAAAGGCCATTTCCTTCAGTTTTTGCCCTCTCCTTGATAGTAGCTGGTAATTTTGACTGAGTTCTGCAGGCACAAATACTTTAAATCAATCCACTTTGTGCCAGGAGACAATATAGTCACTGATGAGAAGACCAGACTGTCACAGTTCTGCCATGTTCAGCCACCCGAAGTTCGGCAATGGGCAAATTCTCCTAAGTGAACACATTTTTCAGAGCACCTTAGTGACTCAGGTTCCTAAGCCATTCCCAACCAGGACTAAAGATGTGTAAATGTAACAGGGCACAGCATTTCAGGGTCAGATGCCCAAAGGGAACTTCCACAACGTGATGCTGAGTGCTGAGCTGCTAAGTCTTTGGCTGGAAGCCGTGATATTGGTGTGAGCACTGAGGCCTTCAGGAAAAAGCTGCTTCAATATCCAGAGAAACTAATGCAACGAGCAAGGAGTTGCCTAAGCCAGCCAACAGTGGAGCTCCAAGGACTAGCAGGTCTTTAAATCCCAACCCCCTCTAGAAACCTGGCACTTTACAGAGGGTGGCAATGAGCACCTCTCTCCCCACAGAGGTCACAGCTCTTAATTCTCTCCTCATATTTGGCACTTAGAGCCATCCATCTGGAGAAAAAAAAAGAAAAAAAAAAATCTGCTGAGAAAGGAAGCACCAATGTCCCATTTTCATCAAATAGCTCTTCGGTTATCGCACTCCTCCAGGCCATGGAGTTGGTACCCATGGAAAGTTGAGTCAAGGATCTCTGGTTTAGGCTTAGGTAGCTAATATTGCAGTTATATGGCTGCATCTAGCCCTTGGTACCCTAATAGCTTTAAAATATGGACTTTAAGATCCCAAGTTTCTCAGAAGTCAACACAACTATGATTCCTATATCCTCTTTGAAGATAGTTATTAGGCTCCAAGGTCTATTGAGGTGAAATTCTTTGAACTGAAATGAAAATACTTAGTCCATGATAAACATCTGGACTTCCCCTCTGATCAGTGTATACCTCCAGGGACACCTTCAGATATTCCATCCCTTTCTAAACTATTTTTGAAGGAATGATTCATAATTCTGGTTTGCTTCCACTTCACAGCAAAGGTAAGTATATAGCTCTTAAATGTTTGCAGAGCTGCTTAGCAGCACCTGGGAGGCTCAAAAGACTTCAAAAGAAATTAATTTTCTAACAAAGTTGTCTGAACTAAGGTGCAGTCAGACTTGACAGCCCACAACTGCTGAATTAGACCCGATAAATGCATCAAGGTAGAGACAAACACAATGGCAATGGGATTTGGAAAGTGACATTCAGCTTCTTGTGATTTGCTGCTGTCTGGCAATCAGTGTCAAAGGAAGCAGAACTGGAGTTTTTTCTAGAGCTGCTTGCATTTGCTGATAGCCCAGATATACGAAAGAGGGGCGTCAAAGAGCAAGGAAGGTCAGAATCCCCCCATCCACAGCCACACACACATTTGGAATGCAGCTCAGCAGGGAGGCTCCCAAAATCATTGTTGGAAGAACAAAGGCGAGTTTTAGATGACAGGCATTTCAAACAACAGAAAAGTTTGAGGAGACCAATAAGAATAACAATTAGAATGGGAAAGGATTAAGTGGCCAACAGAAAACAACAAAAGGAAAATTAACATCTTTTCAAAAATCACAAAGCAACTTCAAAAGCAGGGTAAGAACAATGAAAACCCCAAATTATGCACAGTTTAGCAGCAAAGCTCACAAAGAAATTAAGTGACTCCTGCAGAGAAAGGGTGTGGGGAGATCTTATAAATTTACCAAATTCCAAACAGGATAAAAAAAATTCTCACACACATAGCCTGGTAGGCAGCCAGTACCACTCCGTGCCATGATTTTTGAAGGCCAAATTCTAAAATGCATCTCTAGTGCCAATAGTTTTGCAAAGAGGAAAGCTAGAAAATGAAACAATTTAAGAAAGTCCAACTTGAGTTAGTAGGAGCTGCCAACTAGTGACACAGCAAATGTCTGTGATAACACCTTGCTTTTGTGCACCCATCACCTAGTCAAACTTTAACAATTTGGGACGAAAGTTTGTATGACAAGCACTAAACTCAGGTGGACTTCTGTAATTTGTTTTGAAATGTCCAGCCAAAACCATTGTGCTCTTTCCCAGAATGAGATTTGGAGTTGATAAATTATCTCACTACTTAAAGTAAAAACTCTAATGAACTTTCCTCTGAAGAGCTTTACTACTCCCATATCATTGGAGAAGATGTTAAAATTTAGCAGAAGCCTAAATCTTAGCCTATCTGTGCCATGGTTTTACCTTCTCCCATAAAAGTCCAAGTGAATTTAATTACAAAGCTTAGAGAAATCACATTTCACACATCTTCCTCAGTTTCAGCAGTTTATGATTCTGGCAGTTCCTTCTGAGACTTTCTTCTTTTCTGAACCTATTCCTTCTACAGCTCTTAAGTGTTGTTCAGGCTGTAGATAAAACCAGGAAAAACCTGCAAAGGCTGGTTTTGGCTTTTCCAGGCTGGCATGAGGCTGGGCATTGGACCTGAGAGCAGGAAACCGCTTTGCTACGCTCTGATGCTGCCCTTGCTGGAATCCAACCATAGAGTGACCCAGATGCTGAGAAGAGCAAAAGAATTTGGGAGAAGAAAAAAGAGAATCTTGAGATTCAGAGGCAATTGTGACAGAAAGTTGGAGGACAGGACTGGAGCACATGGGGAAAGGAGCGCCTTAGATTAGGAGCTGGAGATACCATGGGAGCTGTCATACCTGAACTGTTGGAGCCTGTTTAGGCAAAGAAACTGAGCTAAGAAGTCAGGGAGGAAGGGTCTAGGAACAAGACCAGACCAAGGATGAAGGAGAAGCCCAAGAAAGGCAACTACAATGTATAAAAAACAGAGGATGTAAGACAGGGATGTAGCATCAAGGAAGGGCACAAATAAAAATCAGAGAAGATAGAGATATCAGAGCACTGAAATATGCTGTGCATCAAAAGTAATACCTGAGGGAAGAGAGGAGAATTACAAATTTGCCAAGTGAGGAGAACAAGCAGGGGCACAGAATCAAGTCAAGACCCTTGAGAAGGAGAGACTAGGACAGGCCAGGAGGATCGGCTGGTGAGGAGATGACCCAAGAAACAACAAGGTGAAGGTGGGGAACATGAAGCAACACCAAAGGACTGTCATGTAGCTGAGTACTGAGCAGAACCGAAGGTGCTCGCAGCCCACCTTTCCAGTGCACCTGTGAGACACTTTGCTCTTGGTCCAGACTGGGAGTAGCAGCTGCCTACTGCTCCCTGTGAGTGTAGCTGCTTGCACACACTGTAAAGATACCTTGCATGGCTAAATGTCCCAGCCTTCACAGTCAGAGGGCTGGACACAGGATCACTTTCCTCTTTTTTCCAAGCAATTGAGGAATTCGCACAAAAAAATGACTGCATTCAAAAATTTCAGCATTGTTGTAGAACCCTAATTTGTGTCTGTCATATCTATATGCTCAGATAACAGCTTTTAATGACTCCATCACCTGCCACTTTTCATTCATGCCTCAATCCACATCTGGGATGGGCAACACTCTCTTAACAAACACCTATTCAGTAGTTTGTTTTCCCATACCCATTCAGCACTGGCAAACATTATTTACAACACACAATTCAAATTCTGTCTGAAGAAAGTGATAACCTCTCACAGTAAATTTTCTTCAGCTTATATCCTCAAATATATCCTTATTCACTTCCTTACTCATTTCCTTTTCTGTGGCATTCAGAGTGTTAGCATTTCCAAGGCCTCAAGACTCAATAGTTTCTCCAGGAGCCCAAGAATGCAGACAGACATTTAAACAGAGTTTTAAATAATTAGGAACAGCATTGCTGGGAGTGTTTGGTATATTGCCCTACATATTTGTCTGTATTTGAATAAACACCTTTGAAAATCTGGCTCTCTGTGCATGCACAACATCAATTCATTTATTTTCACAACACTTCCCGGAGGGCAGGGCAGACAATATTATTCCCTCGTTAGGAAACTGAAGCAATGAAAGTGTCTGGTCAGAGCGGGTGCCCAATTTGAAATAGGCAAGAATCACTTTCTGTAGCATACTATTGGCAGCAGATCTGCATGCGCCTCAAATGAGCCCCTAGGCTTGCAAGTAGTTCAGCAAATAAGGAACACACCACTCATGACCACCTGTGGCTGCATGCACGATTGTCCCAAGATCACACAGAGGCTTTGTGGCAGAGAACATGGACAACAGCCTGCACCAGAGCAGCCCAGCATGAGGCTTTTCTTTATCAGGCAGTTGTCCTTCCAACCACCTACAAGCCCGTGTTTTGTACCTCACTGCATATTCCTACTTCAGTGACAAGTGACGAGACTTCCGGCAGCAGCCTCCTTCACTGCACCATGATTCACCTCTGGAGGAACAATCCTACCCTACAGACTGGATCCTGTTAAAAACCCTGTGTAATCCCACTGTATATTTGACAAGGTGGAGCAAGTAGCGCTGAATCTGGCCTTGCCTAACTTCTGAGTGAACAGGAGCCCGTGCACTTTATTCAGCTTTAATCAGCATTCATTTCGGAGCCGTGCACCTTAGAGACTGGACACAGGATGAAGACCTAGGACAGCTGGTCCTGTTGCTAGCTGTACCACCTGCCTGCAGGACAACGGCAGCTACGTTATCTGCTTCCCCAGCTCTCCCTTTCGTCTGTAAAATAGGGACATTAATATCGACACCACTTCTAAAGCAGTTTGAGAAGTATTGATGAAAGGCACTATTTGAGAGTTAGACATTATTACTGTCACTGCACATAGCAGGTTTGATGTGTAATCCGTACATAAATATATATTAAGTGGCTGCTGAGCTGCTGGAGGCAATGCACCAGGCCAAATAAACCACTGGTCTGGTACGTTTTAGATTCAGATCTTCAGGCAGCTCATCATCATGATTCCATGGGCTGAGGACACAGACACATTTCAGTTTATGCCTTAATCCCAAACTGAGTACAACTATCATATTATAAAGATGAAAGGATTGAGATAGAACAGCAACAACTGATGGAAGGACATAACACACACACACACAAAAAAAATCAGTGGATCATGCTCACTATGCAGTTTTGCTACTAAGCTACTACTAACCTGATATTTACAACATCGCTGAAATTCCCCATGACTTGTTCACAGTCAGCAGAGCAGCTGTGAGCATAACTGATCTAGATGTCAGCATAGCTTTTTCACATTTATTTTATGCAACACATCTAAGCCAACATGCCTGGTGCACAAAGGGAGAAGAATAATCTCATTCAGTGAATAGAAAACTAGCATAAGCCTTTGGGTTCAGAACCTTTTCTTTGTTTGATTACCATGCCATTAAACTGACATTGGAATGATGCTTGAACCGCACTTGAGCTTCGTAGCAAATTGCATCAAAAATGGAGATTTGCTCTTGATCACCTTATTGAAGTGCAAAGCACCTTCAGAGAGCTTGCCTCTAACCCATATCGTTCACATTGTGTCATATTGTTGCAGATTGGTCAGAAGCTGATTTAGCTGCAAGTTTGAACACCAGGAGTAATTCAATCAAGGCCTTCCATTCTGATACTTTGTTTGAAAACTACAGCATTGAGTATGCACAAGTATGTATGATGACATGGCCACACTTTAGGTAGCAAACTAGTGGCATTTTTCTAACATTACTTTCCTTGAGAAAAACTGTTATTTTCTATATTTCAATTTTCTAGATACAAAAGATATTAAAAAACCATTCGGGTTGATGAGATTTAAAAGTGGGGTTACAGAAAGATTTAAAAACTCCATTCTATTGGAGAAAATAATTTGCTACTCAACAGATTTGTGCTTTGCTGCTGATCAGAAGATAATAAAACCCGCATTAATATCCACATTACCAAGCACCATAATACCATACAGGAGCAACAAGCACACACTTGATGAGATTGCAGTTTCATACATTTGGAACTAGTAAAAGCAAACACTTCTCAAAGAGGTCCAGAGCCAGTCTGGGGAATTTTCTGCCATTGTGATAAGCAGCACAACCACCTTTTTGAAAAGAACAGGATCATTTTCTGGGCATTAAGCAGCTATGCTGTTGAAGATAAGGACAAATAGAAACACACACATTCTTCCCAAGGACAGCCTTACTTTTTCAGTCTTGTCTGTGGCCTTCAATGAAAAGAGGCAGCTCTGGAAATAAAGTGTGGGTCTGCTGCTGTGGTTCATATTCACATCTTTAAGTAACCTACTTCAAAATTTCCATTGCCTGAGCTTGGCAGAGAGCTGGCCCATGGCATGATCCAGGCCTCTAGATAAGCTTTAGGTCAAGCATGAATCAGAGGTAAAATGTTTATGGAGTTCAGGGACTGCAAATCCCATAAGCAGTCAGATGAGAGTTCATGTAAATGTTGAATCTTATGGGATCATCTTTCTTATAAACTTGGTGCCATCTTGGGTTCTAATGACATGCAAAAAAATAGCTTTAAAATAAAACTTCTGAACACAACACAACCCAAAACCCAGAGAGACGAGTCTATTGCTTGGAACTGTTACCCAGCTGATTAGCAATAGCATTGATATGGAACTGATAGCAAATAGCATTCAGACCAGAGGGGTAATGCTGAGCCTAGCTCTGCTGCCAGAGAGGCCAGTTCACATTTTTGGCCAGAAAAAGGAAGAGGAGCAAGGGGATACTGAAGTGAGAAATCTGCACAAATTCACCTCAGCATGTGAAAAAAATTACAGCAACACAGTCTGTGTATAGACCACCAGAGATTTGTCATCCCTGAGCTAAAGACCGCACCCAGGCAGAATGTGAGAGATAGTTTTCCCCCCTGAAGGCAGCTCCCCAAACTCCCCTCCCCTCAGCCACCCCACCACTTGGAATAAAAGCAAACAGAAAGCTCAGTGTGGAGGTTTCCCACATGTGGGTGCAGTGCCAAAGCTCTGAAGGGTAGTGACATCCTCTGCAAACTGGCCAGCACTTCTCAAAGTCTACAGACCCTCCCCTCCACACCTGGTTTTCACAACCTGGTTCAGTCATCACGATGTGTCCAAGAGTGAGTGCCGAGGAGGGACACAGATGCTGTGCCACCCTAGTAACTGTAGTTCCACCCCAGCGAGGATTTCTGTCGTATCACAGAGGCAGAGATTTACAGTTTTCTTTTTGTAGGAAAACACATCTATTTTTTAGCAGCACGAGGGTAATTCCCTGCCTTGCTGCCTGCAGCTAGGCTTTGCCACGTTTTACTACACTGGGCTACCCATTTTAATGCACTGACAGTTTCACTTTCTCTGCTCACTGTGAGTTTTTGAACTCACTCCGCAGCATGCTGTGAAGCAGACAAGGGAGGATGGAAGAAGGAAGGAAAGAGAGAATGAGGGAAGGTGGTTCAGCCCCATGGAAATGTTTCACCTCCCTGGAGATTAAGCTTCTGTTTTCTCAGTAGTCCCAATAAGGGAATCTAAATGTTTAGCAGAGCAAATCTTAAAATAAGATTACACGTACCGCACTGTCCCAGCCAAAACATTACCCCTGCTTAGCAGCAGCCCAGATGCACTGGCATGAGTTCACACCAACTTGTTGGTGGGTGCAGAGAGCAGAATAACTGTTTGTGTTGTCTGCCTGCAGCTACTTCACCACTCAGGAGCCCTGTGAAAACACCTCGAGGGGCTGCTCTGCATCATTTGCCTGACGACACTTTGTGAAATGAGGGGAGATCTGCTCCTCTGTTGCACAAAAACCCCCTGACAAGGCAGTGGACTCTGTCTGATTTCAACCGCAAAACTGATGGTGTACAGTAGACCCAGTTTCAGCCCACATCCCTGCCCTAAGCACCTTACAGTTTATGGCTTGAGTCTGCCACGCAGCCCTGTGGCGTTTGGCCCAGGCCATACAGACAAACACTACCTGCTAAGTTAAAACCCTCACAGCCCCTTCCATTAGCCCACAGCTGACAAGGAGGTCACCTGGCTGGTTGGATGTCTAGATCACATGGCTAGTTGAGCTCACAAAAGCTTTTTTTTCCTTTTTTTTTTTTTTTTTGAAGAAAGCCTCAGCAAGTTTGTAGTCCTCCTCCATTCATTTCTACTCACTGTCTGCATTGACCAAGTCAGTCGCAGTCAGTTCCCAGCTAATATCCTAAATTCAGCTAGCTGAAAGCAATCCAAACTCAATTTGCCCACTGTACCCTCACAGTTCCCACATGCAGTCTATTACAACAAGGAAACATCTTACAATTTCATGCCAGGGAGTGCAGTTTCTGGGAAAGATGCCACCACTTATTCTAATCAATTGTTTTAAGATGACATTACTTCACCATGGCTGAAAGTGCCACTCTTGGGGACATATGAAAATAATTCCTTCATTTTTAGGTCAAACATTGCCCTACAGCACCACACAGCCCACATTACAAGAGAAATTTAAGTGAGAAGGGGCCCATTCTGGCATTGCAACGCCCAGAACAGAGCACAGAGCTCCTAGTGTGGTCTCATCTGGAATGTCCTTTAATATCCAAGTCAATGAGGTTTTGAGTCAAGAGGATTAGCTTAATCCAACTAGTCCCCCCCCCTTGAGGGTAAGGGAGGGAAGCAGTAGTTTAGGTTTCAACTTGAAGTGACACCTCATTCATTTAGAAAAACCCCCAGCTAAGAGGGGGGGTGCAAGGCCTGAGATTTCTCACATTAAAAAGAAAAAAGAAAAAAATTTTAAAAATCCAGTATTAGCAAGCCCTAATCTGTTTGCTGTGGTAGCTATTTATCAGGTCGTAAAGAAGCAATGAACAGACCAATTCAATTCTGCCTTAGTAAAGGCTCAGCTGTAAGGGAAACCTGAGCTTGTTATAGTTTCCCTACCGAACAACATGAAAAATTCAGACAAGATAGATGTTTCTGAATCCCTTGGGTCTGAGGAGCAGCTTGCAGTACCTGAACCAGCACTGCCTCCCTTGGATACACCCATTTGATTAAGGAGTAAACAAGGCACACCTTATCTGCACTAAATAGCCCTGCCTACTGAGCCTTAATTAGAAGCTGAGCATATTCAAGAAAATTGAGATTTATTATCTCAGACAGCATTCCCAGGAATTAGATCAAAGGACACACTGGCACTTATGGAGGGCTAAGGAAGAACAGCAGGAGCCAAAATTACCACCTTGCCCTGCAGCCCCCAATGTTTGATATACGAATATTCCTACAGCAGTAAGGCTTACCTCTGCCACAAAGCTAAAAAAGCCTTTACCCTTGCATCAGTGAAAAGACAACGAGGTGGGAAAGCATCTGAGAAAGTTTCTCACCAGGATGAGGAATTGCCAGAGCACATTTGCTCCCAGCCTAAGGGTGTTTTCACTGCAGTACAAATTTACAGAGTCAGGCCAAACCCAGAATTTCATGAACTGTCTTTTTAGCCCACTGCATCCATGAAAACAAGGCCACGTGCTCAAGAAAATGTTCTCATGCACACATTTAGTTAAACCACTCTAGTAGGCAGGTTCATAACTAAGCAAATTTGATTTGATGTTAAACATGGCTGAATTTGGGAGTCAAAATTTAGGCCTCTTTTAGACAGCTGACATGCTTCTTGGTTTCACAGGCTGCAAAGGCCAACAGGGAAAGTGCCAGAACTAAAGGAGTTTTTCAGTAAGGAA
This sequence comes from Streptopelia decaocto, assembly GCF_964273445.1. NCBI lineage: Eukaryota > Metazoa > Chordata > Aves > Columbiformes > Columbidae > Streptopelia > Streptopelia decaocto. The sequence goes on from NC_138663.1 coordinate 121,234,353, forward strand.
TCCAGTTCTTATAATACCTGCCTGCAGTTTCCCAGCTGCTGAGCACAAGCAGTGTAATAATAACTCAGTAAATTGTTCACATATAATCAGCCATCTAATTGTGCGTGCAACTGCCAGGCTGGAATATGCAAATCCACCTGCAAAGTGAATATGCACATTCTGAAAAGTGAACTTTAAAATGTCTATGATGACAAACAGCCAGCAAGGTCTAGTTCCAAATGTCTTCTACGACCTTATCATGAAAATAAATGACACTCTGTTAAGGAGTTCTCAGTCCATTTCTGACCATTTGACTTTGAAGTGACTTTTCCCAGCTACTAAACTGCCTTCTCTACAGTCATCCTTCACACCACTGTGAGACCATATATAAACTTCAGTAAGGTTCTTCATCAAGGTAAAGTGCACCAGCTCTGTTCCATCTCCTGGAATAGTTCAGAAAGCTGGTCCCCTCATTTCAGTCGTAAAGCAGCTGACAGTAATTGCTTGTTCTGTCTTGCTTCCAAGCAAATGAGAACAAGAACCTAAGGAACAATAGAGTAGAAATGACACTTGTGAAACAAGCATGTTGTAACTCCTTGATAATCAACTATGACAAATGCATTCATAAATATATAATTGTTACATGAAGTGGGGGGGGTGACCTGGAGAGGTACTGTGTTCAGGCTCAGAAATCATTGAAATTAGAGAGGGAAAAGGAACAAGACACCTGGGGCCAACACAGAATTATCACCAACAGTAGTTCATCAATAAAAGGCCCTAAGGAAATAACATAGGGCTAAAGGGAAAAATTCAAGAGGGTATTCAGGATGGACTAGCATGCAGTTGCATGTTTGGAAAACCAGTCATAATGAAGGCAATGATAAATGACTGCGAGCAAAAAAACAAGAGAGAAATAAGAAGAGCCAAAACTGAACTGGAAAAATAAATAGCCCAAGGTATTAAAACAAATCAACTAGAGGTCCTTTCAGGATTTGCCTGCATTAGTGCTTCAGATCAGGAGCATGCTTTTGAAGCAAATCTCATCATCTTCACTGAATACGTTTTGTTCATGTCTCAGAGCAGACAAACTGGATTTTTCTCAGATGAAACTGAACCAGAAGATGCACTCTGGCAAGTCACTGAATGTGCTCCAGTTGCTAAGTGGTGGCCACTTTATGTGACCAGGTCAGAACAAATTTGAAATAAAAGCCCCTTGAAATTTGTAAAGCATGTGGATCCTGCATCCTCACATGAAATCAACTGTTCTGCTTTGCAGGCCTTCTCCTACTGGCCATTACTAGGTGTTTGCATATACATAGCCTCGGTGTCTTGTCTCTGAATCTTGAAATGAAAATCTGAAATTAAATTTGAACCAGAAAACGTGTGAAGTAACCTGGGCGCTCACTAGACTGGTGAGGGAAACAACCAAGGCAGTCACAACATTTCTGAGAAGCTGAAGTATTCCTTTGCAACTACCTTTAGTACTAAAGATGTTGAGGAGATACCTATTCCAAACCTGTATTTTTTAGCTCCAAAACAGTCTGACTAGGAGGCTCATGTGTTGGCAATAGTGGCTTACATTAGAGCACAGAAATGGGTTTAAAAAGCACTCACCTTCTGGATTTACCTTCATGAGTCTGGGCATAACTTGTGTGCAAATAAAGTCAGGTTCTTACAGAAATAAGTAAACTCATTAAAAACAGTCCTTGCTTCACAACATCTGGGAGGACATCACAGTTTTGTACCTTTTTTTTTTTAGAAAGTTGAAGATCTGAGTTACACACCACTAGGTCTCACAGCTCAAAATAGTTTGAAAAGAACAAAACGTCCCCAGAAGATCAGACATGATCTTTTCCAACAAAAATGTGCTTTCTGTCCTACAAAAATCATGTGTCGTCTGTTTTCTAGAGCAAGTTGGTAAAGGCACTGGAGAACTGTCTGAAAAGCTTTGCAGGCACTCAGAAGACTGCCAGAAAAGGCCCTACAGAAATCAGTACAGGTGTGGGGTGGATGTGACAGTTACTGCTGTTCAATGAGGCTGTACTCACCACCTGATCTGCCAAGGCTCCCTACGCCATTGGAACACAGTGACTTTCACTCAGGTGTCCATGCTCTGAAGACACAAAATGATCCTATACTGTGAGACCAGGTACTCTCACACAGCAAAAATATCTAAAAACCACAAAGCAATGATGTGAAAATCAATAGTCAATTTTCCTCATGGCCAAAGGTGGCAACAAGACCCTTCCAGTGCCGTGCACAGAAGGCACACGGGCACTGATGACCTGGAAAGGGAATTACGCAGAGAGGCAGCAACTTTTCCAAATGATGCAGAGTTATTTAGGTTAGTCAGGCAATAACATTTTCCGGAGGGATGGACAGTAGCTATATGATGCCAAGCAAAATTTAATGCTCATAAATAATGCATAGGGCAGGGAAAACTGTCTCTCGTTGCAGAATGCTGCCAGATCTGCATCAGCTCAGCAAAGCACTACGTGTGCCACTTCAGATGAGTCCAGAGTACCCTGACTCAGGGTTTGAGTGCAGTCAAAGAACTAAGATACTTTGGCTGTAGAAGAAATGGCTTGCAGAGCAATGCAGAGAGATTATTATTCCTGCCTCCTATAGAAGCAGAGGTGCAGGTGCAGTTGGCAAAAGGCATCTGTCACCTCATTTCAAAGTCGGCATCCTCACAGAAGTCACTGCTGATTACTGACCTCCTGTTGTCCTCTTCCATCTGCCAACTCAGTCAAAATAAGCTAAGTTAATTTAAACAATTTATACAGTAGGGATTTGCTGCCATGGTAGACTCGCTTTGATTGCAACAGGTTAAGTAGTACTCATACAGCTAATTATGCTATCAAATCAGGGCCAAAATAAGTTCTTTATGGAGTGAGGTGTAAGAAATAGCTTGGTACAAGCCTGGCGGAGTGTGAAGGGGTAAAGAATCTGACATTTAACTGCAGCACCAGAAACACGATGGATTGACTGTACCCAGAAACTAAAAGGCAATTCTAATGAGGCTATTCAGTTATCTAACACCATTAACCGTAAATGCATTTAATGTGTTTTAATGTGATGGTAGATAAAATATTTTGAGTACCAGTCTTATGAATCAATCTTTCCAGGCCTAGTGTGGTAAACATTAAGCTGAGAGGACCCAGAAGGGTAAACTGAGAGCATGTTCTCACTGAAATCTCTCCTTGGACATTCTGCAGGGCATTTGTGACTTGTCCCAGCTGTTAGCACCCAAAGATAAAATGCTTGCAGTCACTAGAAACTCCAAAATGCACCCCAGGCTGCTGAGGTAACACTCCAGTCCTCTCGCCACTACACAGGCAGGGACAGGTAGTGGCCCCAGCACTCAGAGGTGAAGCCAAGCAAACTTTTTGGTCACCCTGGCAGCTGCAAGGCTTTATCTGCTTAGATCAGCAGCTCCTTTCCCATGTGTATGGAGGGCTTGGGCTCATCAGAGCTCTCAATTCACTGACACTGCACGGGGCTCTATCTAATAAACATGAAGGGAGCAGTTTGTATTCACCATGCGCTGCCAGAGGAGAGGGATGGGGAAAGAGTTAAAAGTAGATAGACTTTGGCTATCACATAGTACTCCCATTTTTGCCTTCTCATTGCTCACATTTTTTGGCCACAAAAGGATACATACGTTGGAATTTTTTGTTTGGGGGTAGAAGAAATGGGTGTTACATTTATCTGTAGCCATCGCTCTCACACAGCATTGTACGTACTTGTACTGTTAGCCAGGAATCAGCATGCTCAAACAGTCTTATGCACACAAGTAAACAAAGCTTGATGTTACTTAGGCTGTGCTTACATGGTTAGTCTAGTGCAACACAAGTCTGTGCTGCCACTGGCTCAGGCTGCTTGGCTCTTACCTTTACTTCACAAACCAGCCAGCTCCTGCTCTCTGCCCAGGGCTTTCATGCACCAAGAAATCAAGCAGCCAAACAGCCATCCAGATCAGGGAACCAATTCATCTGCAAACAGACCTTTTTTTTCCTGTTAGGTTGGTTTTCAGACGATCAACCTGGCACAGTGTGCAACTGCAGTGGCATCAATACCATGAGTAATTCAGTGGAAAGGAGATGTGGTGGCCTTTCAAGCACAATCAGCTGCTTGTCTGTAGGCTCATACTTGAGTTCTCTTGCTGTCAAAAGGAACTTAGGCACATCCAACTGATCTTGTCTCTCAGATGCTGTATAGAGCTTTTTAGTAGTTTTAAATTCTACCATAAATAAAACTCTATTCTACTCATATAAATCTCTACAAGCAAGTTTCACAAAAGTAATGTTCTCCATGTAGGATGATCATTGATATTATGCAATATTTGTATGGCAGCATGAAGTCATAAAATGCAGACAAGAAAAAGAAAATTACCCAAAATCATTTTATGACTGTAGCTCCAAAAGCATACAGTCATTTCAGAGCTGATTGAAACTCAGGACTTCTTTTGTCATCAAAGTCTGTTGTTTTGAAGTTTGGTTGTAGTCCAAGGATAAAACCAAATGTTTCAGCAATTTATCAATAAATGGTAATCTGGAGGAAAAACAACAATTAAGAGCTATCTGGTTTCCAGAGTCAATTTTAGGACTTTGAATTTTCATTTTAAAATATATCCTATTTTATGGAAGCTCTCTTACTTCATATTTTCCTGTTATTTCATGACTAATCAATAGAATTATGCACTGACTAATACCAACGTGTCATAATATGACATATCATAACTTAAATAGCCTTCTACCAAAAAGTGTGATTTTTAAAACCATTAAGGGCAGTTGCTGCTTAGTACCGATCAAAACATCTTTTTTTCTCTCATAAGACAGTTTGATGCTTTGACACAGAAAAGAAAGGATGATAAAATATTTCAGTCAGCACCAAGTAGAAGCTACTCTAAATTGTATCTAGTATAAAATAAAAAATAAAATTTAAGTGATCGAATGTTTGAACTGCATGTCATACTACATCAATGCCCACAGTGCATACATCTAGAAATAGTTTAAAACAATGAAAAACACAAATAAAACAAAATAGACAATATTTTAAAATAAAAATAACATTACAGTTACGTAAAATTAGGTTATTTTCCAAAACGAAATGTGCAGCAGCAGGGATACAGTAGCAATCCATAAACCATTCAATTCTGCTGCAATTTTTGAGTCCAAATCTGGTTCCGTCTTACTGATGAAAGCATTTTTCTTTGACACTGACCTGATCACTTTTGTGAGAATAGCCAAAAAAAAAAAAAAAAAAAGAAGATTGGCTTGGAAAATGTCTTTCTCAAAGAGAAGCAAATGATAAAAAATATATTTTACCAAATTCTGTTTCTTTAAACACTTCTGTCTTGCTATTAATTAACAATCACGCCTGATCTCTGAGTTTTCTCTAATAACCTCCAGGTCACCTGGAATATACTGGGATAATAATTGAATAATTTGCACCAGCACATTTTAAATGCTGAGATAACCAAATACAATGCATGGCGTCTTCATGACTCTTTCCATTGTACGGAAACATATTTATCTTCAGCTCTGCTGATGCCTCTGCAATGAAAGGAAAAAGCCCGAAACACTGTCCATCTCTTCCAGCAACCTGACATGGACCCACTGAACTGACAAGCAAAGATAAAACTGGAATTTGCAGCTGCAAAGTGCAGAAACACCCTGCAAGCTGCAGTCGCATGGAGACACGTTCCTTCTGGAACATAAGGGCACAGGCAACTCCTCAGAGCCAGCAGCAGGCCCATGCCAAAGTAACCTGCTGAAATACTGGCATTTTTCAGAGAGCGCTCAAGCATTTCTGTTGCTTGAACTGCAATGTAGATTTTATTAAATTATGTTTCAAAAGAAAAAAAAAAAAAAAAGGGCTCAGACCTCGACACACCATTTGCAATGTGTGCAGTAGCACATGGTGGCCATTACATCCCCAGGAACCACCAGGCTCCTAGGCCATTCCAGGACTTACCTAACTGGTTTCCTAATAAACAAATAAACAAACAAACAAAGTAAATAAATAAATTAAAGGTTATTTTAGATTCCAGGTTCAAACAGGTAGACAGTAGCTCCTAAAGCCCCCTCTGTCGCCAGACCACGGGGCAGGCAACACTCACATCATGGCTGCCTCTCCCTGCACACTCAAAAGCTGCCCCATGCCCATGGCCTCCCCCCTGCTACCAGCTGCCACCTCTGCAGCAATGTGGACACGAGGCTTTTTGGGCATGATCCTCGCCTTCCTCTGCTTTTACACAAAGGATGAACATCCCTGGGCTTATCACTGGGAACAGCACAATGTGCTGGCAGGAGGCAAGTCGGAGTTGGTGGGGTGATTATTTTCTCCTTCCCCACCTCACAGAGTGCCTGAGATGTAAGGAAGCCCATTTACATAAACGGAAGAAATTGTCCTAATGAAGAGTGGAGAAGAGAAAACAGCTTCATCACCAGAAGCAGCCCCCCACCGTGCTTGATATTGGATTCTGAGAACCTGCTTCAGACAGACCCCGCAGTGGGATGAAGTCGGAGGCAGTGTCTGGCCATGACAACAAAACCCTGCATTTTCTCAGGGGAAATAAATGTTTGAAGCTGGAGGATGCAAGATCTGTATCTTAATATCACCCCTGATTTAACAGAAAACCATATCATTAAAATGTGGTGGTGTGATGGGGGAAGACCTTGTTCGTGTTGCAACATCTCCTTACAAATCCTACCCTGAGCATGGCTGTCGATGAGGAGAAACAAAGGGGACTTTGTTTCTCACAACCTGAGGATGACAGAGCATTATATGAGGGGAAACTCTGGCACCTGCTTTTAAAATAAGCAGTTGATTTAATTTCTGTGTGTCTATAAAGCTCATATGGGCTACAATGACATGCTCAGATGCAGCCTTTCATCACCAGTGTTTTTCAAAGAGTTTTACAAACTCAGCTGGTTCTGCAAAACTGTATGAGCACACATGCACACTACTGCCTGTTCCTGTGGTGCAGCTGCCCAGTAGAGGAAATAAAACCTCTTTTTAAAGCAGCAGTGCAAGGCAGGAGATAATTTAAGGGAAGTAACAGCATGCCCTCAAGCATCTTCATTGCCCTTGCTGGGACATAGCAGCTCTTGAATATTCATCTACAGAGCTACGTGCTCCTCTTATCTAAACATCCATGGCCATACTGGAACTGCACTGACCCAGATTTCATGCAAGGACTTATAGGGTGCTCAGGTCCTGGCCCTGTAAGATATGTAGGTAGCAGTTCCAGTGAAACCCAAGTACCTGCATGCCTGTGAGGCTCTAAATTCCAGATAACCCAGGCTGAACATCTTATGGACTCAGTTTGGGACAAAATCCCTGCAGCAAAAGCTATCAGGCAATGAATTACCTGACCCAAGGTTACCATTGCTTGCCTTGCAGTGAGTTCTCTCCAGCCTTAAGACCTCCTCATGCCATACCGATGCCAGTCCCTTCCCAGGCAATTTTCCACACAAGTACGAAGCCGGGTGACCTTTCCAGAAGGACACTCCCTGTTGTAATTAGCTACAAGCCAGAGTGTGATCCTCTGGTCCACTATCTGTTGCAGACAGGGACAGCATCTTCTCCAGCTGGCTGCAGAGAGCAGAGCAGAAATGGAGTCTCAGAACACAACAACTGAAACGCTAGGCAGGTGTGTGTATGCTAGCAGGCAGAATTGGGCATACAAGCAGTGAATGGGCAGCAAGTACAAAAGGCAGAAAACACAGACCCAGGTTGCTGTGGGAAGGCATTAGAAGATTATCAGAACCTGGCTTGTGGGTTTTGGTGCCCAGATTTTGGTTAACTTGTTACTGCTGGGCAAACAGTTGGAAACTCTTTGCTTTACAGTGAAAGTAAAGCCCCATTATCTATCCTCAGCCAAGTAGGCAAGCCTAAGCTTTCAGAAAAGTGCCAAGAGTTCAGCCTAAGGAAAGATTCACCCATATAAGTGGAAGTGATCTGAGACAGAAGAGCTTCTTCTAGATTCAGATACCAGGTTATTAGATACAAAACCAAGACCCTAGTCTTTTAGGACCATTCTCCTTCCCCTCTACTCTGCCCTGGTGAGACCACATCTGAAATACTGTGTCCAGTTCTGGGCCCCTCAGTTCCAGAAAGACAAGGAACTGCTGGAGAGAGTCCAGTGCAGGGCAACAAAGATGATTAAGGGAGTGGAGCATCTCCCATATGAGGAAAGGCTGAGGGAGCTGGGTCTCTTTAGCTTGGAGAGGAGGAGACTAAGGGATGACCTTATTAATGTTTATAAATATATAAAAGGTGAGTGTCACGAGCCAGGCTCTTCTCGGTGACAACCAATGGTAGGACAAGGGGGAATGGATTCAAACTGGAACACAAGAGGTTCCACTTAAATTTGAGAAGAAACTTCTTCTCAGTGAGGGTGACAGACACTGGACCAGGCTGCCCAGGGAGGTTGTGGAGTCTCCTTCTCTGGAGACATTCAAAACCCGCCTGGACGCCTTCCTGTGTAGCCTCATCTAGGTGTTCCTGCTCTGGCAGGGGGATTGGACTGGATGATCTTTCAAGGTCCCTTTCAATCTCTAACATTCTGTGATTCTCTGATTCAGGTTCTTGCCATTAGGCCTTGCTCTGTGTTCTTACCTTCTCTAGTCCAGCCTGCAGCAGCCCCACCTGTAGAAGACTGGGATTTTCTTGGCCACACCAGTCTAATACAGACCCAAGGGCTGACAAAGTTCTTTGCTGGCAAACTGGAAGGGGTGGGCCACCCAAGGGCCACCTTAGTCCAGTAGATCTCTCAGCTGTAGCAATAAATATTCATCTCTGGTACCCTTGACTTTGTCCACACTGTCAAAGTGGCTGGCCTGGAGTCCAGACCTGAGCTTGGAGATGTAAGTAGTGAGAACTGGTAGTAACAAAAGTGCTCACTGGAGTAGAGCTTGAGTATAAGCTGGTCCCCTCCTACACCTAACTCATTCCTGCCTAGAGAGCAAACTGCTGCACTCCAGGTAAGGGCCACAGAAAACCAACACAGAGGGAACATGAACAGAGACTTCAGGCTGAAGCGTGAACATAGGGTCTAAAGTAACAGGACAGTAGACATACATTTTCTGTATTTATACCTTTTGATCTCAATTTATGGACAACTTAGGAAATCAAATGTAAAAGTGATGAAGGTCATAACTTGGATCATTTATGTCTATAATTAATTTCTTCCCTCACTTTCTCTTGAAATTTATTCTTCCTGATTAGACCACTTGGGTTTTTTAGTCAAGTGTTTTCTCAATCTACTTCATTATTTTCCTTTGCTTCAAGTCTCCTGCTTTTTTTTACTGAAAAATATCAAGGTTGCCATCCCTCTTTCCCTTACTCCAGGTCTGGTACCTTTTATTTCCCTACATTCTATCCCTTTTTCTGTTGTTAAATGAGATATCTTGCCTCCTACTGATCCTCCAGGGAAAGGCTCTCGGAATGAATAGGCTGGTAATATACACAAAGCTACAAATAAACATAAGAGCTATATAAATACAGATGACTTTTCCTGCAAAGTGTCTCATAAGACTGTTCCTACTAATGGGAAGCTGTATATCAGAGAAATATAGTCATCAGCAGTATAAGACTTAGAAACAAGTCTTCTTACAAACCCAGCTTGACAGAAGCTTCTGAAGCTGACAGGCAGCTGTGCCACCTTTGTTCTGAGCTTACACCTTCCACTTTGTGCTTCTTTCACTCTTACAGCAGTGGAGGATGCAGAGAAGCTTGTCTACCAAAGCAACATCAGAGGTGGCATGAACAGTGGCAAAGACAGTGGGCAGATTTGGAAAAGCCCTACATCTAAAAAGCACTGCCTTAACAATATTTGACATTAAAAGAGATAAGTTGGTTTTATCATGTCATTGTTGGGAGAGTGGAAAACCAGAGATCTCATCCTCCATTTTAATTTTTTTTGAGACAAGGAAAAGATGCATTTCAAAAACTAAATCCATGGATTTCTCCAACACAAAAGTGGGAACCTGCCTCTCTCAAACAGCAAGTTGTAGGACTCCAAGTAGAAACAACATTCGTATTTTACAGTGAGAGCAATTAACCAGTGGAAGAGGCTCTCCAGAGGAGGGACTAAATGAGCTTTCACTTGAAATCTCCATTTGAATTTTGGCTACTTCTTAGAGAGAAAATCTATGCCAAACCAAACTTGTTGTGCCCAACTCAAAACATGGAGTATGGCAATAAGTAGAGTCTGTGGCTGTGGTAGCCAGTAAATTAAACTAAATGATGTAAGGCACCTTCTGGCCCTTAAGGTGTGCATGACTCTATGTAGCCAGGAGGGTGCAGTTCTAAAAAAATGCTTTGAGACTTGTAGTATGCATCACCTGATCTCCTCCATAATCTTTGCAGAGGACATGACAGAAAGTTCCTCAAACTCAGTGGCCACGGACAATCATAGAAGTGTTCAATTAGAAGAACTCAAAAGTGAATAAATTGATTCAGGAATGCATTGAAGAAGAGATGAGAGAAGTATAGAAGAATATGTGAAAATCTAATTATAGAAAGACACATGACACATCTTGAAAGTCAAGTAAGTGCAAGTACCTCTGAATTGTAGGGTTTCCTACTATAGAAAGAGGATTGATATATCCTGTTTGAAATGGTTTGTTTCTGGACAATGAGGCTTACGTTAAAAAATAAAAATGAACTTCCTTATAGTAAAAAGTACTGTAGAAAACCTAGAAGGAACTGGACAAGGGAAAAAAAGAGGATTCAGGCATTTCCATTGAAATTCTGTCCAACCTCCAACGAAGGGACAAAACTTTGAAAGATGTCAGAAACAAATGGCATGTTTATCTGAAGTCAGATAGACTCTTTATCTTTCCCTAAAGATGCCACACAAGGCTGGAGAAGGCAGCAGGCTTTCCATAAACTCCAGGAGGCTCTCAGCTGAACACTACAACGTATCTTCAAATAAAGCACAGACAGAGCAAAGAGGAGAAAACCCCTTGAAGTTAATTGGTCCACCTAGAGAGCCTTGTCTCTGCCAAGAGTTGCTTTTTCTTTTATTTTTTTTTCTCTTTTTAAGAACTCTGTTGTTAGCACTGATCAAAGCCAAAACACTCAAATTCTTAGTAAATCTTCCAAAATTGTTACTTTCACTCAGGTCAAAGGAAAAAAAAGACGTCCGAATCAGGAAATAACCAGTACCTGGGTAACCTGCTAGACTTAATTTTCAGGATTTAAAACAACAACAACAACAACAACAAAACAAAAACAAAAAACCACCCTATTATTTTCAAAGAATGTTTGTTAAAAATATTTTAGGAGAACTCTGCAGAAAGCTCTGGTTTTTGGACCTAGATAACATCAAGCAAGTTGTTGATCCTGTAAATTTTCAGGTATGTGCTTGGCTTTGTGCAAGTAAGCAGCCAGATTGAAATCAACAGGGCAAGCTAAAGTAAATACACATTCTCAGGAGTGTAACAAAGCTGGTGAGGGGTCTGGAGCACAAGTCTGATGAGGAGCAGCTGAGAGAACTGGGGCTGTTCAGCCTGAGAAAAGGAGGCTGAGGGGAAACCTTATCACTGTCTACAACTACCTGAAAGGAGGTTGTAGCATGGAGGGTGTTGGTCTCTTCTCCCACGTAGCAAGTGATAAGACAAGAGAAAATGGCCTCAAGTTGTGCCAGGGGAGGTTCAGATTGGATATTAGGAAACATTTCTTCATGGAAGGTGTTGTCAGGCACTGGAACAGGCTGCCCAGGGAAGTGGTGGAGTCACCATCCCTGAAGGTGTTTAAAATATGTGTAGATGAGGTTCTTAGGGACATGGTTTAGTGCTAGAGTTAGATTATAGTTGGATTCGATGACCTTGAGGGCGTCTTCCAACAAAAAAGACTCTATGATTCTCCACCAGATCCAAGGAGAAATCAGTGACATAGGAATAATACAAAGTATGTGCATTTGTTTCCAGGAATGAGGTACCTTGCTGACCATCTGGACTTCTTAATTTCATCCTTGCAGAAATATCTTAGCAAATACTTTTGGTAAAACCATCTACCATGGACTCCAACTGGCTTCAGTGGGTTTACCACATTTACCATTAAAAGAACCCATAATATTTCTGTGGATTTTCACATGAGGAAGACCACTATTGTACTTTCTTAAATGCCAGCATTTAAGGACCATGTAATTCAAATCATAACAACACTCAGAGGGGGTTCTTGCTCTTCACAGTGCAATTAAGTGATGGTTTTAGACCACAGCTGTTTTTAGAATTCCCATGGGTCAAGAGGAATGTCACGTGCAAGGAGCAATTATAATGCTGTGATTTACAATGCTCTTCACAGTCATCAGCCCCACTTGTCCCTGAGCGATTACTCAGTGTCAGCAGAGGCTGTGGAGAAGCCGGCAGCACAGACCTACAGAAGAAGAAGTGCCGTGCTTCTCAGTAGTGATTCACCCACCGAGCACAAAAAGCCTTCAGAGAAACCTGATGCAGCCTTCTTCAACTGGAAAGATGGGCTGCATCTACTCTGCCTTTTTGACGTGCTGCCCAGCACCCTTTTCATGACCCTCTGTGCTGCCCTGGTCTCAGACTGCCTGCGGGGATGCCGCTGGAGCCCCTCATTTGGTATGACGGGCTGGGAACCTCGTGAGTGGCTTTCCCAGAGCTGCCCAAACCACTTACACACCTGCAGGATGACACAGTGCTGGCCAAACCACCGCACACCCAAACTGCTGCCTGCCCCGCCACACACATCATGTCTCCTCTGAGGTCGCACATCACCCGGTGCACCAGTGCAGGGGGACCACAGCAAGATCTGGCACCAGGGGCAAGTTCCACTTGCTATTGACCATGCCACCAGGCCCCCGGGCTTCCCCGACCCATGCAGAGCCTGGGCAGCACCAGTCAGCACAGCAAGCCTCTCCGGGCACAGCAATGCGTGCATGGGCTTGACACCGTTTTGCCACATGCAAGGTTATCACTCCCCATCCTCCCTGTCTCAGCCAAGTCCCCTCCATTCACCCCAGAACCTAAGCTGCAAAGCCAGGGTACTGCGGAGGGACAAGCCCACCCTGTGCTGTTTCCAACTCAGGCAGGCACCTGTGATGGACTGCACCTTCTGGCACGTAGCAGCAGCAGACAGGAGACCCCAGGCAATGTAGCTCATCCCCTGAGGACAGAGAAGGAGGCGCTTACGAGGATCCATGAAGTGGCTCTGGCCTACCCATTTACCAGCTGTGATACCACTGGTCTCTATCATAGGCCACCTCCCCACACCTCATTCTGGCTTACCACCAGCATTTAAGCCCAGGTCTCCTGAGAAGTTCAGATGGCTGAGCTGGCAATCTCTGGGCAGGGGTAGCAGAGGATGGTGCGGGAGTGCTTCTCAGTTGGTAACTAAGGCAGGAGAGGAGGAGGGAGAAAGACAAGTGCAGGACCAGCACCTGCTGGCCATGTCTCTGTGCACTCTATAATGCCTATGGCACACCCAAGGACCACCAAATGGACATTATGATCAGCTTTGTCAATCACAGGTGACTCCCTGTGGACTGGTGTTCAAAGCACAGCCCGAGACACAGTAACATCTCAGGACAACTGCAAGCATTTAAGTGTACATCAAACAAATACACACTATCTTTTAAAGCAAATCTTGGGCCCATCAGTTGACAATGCACAGCCCTTTCACAGTCCTCTAATCAGAGAATAAAGTTTCCTTCAGATGCATTGCAAATACCTCCCAGCAGCTCTTCCAGTGGATCCAGCCCAGGGAGTGAAACCCTTGACAGCTCTGTCTCTTGATCCACTAAATCACTTTTCAGCAAAGATTAACAAGGATGTCAGTGAAAGCCAGTAGCGATTTCTCAATGCACACGGAGCGTGGAAGAGCCACCATATCGAAGTAGGGGAAATCACTACTGACCTGAAGGTCAGTGTAGGAACCCCAGGGTGAAAGTTCCCATGAATTAATAGCTGACCATAACCGAACATACTAATCGCCCACCTTCAGCTCAGCCTGCATCCTGACAAACAAAACCTTGGGGTCTGGAGTTTCTTGAAAATGACTTTTGCAGCCCAAGATTATGCAGATTTTCCTTCCTGATGATAGTCCTCCTTTCTCTGGCGGGAATCCTAAGCTCTTCTAATGCGGCTCAAATGAATCTGACCAGCATCACGAGTGCACTGGTTGATTTTTTCTTTCATTTATTTTTTCCCTTTGGCTGGGTGCAGTTGTTACGTAATTTTTTTCATCAATATGGGGAGGGCATTATTTATAGGGGATTACAGGGATTACTAAAGCAAACCATTTGCACTTTCCAGTGGCTGGTACAACTTGCAGTATCCTACCCTGCCTCGTAGTTAGCAAATTGGAGGATCAAACAATTTTGGTTTGATTCTCCTCCAGCATGCTGACGCAGCACAAGTCTTGTGTCTACACTTTGAGCATGCTGGGCACAGACCCATACCCATCAGCTGCTTCCAGTACTCCTCTGTGCAAAGATACACGTTGCTTCAGGGCAAGAGGGAGGGATGTGCTTTGTTTTTTCCTCCCCAACATTCTTACATGCCTCTACAGCCTCTGCTTAGTGTGAGTCCCTTCAGCTTCTCCACACAGACCCTTTACTCCTTTGACACCCTTCTCCATCACACTTTTCACCCAGTGTGGTCCATTATAACCATGGCTGCAGCCACTTATTGTTGAACAAGCTGCTCAGCCCCGATCACCCCTCCACCATAGTGCTATGGATCCCAGCACTTCTAAGGTGCCTACCTCCTTGACATTTAAGGAGTGAGTGTATTTCTTCCATGACATTCCCACTCACTGAGCAAGAGAATGGGAATAATGCCCATAAACATCCTGCTCTTTAAATTTTCCTCAGTCATATATCTCCCAGGTAGCAATGCATACAGATGGAACAGATTATATATGACATTTTCATTCTGTCTGTCACATAAAAAAAAATGGTGGTGCACGCAGCCTGCGAGAACACTGACTATGCAACAAGCCTTCTCCACCCTGCCTCACCCCACTGCTGCTTTCAAGGTGAACTGTGAAGGGAAACTCAAAATTGAATCCTTTTTCGCCCTGCATGCAACTTTCACACCAGCCCTCAGCAGAGAACTGAGCTGAACTTACCTCATTACCACAATCAGAAGGTCCACAAGAGCCTGGCATGGGTTAGCCTTTCCTCAAGGTGCATCAACCAGCCTCTGTGTGGAAGCGTCATGTGAATCTTCATCAACAAAAGTTCAGAGGTCTGCTAACCCTGCTAAAGGATGGCCGTTGGGAGAAAGTACATCCTAGTGCTAGGGTACATGTGCTCCTACAGAACTCAGCCAGAAGCCTCTTACTGATTCAGCAGAGCTGCACTATCCCCCCCCAAACCATCCCCAACATAAAATATTGAAGATTTTAATAAGCCAGCTTTTCTGTGTGCCAGCATTCTCCAAACAGGGGTGACCTGGCAGCCTAAGCACAATGAAAAAATAACAGAGATGAAAACCCTCACAGGTTTACAGTGAGCATTAACTGCCATTAAAATGCTTTTAGAAGGCAACCTTGAATACTCCAGAACTGGAATCTGTCAATGCATCACTCCCCCACTTAACCAGCATTCAATAAGCGGTAACTCTCCCACTCCTCCACAGTACTGCACAAATAGCTGTGCAAAGAGGAGCAGCATTAGCCTAAGGTAGTCTACCAGTTGCAGCCTGTGTGTTTTTAAAGGTCTGTTGAAGCAGCACTAAGAAAGCAACACATTACATAGGTCACAGAGAATAACACATTTTTAATCTTCCCTTTGTGCAGCAGTTGGGAAAATGTATGTTTTGGCTTCATATCAATTCCCACTTTCATCCTATCTGAACCTCAGAATTCTAGGAAAGGACACAATAATGATTCTCTTTTAAATTTATCTTTAATCGCAACACTCCCAGCAAATTCTCAAGTATCTCATTTGCTATAGCTCATGTTTTTCTGAGAGCTTCTCAGTCAGATGTTATGTGAAAATCATGCCAGCAACAAAGTTTGAAAAAAGTGAATCATAAAATGTAAAAGGCCGATAAAAAGAACCTCACATTTTAAACAAGAATCACGATTTTTAAGCCCGTGATTACGTGCCACACGTTCAAAGTATCTGGGGGGTTTGCCTTAATGATTCTTAAAGGTTTACACTGGAGACACTGGCAGTGCTGGACAGATCCTAAAAGCTTCTCCGAGCAGAAATACCGTGTGACAGACAGACTGGTCATGTCTTAAGCAACATTTCTATGACTCTAACGGACTGCTTTAAATTTCCAAGTCTTCCTTCATAACAGAGTGTAGCAGCTTACTGAACAGAAACTGATGTCATTAAGCAACAGGTGATGTGTTTCAGTGATCAAAGCCTAGATTCAACAGCAGGAGCCCATGAGTCACGTTGACTGTTGCTGTTCTAACCGCTCCTTGGGTGATTTCCAAAGCAACACATCCTTGTGCGCATGTTGTACCCAGCTCAGCCCTGTAGCTCCAATAGTTTACTCCCGAGTAGAAATCCAGCTGAAAAATTATTTTCAGAATGCCACTAAAACATTTACTGACAGAAATATTCCGCTGACACTGAGGATCCTGAAATTCTTTAAGCTCAGACTATAAACAAATAGCATTCTGATGGACTAGTCTGATGTACGAAGATGCACTCTCGCTCCATGGGAGAAAACCCCTCCACGCACAAGCCTCCTGGGGTCAAGCCAGTGGCCACAGCGAGTGCTTTTCAAGTAATGATGAGTATTTTGACAGTGCAGAGACCTCAGTCTGCTGAAGAAACCTCCAGAGTGCAAGATTAAGCTGAGAGAAAGAGAAAAATCAGGAAATAGGAGTGACTGAAGACATACCTAAGATCTTCACCATAAAACCACTTGTGCTCATTTGTTTGCTGAAGGTTAAGATGGAGAAAACATTCCTGAGCCAGGAAAACTGCCAGATGTTATTTTAATACTTACCCAACTCAGTGTTTGTCCACAATCCACAAACAAGAAAACCAGAGTATCTAGGAGCATAAAACTACTTATTTTATATACTTTGGAACTTAATCTAAGGAAGGGTCGAAGAGCTACACTGTTGGATTCTTCAGTAAACAAAATTTAGAATACTTGTATTCAAACTGCTCAGGCCTTTGGGAATACCAATGCAGTTTGACATTTTAGGTATCTGGCCATGGTTTGGCTCCACAGACTCTTCTGGCTTTCCAGAGACACCACATAGCATCCTGAAATTTTATTCTTGGAGATCACGAGTTGCTTACGACCCAGTGGGACAAACCACCTATCGGCAATCAAAAAGGCAACCGCATCGGAAAGATGTGCCAAGGTTTCCCTTCCTCTGTAGGAAGAATTTATGACCACTCAGGGTACAGTTACTCAGTTTCTTCCATGGCACAACTCAAGACTGTTTGCGCAAACCCAGAATTGATCAAATCTTGTGATAAACTCCAGCGTCTGTTCCTGCATTTACAGCTACTGCGAGAGAAGGCACACACTGTTATGCATTAGTTTCCCAAAATAGCTAACTACCAGTCTGGGTGGCTGACTGGGCTAAACAAATTGCAACCCAAGGCTCCCTCCTTAGCTTCCCCCACCCCACCCCCTATTAAAAAGAAAAATAAAAAATGTTCATATTAGAAACTAACAATTATGAAGAAAATAGTATATCCAGTTGAGAGCCAGCTATTCAGCAGACTTTTTATAAATAAATCCTGCTGCTGAGAAAGCACCAGTGCTTGTGTAACCACGTACCAGGTCCAGCAAGCACAGCTCTGCTTGCGGCCACTGGTTTCAGCGGTCAGTGTTTTGATCCCAAAGGCAAAGACAACTTTCAGTACTTTGGAAGACAGTAACACAGGCCTGGTAACATCTCCTTATGCCTGGTCTTGTGGTCTCCCAGAGACCACTTTCCCTCAGAACCAGCACTGCTGCATTTCAGCTGTGGCCCCGAGAGACACGCTACTGCTGATCAGCTCTTGGGATGAGCTGGGCTCAGGAGCCCAAGTCTTCTGCTCTTGACATCCATCGGTCTTCTGATAAGATCAGAAATGGACCCTGCAGAAAACAAGGGCATGAATGCCTACTGAATGCAGGCATCAACCTAGAAACTGAAACAAATTGAATGCAAAATTTAATACCACACTAAAGGAAATTGAATAAAGACAAACATACAACATTTATATGTGTACAGCCCCTGTTGACAACCTTCTTCATTTTGTGAAGTTGAAAGCTTATATATTTTCCTTTCTACTTAAATAATATCTTGGGCCCAAAGTCCCAGCCAGAAGCAAAGTGACATTAAACTACAGGCTTTCTGTTCACTTTCTATTTGAGAAAAGCTTCTGAGAAAGTTTTAAGACACAGTTTTTGAAGCATTCCATATTTCCCTACTTGTAGTTCACGCTTTCTACACTACAAATCTGAAATTTCAGCAGCCCACCAGAAAGGGCAGCTCAGGGAGTCAAACCCATAACATAGACTTCCAAACCTATAGCTCCTCCTGACTGAGCTCACACCTGCATGAAAGGAAGTTCAGTCCCACAAGCAAAAACTATTGGTAAGAAAAGCTCTGCCAGAAGCAGGCACCAGAGCAGACAGCAACCACACAATTGAAACTGTCAGTAACTACAAAAATAAAAGCACATCTAATATAGATCCCGCTTCACTAAGTGTGTAGTGCATCCCTTCTATTTTTCCAACATTTTTTCCAGGAAAGAAGAGACAAAATGTGGCAGCCCACTTTTAAAAGAAGAGCAGATTTAAAAACAGGAAAACAAACAAACAACCAGACAAACAAACACCAACACAACACAAAAAACACACCACACATTCATTTATGGCTCCTAAACAAAGAGACAGAAAGAAAATTTCCTCTTTCATTTCTCTAATGCACTTTTGCCTTTAAAAAAAGAAGATACTCAGAAGAAACACTGGCTTCTTCTTGCCCCGAAGTTCTGCATCCAAGGAAAAACAAAAAAATAAAAAATCAGCATCTTCCCCCAAAGATGACCCAGCTACCTCTGTGAAAGAGAGGAAAAAAAACCAAAAGAACACCTCGTGATGAAATAACATGCTAGAAAGTAGTCACACCAATGAAAGCTGTCACAGGTCTCTCTGGGAATCTGACCTCGGCCTCCGGACTGGCTCTCCCTTCGGCAACGCACAACGCTGCAGCATCAGAGGAGGCAGCTTCTGGACAAAGCTCCTTCAGGTAAAGAATAACCTCTTTGCAAAATAACATGTCACTGTCAATTTACTTTCTTCTACAGAAATATCTATACACACAGAGTCCTTCAGAAGGAGAAACAGCCAGTGCATTCTTTCAGTAGCACAGGGAGATCCTCTGGGAACTACTGAATTTATATCAGACCAGCAGGAGGTTATACACTACATTAATGTCACCTTTTGTGTGCATGGCTTTTTCTCCCGTTTTCCCAAGAGCAAAAGAGAGACAAAATATACATTAAGACCTTTGTCCTGACGTTTTTCCCAGTTTCAAATGTCCACCTGGGTCTAGCTAAAGGTAAAACAAAGCATCTTTTATTCTTCTGTTCACAAATAAGCATGGTTATTCTCTAACCTGCTACCTGGAAGTTTCTGGCCTTTTCTATAGAGAATAATTTTTTACCTGTACTTTGAACAGAGTTATTACCTTAAAGAAAGTATGACGTGTCTTTTAGCAAAGTTATTTTTTCCTTGTACCTTTTTGGCTTTTAAGAAAATGAGTCAAGTTTTATTTTTAATCATACTTTTATTACCTTTTTCCAAAAACAAGCAAAAAAACCCCTCCAACAAATCACATCCTATACTGCTACATTTACACTGTAGACCTCTTAATCTCTTATGTAAATACACATATTCTGAAATAATCTGTCTTTGGAAAAGAATGCTATTTTTACCATTCTGATGATGGATAAATCTTCATTATCAATGTAATGCTCTGAGAGAAGAGAAAAATCAATTTTCAGAGTTGTCAAATATCAAGATAAGCATACAGATTAAGTCTATTCAAATTATTTTAAACAAAAAGAAACCTCAAATGTTACAATAACTTAAGATAGTGTACTATACCACACACATAACATGGCCAAAACTGATTATTTTTGATGGACACGAGTTATCACAATTGTTTTCGATAGCAGGAAGAAAAAAATTTTTAGAAGGTTTCAAACGTTATTTGGAATATTCACTTCTTCTTGCCCATTAGTTTATCTTCATGGTTGACTGGGATTATGCCACTGCATTCTTCTGTCTTTGATACAGGATGCTTTACAAAAGCACGTCTAATTACATCAATATCACGTCCTAAATGATCCATCATGGCTGATACAATCGAAGGTGGGCCCTCTAAGTCTATCAAAAAATACCTGCAATGAGAAACATACACACAATAAAAAAAAATACCCATACTGCAACAAGATTAATTCAAGTAACTGTTCTGCGGGATTTCTTAAATGAAGCTTTCTAATTTTTTCTTACGTCTTGGTATCAGAACTGTTCGAAATAAAAGCTCAGTATTATCTTGATTTCAAATAAGAAAAGTTCAATTGAAGGAGGCTCAGCCTGAACTTTGTTGCGCAGCACTGCCTACCCAAGGAGATTAAAGAGAGCTCACTCTTGTACCTGTTCTATTCATTTCCACACTTTGATTTGAAGAGCCTTAAAAAAGAAAAAAAAAGGTAGGGTGGCACATTCATTTCAGTTACAACATGCATCCTCCTTCCTCAAATTCATGCCATTGTTTCTTTGGGGACAGATGCCGGTGTGAAACATTTCAAGCTTATATACATACAGGCACATTTCTTCCTTTGAAGTCCTATGTTGGAGTTGAATAGAAATTAAAAAAAAAAAAAAGGCAAGCAAAAGAAACCCAAGGGGATGGACTTCTCCCAAATTAGGCACATCTCTGATGTGAACACACCTTAAATTTTCAGTCCGAGGGTGGGAGCTGAAGCCACATACACACAATGATCAGTTGCGCAGTTGGTACTTGCGTATAATGTCGTGCTGACATTGGCAGGACTGAAGTGTCTTACTTCCACACAATCACAGCACGTCTAAAACACACTGCTCTAGGTAAGCACTTTGTGTCCACCACATAGCTATCTTTGACATCTACAAAGAAAAAGCCGACCGCCTTCCTACAGAATAGGGAACATTGCTCCCCAATAATATCTTGGGTCATCAAGGTTGTTTCTGCAATAAACTTCTTTGCTGAAGAACTGCACCTTCTTCAGGAGCTCAACTATAATTTCGTAAGAGGTTTTTAAAACTCCAGTACACCCAAACAAGCAAAGAAGTGTTCCGCACTTCACGAACCCCATTTCAGACAAGGGACACAACTACACGCTGCACACTAATTTAATCTCAGGTATGCAAATTCAGATCCCATCTCTTAACATTAAATGTACCTTAATTCAGTAGGAACATTATGTCTGCTTTTCCTGCAAGTTATGAGCAATCTGGTGTTAAACATTATACTAGTGACAAAAAAAAAAAAAGTAAGCTATGTCACTGGCCACCCCTCCTCCGTTGGAACGCTGTGAAGGAACCAGCCTTGTCAATGGAGCTGTAACCAGAACACTTTTTAATCGTTTTGCCTGCATTTGGCATGGTACTATCTACAGTACAGTAAAAAGACACTGCAACTGTCTCAGAAATCCTTCTGAAGATAACTAACCACCCACCACATTTCAAAGACTATCAGTAATTTAAAGGCTACATGTACAGCACAGCACTTCGCACCTAGCTATTTCATTTCAATCTTCATGCACCCTCTCACTAAAGCTCCCCTGTCCACCTAGTCCACTCAAGCACACCTCCCCGTGAAGCATCAGTATAACTTGAAAGTGATATCCCTGAGATGAAGTCATTTTACCTGAGCAGGATCAAGCATCCCGGGCTGATTTTAAAACTGTACCTACTAGAGAGGACTTTATCCTGCAAGAGGTCTGGATTCTCACTAAGTCAGCTATAGTGTGAGCATCACACTTCACAGTCCAACTTCATAAAGGTGATCTTGAACAGCAAGTCCACAAGACTAGAAGCTGAACTGGGGAGCGTGGCCAGGAAATACAGGAGATGGGGGCATGAACAATGGACACATTTGTGTTCTTCATGCCACACAGAGTTAAGTTCCATCCAACTAAATGTGTTACGTCAAAAATATTATGCACAGAGTAGACTTGTTGGGCCAGAAATGACTCAAGCAGCGTGTGCTGGATTACAGCACAGGGGTGGAAACCACCCAGGGAAAACACAGTGAAGAAGCTTCTCCTTAGCCAGACATCCTAATTCTGAAAAACTTAATAGCCACAATGCTGCTATGAAGTATTTTTCAAAAAGACCAGACTGAAGCACCGAATTCTCTTATGTGAGGGGTCTTATGACAAAAAGAAGTCTCTCTCTGCAGCCCATACTGAAGCAAAGAGTCCTCCAGAAGAGATGCCCAGCTGGTGTGGGCTGCAGCAGAACGTCACTGAAGCCAAGGGATCAGTGCCAGGTCACGTCAGCGAAGGTGCTGCTCCTCTGACAGCAACAAGGCTGACTGAGAGCTACAGGAACAATGTGCCTCAAGAAGCAACAATAATGTGCAACAAAGCTCTGGTGGGTTTGGTGCTCCTCGCAACTCCTCATAGGCTTCAACTGGGGAACAGGATTCAGCTTAATACATGTGGAAAACAGAACTGCCTAACGTTTTCCTGTATCCAGAAGTAAGAGATGCCACCCAACTAAAAGTTCGGGGACAAAAACAATTTTTAAGCTTGTAAAATTCATTAGAAATAATCCACAGCAACATCTGAAAGATGTACACCCCTTAAAAAGGGAAAGTAGTATTTTCTGTTAAAGACATTGGTAAATTTAACAGATGACTCTTAACTCTTCTCCTTGGGAAGAAGCCTTCCAAATCCTCTCGCAGTTGCACCTAACAGAAAGGAGGATGGGGGAAGAAATTCTAGCTGGTGATGCACCTCCACTTTCAGGCCCCCTTCCCTTGGCAAGACCATTCATCCATATTTCAAATCGTGCTCTTTGCTGCACCATTTTAGTCTCACAATTTCTCAAGAATTTAATCTTGTTTCTGCTTGCAAGACATATGCTGCTTTTCATTATGCTCCTAAAAAGGCAAGTGTGTGTTTTATTTTTTTTTTTCCTCCAAAGGCTGCTTTGCAACTTTGTGCTTTCTCTCACATTAGCAAAGGGTGGAAATTTCCACTGACGCACTGTTGATAACTGAAGGAGAAGGGGGGGATGGGAGGATGAGCTTTTACAGCATATCTTTATGACTCCTCGCAGAATAGGTATTTTATCTGAGGACACAAAACTGCAGTAACTGGGGACAATGTGAGTTTTCAAAAACAACCACCACTCTTCAATGTTATCAAGCAACGATTGCTTTCCTGTACCAAAAAAAGACAGAAGGAAAAGAGGGCCAGCATGAAATATATATCTATTCCTTTATTAAAGAAACAGAAGAAACTAATGGTTGCAAAAGCAATAACCAAACACAATTGACAATGCAATCCTTGAGGAGATCTGAAACCCCTTCCCCACCAAATATAAACATTTAAATCAGGCATCACAAGGCCAGGGTTTTTTTTTAACTCGCTCACTCACAATGCAGCAACCTTAATTTGAGGCAGTGATCTATGACCTAATACGCAGTGCTGTAGCTACTCTTTCTGTAGTAAACAAACACAAATCCCAGAGAGGCTTAAAGATAGGGAAAAATACAGGATTGCAAGAGGGATACCACCTCATTCTTGCAAGCAAAAATGCAAAAGCATTTAGGCTCTCTAGTAGTCGGCCGAGTCACCAGGGGAGAAATGCAGGAAAATTCCACTGATTCACTATGAGACCAGAGTTATTTTTGTCAGCCTGCTCAACTGTAAATAGAAGGATGATTTAAATACAGGAGAGCAGACTGAAACATACTAAAACAATGCATGAACCGGGAAAAAAAAAAATAATCACACAGTCTCAAAGGAGAACATACCTTCGCATATGAAGGGAAAAAAAAAAGCATTTTATCTTTTTTAACATACTCAAGCCAGAAATTGTTTGAGCCTTGAGCCTTAAGGATACTCAAATATTTTGCTTTCAAATGAACAGTCTTGGACTTCGAAAAACCCTGAAAAGCACCTGGATCAAAACTCACGTTTAAACCCTCCTAGAACAGGACTCTGTCAGCTTGGGGACCTGAGAACAGAGCACAGGTATGGAGGACTTGGAAGAGGATGTGTGGTCCCATGGTTGTGCCAAAAAAATGTCTGTACGCTTAAATTTCTCCTCTACACAGTGGCGCTTAGTTTATGTAAGCTTCCTCAGTGGAGAGGTAGAAGATAAAAAGGAAGGAAAACACTGTGACAAACAGGTAGAGGTGAAGCATTGGGCAGGGCAACAGCTTGCCTGGAGGAAAACAAGCTGAGCCACTCGCATGAGAGCAGCTGGACACTCGTTTTCAGAAAGGTAATCCTACATAAATGAAATTGGTTTGCTGCCTCAGTGATCCCTTTATCTTCGGGACCGCTGCCTTGCTCTGAAGAGAGGTAGTTTGCTTTTCTTCTCAACTCTGGTCATCGCTACCCTTCCTTAGCAGAGCAGGCAGGCAAGTTCCTGCTCAGAAGGACTCTAATTTTGTACCTGGAAGGACTAGTATACGTGTTACTTTTAGCTTTTAAAAAAACACATATGGAATAGATGGACGTCCGTTGAAAATGACAAGAACAGCAATGGGGAAGTACAGTTCAAAAGCTGGTACCTTAGTAACTAGACTGTGTCACAGCAACAATGCAAATAATTCGTAACGAGCAAGTACTCTGGGGAAAAAGACATTTTACCATCCAGTCTTCAGGAACTTCATTTGCCAAATGCTATACATAGACACCTGTTATTTAGCTAACTAAATAATGGAAATACATCTTATAGCATATAAGCATATAGCATATAAGCCTAACATATTTGGAGTATTAGAGAAGTTATGTTCACTGGGCAGCATTTGAAAATGTTATGAGTGGGCCTGAAGTTAACACAGCGAATATTCATTCTGCTTGTGCCGCTTCTCTGCTTTCTGTATAATTCACAGCTTAAAAACCACCAAAACGGCGACTGATTGCCATCCCACCAAGCCCACTTTTTAAGAGCAGTCATTGCACTTAACCAACACGCTTGCGCAAGGTCGCTACAGAATATAGCGCATCAGAAAATGATACTGGTGCCTCAACATCACCAAGTATTGCACTGTGCGATTTCTTCTAAAAAGCACCAAAATTGCAAATTGCAATCCAAATAAGAGAAGGTGAGGGGAAATTTTTTTAAAAAAACAAAAAACAACCCACACACCAACATTTCAGTATTCTGACACCTGAGGCACATGCACACTTACATACATGTACATGTGGATTTTAAGGAAAAGTAATGGTTCAATTCATCAATGAAGAAAGCCCCATCTAGTGGAAGAAGACAATCAATTTAGCAGAAAATACTACAAATGTGCACAATACTCAAATATTCAAACTGGTTTTGATCTCATCCAAGTCCATTAGAGACCCAGACCTCCTTTTTGCTGAAAAAGATCAAGATGTTCTAAAATCCGAACAGAAACAAACAGCACAGGTTGTGCATTAGCTATAAATTTAGTTCAGTGGCATTAAGAAAAGAAGTCTTGCAATCCCTTTCATCTGTTTTTCTTTCCTCCTCTTTGGTCTTCAACCACCATGAAGATCTACCTGAGTGAAGCTAAACAGGTCAGTACATTTATCTGCAGGATGCAGTCCTTTCTGCAATAGTTTGTATTTTCCTAGGGGGTGGGGACAAGAAAAGGTTGTTAAAACTTGTAAACACTCCAGAGAACAATTCTGATGAATAACTGTAATTTTACTCTTACAAATAAAACAAATAAAATTTTATCCAGACAGTGGTGGTTATTGGAAGGCACTTCAGCATCTCCTGTCCACACAGAATACCATTCTGCAAGAAGCCGCTTGTTTAAAAATAAGTTGTGTAAGTACAGTTCCTAAGCTCAGATACTTTATGGAAAAGGGAGAAGTTTGAACATGTAACGTAATTTACATGGACACGTTTCCAAAATATTCAAATCTCTTAACATGATGCACAATTACTGAAATACTCCTCTTCATAATTAACTATTTCTAGTGCACTGGGCCACCAAGACACGATGAAATGAGAGTCATGCTCCCTTGCCTGAGCACCTACTTTGGCAAAAAATGTTACGTCATGCACCACATAATGAAGGCAAAACACAAGGTGATGCCAAAGGAGGACCGACTGCTTCAGCCCCTAAACCACCCAGAGCATGTGGGAGTGATTTGTGGGAAGGCCAGGGTGGCCTCCCAGCCTTCCCCACCATAGCAGAGAGGAAGCCAGTACTGAAGTGCTTCTAGCTCCTGGGCAGCAATGGCAGCTCTGCAGGGCCTGGAAGCCAAATTGAGTTAATCATGCTGCGTTCTTGCCTCCTTACCTTGTCGTTTTCATAGAATCATTTAGGTTGGAAGAGACCCTTAAGGTCATTGAGTCTAACCATAACCTAACTCTGGCACTAAACCATGTCCCTAAGAACCTTCTCTACATGCCTTTTAAACACCTCCAGGGATGGTGACTCCACCACTTCCCTGGGCAGCCTGTTCCAATGCTTCAAAACCCTTTCAATGAAGAAATTTTTCCTATCCAATCTGAACCTGCCCTGGTGCAACTTGAGGCCCTTTCCTCTCATCCTAACACTTGCTACTTGGGAAAAGAGACCAACACCCTCCATGCTACAAACTCCTTTCAGGTAGCTGTAGACAGCGATAACGTCTCCCCTCAGCCTCCTTTTCTCCAGGATAAACAGCCCCAGCTCCCTCAGCTGCTCCTCAGACTCATTTTCCCCCATCACACAGACAAGTCCACAGCACAACTAACGTTGCAACCTGGATTTTCTGACTCCTGAATGCATCAGATGCTATCTGTATATACCCTGTGCTCCTCAGTGGGTCCTGGCAACCACCAGGGTCCCTGCACATATCCTTCAGAAAATTCCCCCTGCATGCGTGAAGATAAGCTCCCAAAATACAATTCAGCATGAACAAAAGTAAGACCTGAGTTTGCTATTTCAGAGAACAAGTGGGCTGATGAGATATCTGGGAATGAACAGCCAAACAAAAAGATTAAGAGACAAGCAAGCAAATAACAAAAGAAAATTGCCATTTTTCTAAGTCAGATTTGCAAGGGAAAAAAAAAAAACAAGGCAACGAAAAACTGGCAAATAGAACATGGAAATTGTTATGATAATCAGAATTACACGCGGTTTAGCTGGAGAACTCACAAATAAGCTAAATGAAATAATAAAAACATGGGGAGAAAGGTCTAAAAACATTACTGTATTACAGGTAGATTTAATAGGGGAAAGCACGTACACACACAAAATGAAGGGGAAGGCCACGGTGGTCTATCAGTTTACAAAACCATACTAAATCTGAGCACTGACCAGGCTGTTGCACATAATCTGTTCTACGACGGAGATAACAACAATAAGAATGGAAGCAATGTTGTGGGGCAGGAAGAAGGGAATAAAATCACTAGTGACAAATCTCTAGGGGATAGCAAGATACACACTATCCAAAACCCACTTACACCCCGGGCACTTTCTACTCCTGAAAGCCTCTGTGTCATCACTCCTTCCAGTTTAACCAATTCCTGATCTGCAAAAAGTTTGAGCCAACACCTTCCCAAAGGAGTGTCTGGATCTTATTTTCTTAAAGATCTGTTTTGGAGCCATTCTTGTACCATCTCCCCTGAAGTAAAAATAACCTACATACCAACCACATCCCCCAAACCACCTCCTTTATCTGATGCCCTGAAGCATGAAGTGTCACTAGCATATGATTAAGGGGTAGCCTGGCAAGGCCAAAGAAAACAGGTATGCCACAAAGTGCAAACCCACAGACTGTGCCACGGAGATCTATCATTTTACACGCAGTTGCAGTATTCTCCAGTTTAGCGCTGACCAAATTCACACAATAGCTCTGCAATGGCATCACCCAGCCCCAGTCTGGATGCTTTATTTGAAAGCTTCTGAATCATCTTAAGCAGCAAACAAAATCCATGGTTCAACATTCCTCGAATTCAAATATTGATACACACCTTATTTAAATCAGTTCACTTTTGCTTGTTCCAGAAATAAGCACCTCTGGACAAATGTAATACAGTATTTTAAAAACATACACCATGTTAAAAGCAATTTAAATACAACTCATTAAAAATTATAAACAAGTAGTGGCTAGTAAACAAATACTTGGCACAAATCTATTGCCCATTAGGAGATAACAGCTAGGAATCTTTCTTTACTTTCTTCCACTGTTTATTCTGAGACATGGTGGCCACGGGCAAGTCACTCAGGCTCAATGCCTCAACTAAACTTACATACCTAAACCATACTGGAATCAATGTGCCCTTGTCACATTTTATTCAGTGATAAAGTGAATAGTATTTATTACAATTTTGTGAGATGTTACTTGAATCAAACTCTTAAATACTTTAAAAGAAAAGTTCTACTATGGCAATTAATACCGTAAAGGTCAATTACTAGCTAATTCAACTTTAGTTTAAAATATCAGTAAACTAGTGATGCAAAAGTTTGATTCTTCAGACATATCCACATAGTTCCCAAAACATACTATTTTCATAATTACTTAAATGCAAAAGCTGTCAATACTAAGTCTCTAAAAAAAGTAGGGTGTTTTCTGCCAAAAGAGATGCATTTAAAAAAAAAAATCTAAATTTGTTTTAATATACCCTCTATGCACATACACCACCTGTTCAGTGAATATAATTTCCTGAGAAGAAACAAGTCAATTATGTGTATGATCTGAAGTCTTCAAAGCTGCCTGGGAGAGTAAAACTGCTCATTCCAGTGACAGCTGTGGGCCACAATCCCCTACAGCAGGCTTTGAAAAGAATCTGAGCTTTGCAGATCAATTGCAGTAAAATTCTCTTTCTCTGTGAAGTCTCCTGGATATTCTTAAATTTATAATGTGCCTATATTGCAGTATATCCAGGACAGATGATGCTGAAGCACTACAGAACTCAGAGGGACAAAATGCTTTATTAAGTAGAGAACTATCCTCCCTACTGACCTATGAATATGTATTTTCCAGTTTAATTCATTACTGTTCACTAAAGACACCACCAAAACCTGCCGAAGTCCAGCAGTAGCTTTGCTGTGCACATCACACTTCATGTGTCTTTTCACTGTATATAAAGACTTGAATTGCAGTTTAAAATGGCATTAACTAAATGGGAGAAGGATGACTACCAGGAGCACATCTTGGTTGGCCTGTGAATACCTGGCACCACCTTATCGATGGCCCTCAAGGTAAGAGACACAGCCTGCATGGCTCTGGGAGTTTTACATGGCAGCAAAACCAGGTCCCTGTGCTGGTCAGAAAGGTTGTTTTATTCTTCAGGCAAACACACCACACAGGTGTGGGGATCCCATGCCATTCTGAGTGACAGGAAGATGGCTCATGCAGCCGTCACTAGGACAAGAGCTGTTGCTAAGAGATGCTATTAAGCTGTGACCCGTGCTACGGCTATTGCATTTCACTAATTTTCATATCATTTACCAGCCAGCAGGTCCAAGTAACTAATGCATTCAGCATACATCATAAGTCTCCAACCATCTACATACTATTAGAAAATAAACTAGCTGAAGCTCTGCTAAGAATCACCTTTTTTTTAAAAAAAAAAAAAGGAAAGAAAAAAAAAAAGGCAAACAAATCTCCCCCAAAATTCGAAGCTTTGAAAGATTCAACACTCTCCCCCCAAGAGACATAGTATATTATTTGCAGTCTCACAGAAGCCCTTTCAGTTACTTCAGAAAAAGCCCAGACTAAGGAAAAGGTGACACACTCTGTACTACTTAATACATCACTGTACATCAACTTGATAAGAAAGGGAACATAGAATTAAAAATTGGCTATGAAGGAGAAAAGACCTTAGGATTTCTTAGTAAGGAACAAGTTTAATTCAGCTTAATGAGGTATCTTGAAAAGCCTTTTTTTTTTCTTTTTAACTTTGTCCTGTTAAAAAAAAAATGATTTCTTTTTACAGATGCTGAGAAGTAGAAATGACTGATTTTATAAGGTGGATCAAGAACTGACTTTTCACTTCCTATTCCTAGATTATGTTTAATATCCTGAGTAACTTATTCTCCAGCCCATATAAAATACTGGATGGTATACCAGGAAGGCAGCATACCCTGAACTGCAATCTCCCCAGCAAATTCTACAGAAATACAATTCCCCCACATTACCAGATACTGAAACTGGCTGCTGCTTCCCCTTGTAATATCTCGTTTCTCCTGAATTTGAGTTCTCCAATTAAAAGCACACAAAACAACTATTTCCTGTAGTAGCCTCTTTCAATCACTTCTCCCTTTCAAGAAGCCAAGCAGTTTAGGGGAAGGAACTGTCACATTCAAATAGAGAGAAACCAAATCCAGCGCAAGCAGAACAACTGCTGAGCATTTAGAAACACTTGAACTGGGAGGTGAAGGAGGAACAGCGACAGTGACATAAATCTGATGGCTTCCTGCCCATGTTTCAAGACACAATCGCAATCATTTGCTGCTGAAACCTTGCCTCATTCAGAACACAAAATAGATCTGCTCTGAGGACTATACAGAGAACAGATCCCCTTGTCCTGCTTATTAAGTAGCTAATCTGCTACAGTAAATGAGCTAAGATAGTTTACATGTCTGAAAGATCCCCTGGAGAAACACTTTCTATTCATCTCTGCTACACGGTTCTTGTGATGCTGGTTACTGTCTTATCCTGTCCTGGTTCCCCCATTGAAGAACCCAAGAGCTGATCTGCAGAAGCACTGCCACCCAATCCAAACAAAAACTGTCATGTGAAGTGGTGAAATGTTAGAGCGTGCTATGTACTCTAGAGAAAAAAATCTAGAATCTAAAAGTCTCAACTTCAGCATCCAAAACTAGCGGAACTTTGTTCCTCTGTCTTAGCTACCCACCTGTACAACAAGAGTAGCATCAGCTCCTTGTTCTGCTGAAGCAATTGCACAAGATTTTAAAGTTCATAAAAATGCTTATACTCCAAAAGAAGGACAAGGTAATTAGTAATTCTGTCTTGAGATAAGGCTTTGATTAGCTCCTGTGTGTAGGCAGCAGGACTTCATCATAAAACGCAAAACTGGCAGGATCAAGCCATGGTTTTGTGCTGGTTTTGGCTGGTATAGAGTTAATTTTCTTCATAGTAGCTAGTATGGGGCCATGTTTTAGATCCATGCTGGATACAGTGTTGATAACACAGGGATGCTTTAGTTATCACTGAGCAGCGCTCACACAGAGCCAAAGCCTTTTCTGCTTCTCACACCACCCCACCAGCAAGTGGGCTGGGGGTGCACAACAAGCTGGGAGGGGACACAACTGGGACAGCTGTCCCCAGCTGACCAAAGGGATATTCCACACCATATGACATCATGTTCAGCATATAAAGTTGGGGGAAGGAGGAACATTCACAGTGATGACATTTGTTTTCCCAAGTAACTGTTTCCCATGGTGAAGCCAGGCTTTCCTAGAGATGGCTGAACACCTGCCGGCCCACAGGAAGTGGTAAATGAATCCCTTGTTTTGCTTTGCTTTTGTGTGCACAGAGGGTTTTTTTAACTATTAAACTGTCTTTATCTCAACCCACAAGTTTTCTCACTTTTACTCTTCCAATTATCTCCCCCATCTCACCAGGGGAGAGTGAGCAAGCAGCTGTTTAGGGCTTAGTTGCTGGCTGGGGTTTAACCACAACGGTTTTGAATGACACCATAGAGCAGGAGTGCAAGACAGTGATGGCCACACCACCATTGCTTTCAGTTAAGTAACAGGCACATGGTGGAGATTTCCTCCCCTACCCTTTCTGTCAGCCTGCTGTAACTGGCAGCTGTCACCACTCCCACTTTGCAGGAGAATTAAGAGGTCCTCAAAAGAGGGAGTTAAAGCATGAGTCACCCCCAAGGAAATGATTCAAGAAGGGCTTCATAGAAGTTACACCTCTAGAATCACCTTCCTTTCCCCAGTGCCAAATGCCTCTCAAGGAAGACAGCAGGTAAGCAGGTTGGCCAACCATCCGATTACACACAGTTGCATTACAGGGATTAGGGGGAACGTGTCGCTAATTGTTACTTTGATTACCGCAGGCAGCCCCAGCACAGCGCAGGTTGCTTAGCAACACTTCTCAGCCCTTGTGAGAGCCAGCATCCATTTCGGTGGTAGCCTCGAGGAGCAACACCACACCGGCATCAGCGAGTGGGGGGCGCAACCCACAGCACCTTCCTCCAGCACCGCAGAGGAAGCCTGACATCCAAAATGCCAATTCACAGCTTCATTTACATTTATCATGCTTCCCATAAACCACACGGTCATCTTTAACATCCTTAATAAAAACTGTTATCAGAAACACAAGCAAGTCTTAGAGGGTACACATGGCAATTAACATTTAGTTCAGATGCATTAGAGAAAAAGAATCAATCCTGCCAATTAGCAACCAGCAGATTAAGTACAACTGTTATCAGTAAACTGATTGACTGGCTTGGAAAACGGTTACGTAAAAATGACTGAACAAAATAACATTGTTCATGTTGGGGAAAGTAGTTCTGCAGGCCTGGACTAAGGCTACTCATAACACAACAACTAAACACAAACAAAAAGCCAACACCACACAGAATAAAAGACACAAAACACTTGAAGGAGAACGCACGCATGCACGCATAGCCACACACCACCTCACTGGGATCACAGACATCACAAGTGGGCACAAGGAAGACCAAACAATGAGAGTTACATATGTACATTTATAAAGAAGCACCTAAAGGATTTTAAGTAAAAACTTATCCTACATACCCTCCTCTTCTGTGGCGCTCCTTGTGCTTGGAGATTTTGTAAGGTAGAGACTTTTCTCCCAGGTTTTCTAGGTTCCTCACAACAGCTCCTCTCTCCATAAGAGCCTCAACAGTGCGCTTCAGCACAGCTGCAGTTTCAGGCTTTAAAAGAAAACAAAAATAAAAAAAAAGAGAAAGCAGGCAATGTACACAAATCTGGTTATTCTTATTATGTGATTAGAAGGGAGACCTTTACTTGCACAGCTCAGCACTGGAAGAGATCGCTCTGTAACCCAGGAGGGCAAAGAAGAAGCAGACCTCCTCCTATGGAAGACCATTTTTAAGAACAAACAGCCAGTTCCCCTGTGAATTATGGCAGCAGCAAAGATTTCAAAGTCAGCCCCCAATAACAACAGGAAAAAGGAAATACTCAATGGATTTAACTCACCTGGTATCACTTTGGCTGACCCTTGAACAGGTGTATGTGGCAGAGAGCAATTATGAACTGCAACAGTTTTAAGTTTCCTGGACCATCAAGGCTCATTAATATTGTTAACTGTAATATTTAAAGTGAACAGTGTGGGGGAACACTAATCCATGGCTTGCTACAGAGACAACAAATAGCACCACATTAATTTTATGTGGTCATTTCAACTGCATGTGCTTAATAGATATTTGGACCCTTGGCTACATGATTGCACATCTCATTACTTTTGTACAGCCAACATCCAAGCCCTTTTAAGAGTTAAGGAACTGACACACAGTAATTAGTCTAACACACAGAGATTTCACACCTTAAAAAACAAGTTTGAGGGACAGGCAGCCAAAAAACAGTAGGTAAAACAGATGCAACTGTTCTTGCTCATTGCGTATCAGAGCTCTTTAGAGTGCTGAATCATTTCTGTAACGACGCACAACAATTTCTATGAAAATGTTAATAAAGTTCAAATCAGAATGTTTTGAAAACAACTGCAAACTTGTACACTCTCAGCAACAAGAAGTATTCTAAGAAACAGATCTCCTACAGAAAAAAATAAACTAAATGGATGTCCAAGTGAATACAAACGAGACTGTACAGCTTTATCTCCCAACTCTTGCAACATTTCACAATAAAATATATTCCCAAGTCTACCTGTCCACTGAGACAGCAACAGATGTAAATGGAAAAGTAATGAAAGAGCTGATTTTCAGTTTTATTCAGATTTTATTTTGTTAAATCTGACAACCATAATATTTTCACTGTCTCTTCTGAGCCAGAAGAGAACTTGTGAAATCCATCAAGCACCTTATGTGTGACTGAAAGTTAATTTCTTAATTCTAAGGTAGAGATGAACAACATAGCTAAGAAAATGTCCAGACCCCTAAATGGAAATTGGTGAAAAAGGTGGTACCAGAACTTCACAACATGAAATGCAGCTCATACTCTGGCATGTGAAATTTCTCTTTCATTTTCCTGAGGATACAAGGTGATATGAGAGAGCCTCCAAACGCAGAGCAAATTCAACGTACATTTGGCAACGTTGACTTCTCTTTCAAAGACCTGAAGTACAGATGGCGTGAAACGTTTTCTCGTTTCCACAGGCTAACTGCCCTGTGGCAGTCGAGACTCAGTCACAGGTTCACACTCATTGCTCCTCACTATTAATCAGAAATTTCATCTCCCCCTCTCCAGCAGCATAAACTATTTGGGAAATTTATTTTCAACACAAAGAGCCTAAACAGTTATAAGGTCAGCAAAAATGCCTGGACTCTTTTTTATAAACATATATTTAGACTGTATTGTAAAACAATTATGAGGACCACTGTCAAGGTTTAAAGTTTGTTCACATGTAAAGAAATGTCACTACCTTGACAAAATTCTTCAATGCATTAAAACTATTGTTCCTCACAACAGACAAATATTAAAGGTGTTCTCTTCTCACAATATGAAAAGTTAGGATGAAAGGATTAAGAGAACTTATGGATTATACTGTGTTAATTCAAATAATATTTTAGCTCAAAATCAGGAATAAAAGTATTTTTCGGTTGACTTAGGATGGCTGCCTCCATTATCACTCATTAGATTTTCAAGTAAGCACCTTTTGTGCTTAGGACTGCCTTCCTCAAAATGTTTGCAGAACTGAATTGGTCTCTTTACAGATCTTTTTCACCTCTTGCCACAAAGCACACCATTCCCACAAACGTTACAAGAGTCTGAATTTCTGAGATTTCCAAAATTCCTTTACACTTGCCTGAAACAAAACCAGTGTATTCAAAACTTACAAAGGAGAGACAGACAGATGGTCAGGCACACCATAACTATACAGTGCTCTGCTAGAAAAATAGCATAAAACCAATTCTGTAAAATCATGCAGGCACTCACATGTTGATGCTACACCTGATGATGCTGATGAACTGATGATCCTGACCATGTTAACACTTTAATTTCCCCCTTTAAATCTATCTTGCCTCTCAAATACTTCTGCATACTCTTATAGAATACTTGAATCAAATACTACAGAGTATTCCACCATCACAAGACTGGATTCTTAGTCTTTTCTATAAGCTTATATTCTCCATCGCACCCGTGTGTTGTTTTGCCACAGCAGAAAGCATTTGTTCAAACTTATGCTACTGGAGAAATACCAGCAAGAGCCAGAGAAAGGCAACAGCTCTGCTTTCCTTGACCCAGACCTCCACACATGCCAAAACACGAAGGGTGAGAGAGGAACACAAGCTCTTCTCTAAAGAAAGACTTTTCCCATGAAGAATTTCTACCCAAGCTCCTTATTACTGTTTTGGTTCAACTCACATGGCACAAAGGTGTGAGAAGTTGGCCCAAACTCTAGACAGGTTTTGTGCTGCTTCCATCACCACGCTCAAACCCATCTAAATCAGGAGCTACGGGTGAGACTCCCTGATTTGGTATGAAATAGCAGCTTCACACAGGTGAGCCAAAAGGTAGGGTAACAGAGCTGCTAGTGATATCCATAGTTTAACACTGTAAGAACCATACCAGAAATCTGGGTTCAATAAAAGGGGGACAGGAGGGGACAAAGGTATTTGTGAAGCAGGCACTGAGTTAAGTAATATTATCCAGAAGGTTTTGATTTGAAACAAGAATCTGACACTGACCATTAGGATTTTACTTACCCACATTAATAAGGGAAATAAGCAGTTTTAGAAGAGAAAGGTCAGCTAACCTAACAGTTTAATATATTTATGCACTCAGTACACCTGTAGCGCTTCCAACCCCAGGCTGGAAAATACTTTCTTGGAAAGCAATAGGATCTGCCATTCAGGTCTTCTCCCACTGAGCCTGCTGTGTGTGGTTAAGTTGCAGAAGCCTCCACTGCGCTCAGGCAATTATTGTGGGAGAAATCTGTCAGGTCAGTGAATAAAAATACTGTTAAGTTTACTGTCACTACTTGTCTCCTGCTCCCATAAAAAATGCTGATCCGGAAACAACATCTGTTCAAAAGAGATGTTAATTGTGTGTGACCTTTAGACACACAGCTGTACGTCCACCAGTGGAGTTGTCTGACATACCATTCTTAACCATGCAGATTTAAGTTAAATGTTATTGCATAAGCTGACTCCTTTACATCCCTCATACCCTCAAATGACACATAGGGTTTTTGTCTCCTTTGTGCATGCCAACAGATCAGCACATTCCCCGAGTGGCTGCATGTCCAACATGATCTGCAGTTTCTAAGCACAATGAAGCCTAAGATCAAGTCCCATATATTTAAAAACAAACCAAAATAAAAAGAACAAGAAAAGAAAGCCACAAATTTCTACATTAAAGATTGTAAGATATTACACGTTTTTGCAACCTCCCCACTTGTGGATGTACTTTGAAAACATAAACTAATTGTTGGTTTTGAAAGCTTGTCACTGTAATCCCTCTCATTCCTCCTCTCAAAAAAAGATCATGGTTTACCATAGCTTGCCTAAGGCCATCAACCAAACTATATATAGGCTAGCCTTTGCTAACCATAATATCCACAGACACAGGTTCCTTGGTTTGCCTCAGAGCCAGACCAGTTGAGGACGTAGGAAATGGTATCGCCTGGCTCCCAACCCAGGAGCCACAACATTTTTTCCTGAACAGCCAGCAGTAATTTCAGTACCGCAGATGTGGGAAAGCAAAGATGGGGAAGAGAAAGGGAGAAAATGGAAGGTGGTGCCAGGATATCCGTGCTGGGGAGCAGGGAGCGCTAACAAGAGCATTTAAGCCCTGGTTTGTAATTCTAGCCCTTGTTCCCCACTCCTGTGTGTATAGTCAAGCCAGAGCCCTTTCAAACTGGCTTCACCCTTAGTGAACTTGGTGAACTTTGTTTGTGAACTTGCTTCACTGTCATTCACCCACGAGCAGTTATCTTGTTCTCAGAAACATACAGCCGTTTGGAACCAACCAAGCCATGGAAGGATGAGGAAGGAGGTCACAGCAAATTCTTCAAGGTCTTTCTGTGGAAAACTGCTCCTGGAAGAAGTAATTATTGTCTACAGATTAAAATTCCTCACTCCTCTACTCCCACACTTCTTAAACTTCGAGCTGCCCAGAAGAAATGTAACTAGCGTGTCAACATTGTACCTGGCTGGCAAAACAATCACAAGGGAGGTAAGCTACAAAACATACTGTCTGCATATTGTTGGCTTTCTCCAGCGATGAGGATCACTGCAGCCACATGTACCAGGCAGCTGCACCACCAGGGAGACCCCACGGGAACTACAGACATGAAGATCACCAGGCAGCTTTCCACAAAGAGCTCAGTTCACGTTATTTAAAACTCCGCTATCCCTTTGAAGTTATACATTGGCACAGGTGTCACACAAACCACCTCTGGCTTCTCCCTGTCTCCTCACCAATCTTTCAGCTTAGTGTAAAAGTCACCCGAGTGAGCAGAAAGCTGTTTAATGCACAGACTGCTTCAGCATCTCACCAGACCGTGCAGATGGAAATGGACAGGGGTGCAAAACCCATTACCACCCAGGATCAAAACCGCAAATGCACAGTAATAACCAGCAAGTGCTGGAGCACAGCACCAACAACCTCTTTTTGAGGGGAATCTATTACATACCACCAGTGTGAGTAAAAACCATAGCACAGCTTGTATCGGTCACACAGAATCCACATGGCAACCACCAAGTGTATTCAAAATAATGGAACAGAAAAAAAAAGGGGGGGTAGGGAATACTCTGGCAGCAAATTGTCTTCTGTTCACACAGAATCACACAGAATCACAGAATGTTAGGGATTGGAAGGGACCTCAAAAGATCATCTAGTCCAATCCCCCTGCTGGAGCAGGAACACCTAGATGAGGCTACACAGGAAGGCGTCCAGGCAGGTTTTGAATGTCTCCAGAGTAGCAGACTCCACAACCCCCCTGGGCAGCCTGTTCCAGTGTCTGTCACCCTTGCTGAGAAGAAGTCTCTTCTCAAATTTAAGTGGAACCTTTTGTGTTCCAGTTTGTACCCATTACCCCTTGTCCTATCATTGGTTGTCACCGAGAAGAGCCTGGCTCCATCCTCGTGACACTCACCCTTTATATATATATGTAAGCATTAATGAGGTCACCCCTCAGTCTCCTCCAAGCTAAAGAGACCCAGCTCCCTCAGCCTTTCTTCATAAGGGAGGTGCTCCACTCCCTTAATCATCTTCGTGGCTCTGCACTGGACTCTCTCCAGCAGTTCCCTGTCCTTCTTGAACTGAGGGGCCCAGAACTGGACACAATATTCCAGATGTGGTCTCACCAGGGCAGAGTAGAGGGGAAGGAGAACCTCTCTTGACCTACTAACCACCCCCCTTCTAATCCACCCCAGGATGCCATTGGCCTTCCTGGCCACAAGCGCACAGTGTTGGCTCATGGCCATCCTGTTGTCCAGCAGGACCCCCAGGTCCCATTCCCCCACACTGCTCTCTAATAGGTCGTTCCCCAACTTCTACCAGAGGCCAAACAGTCATGAGCTTGTCAGCCATGAAGCTGCAAAGAGCAGCTTGAAGACAGACCAGAGACATGGCAAGGGCTTGAAATAAAGCTATTGCAATGCTGATGTCTCTTAAAAAACCCATCCAGTTCTAAAAGGAAGGACAATGTTGTGGCTGGAACTAGAGCCATGTGAAAAGAGTCTGCACCACTGCTCAATTTTCCACCTTGTTGGCTGCCCAGAGGGAGTTCCAGAGAGGACAGAAAGTCATAGGGACAGAAAAAACAACACTGGCTAAAAAAGCAGCCTTCTCAAGCCACCAAAGCTCCTCTGAAAAGAGTCAGAGAAAGAAAAGGAAGCAGACACCAAATACTTAGTTTAGGGATAAGACTGTACTCTAGTTCTTCTGGCCACTCATTGATTTTAACAGGAAGCATTTAAAGTCAGTGGGCACATCTCCTTAAATTATAAATTGAAAGTAATCCATCATAATTAGCTTGATTATCCTTTCAATGTATCAATAGCAATTATGTGGTCTTTTGGTTGTTAAACAGCTACAGAAGGTTGTTCTGCAATTATTTACTGAGGTGAAAATCAAAGTATGCAAAATCTTTAGAAGAAAGCTGCAATTCCAAAGCAGCAAAATGGGGGGAAAACCAGCTCGTTACTGTCATTGACTACATAATAAACCACTAGAAACTTATTAGTGAAAATGATTTAAAAAAACCACACATACATTTGTGCACTAGCCAAGATCAACACTGGCGTAAGAATGAAGATGAGCTTTGCAATGAGAAACAAAGTGAAGCTGGAAAGAGTCATTTAATTGTCACACCCTGTTTTAGGACACAGCAAGCAGATGAAATAATAATCAGCAGATTA
Source organism: Streptopelia decaocto (assembly GCF_964273445.1). Classification (NCBI taxonomy): domain Eukaryota; kingdom Metazoa; phylum Chordata; class Aves; order Columbiformes; family Columbidae; genus Streptopelia; species Streptopelia decaocto. Next base: position 121,274,009 of record NC_138663.1, read on the forward strand.
AGAATAGACTGCAAAGAAAAAAATCAGGGCTAATATTAGTAAAAAGCTAGTGGCAGGGTTGTTCTTTATTTGCTCAGGGAATACACTTGAACACCTGGTGCAAGATGCAATTACTATAAAAGCATGAACAGCACAGAACAGCAGTCCCAACTAGGGTACAACCACTGAAGGATACCCACTATTCAGAAAAGATCAAAATAAAGATAAAAGCGGTAGATTGAGCGCACAGAAGGTGTGGGAGCCATGCTGCACCCCTGCTAAAAACGGCCTGCACAGGACCAATGGGCACAATTGGGATGCATGAAGAACACCAAAATTGTGAGGACCCTGGACACCTGCCTGGCAGTTCAGACCACGATAGGGATAGGGGAGGATCAATCCAAGGAAATCTGTTCATCTGGTAGCACTGTGTAGGGACGGAGGTTTCTGTAACTACAACAGTCAGTTTCTTCAGATAAAGAATAAGAAAGAAATGGGAGAAACCCAAGTGCTCCTGAACGTGGTAACTATTTCATATTTCCATCAAATGGTGACTGAACAAAAAGGTGTGATAGAAATAGATTTGGCAAATAGTGAGAAAGCTGTAGAAGGCAAGTCACCAAAAATAAGTTTAGGGGTGTGATCAAAATTGACTCAGTCTGAATTAAAAATAACACCCCATCCTCAAAACAGATCTTTAATTAGCATTTTGATGTGGGATAAGTCAAGGAGGTAGCAACTTCACCTGATGTGAATATGAAGCCCAGGGACTTTTCACCTGATGTGAATATGAAGCCCAGGGACTTGGATGCAGAGGAAGCAGCAAGTACACGTAAAGCAAGTATCTCTTCTGTTCTAAAATCCACCTTTCTTCAAAGAATCTAAATTCCACAAATTTTTTTTTTAACTCAACATTTAAGATCAAATGAAATTATTAAAGAAACTGAACAAAAAAATCAAGCAACACAAGTACCCTAAAAATACCAAGTCACAGTTAAATTAACACAGCTCAACACCGAACACAGATGAACTTAATTCATGTAGAGAGCTGATACTCTTGATATTCCGTAAGCTTAAATAGGGAAAAGGGAATAGGATGGAGTTATTTTCAACATCTTTCCTCCCTGGCCTTTGAAATGCATGCACACACACTCTCATAAACAATTCCTTTTATTTCCACATTTGTTGCGTTTAAGATTAAAACCAGAAGATATTTCAGTGAAGAAAACAAAAAGATAAAAGCAGGAGCAGAGAAAGGAGAAGGTGAGAGGAGAAGTCTTCTCCAATCTTGTGACACAGAAGCTGGGCCCACAGTCAAGAAGCCAGTGCTTCTTCCACCATCTCCATATTTCTCACTGAGAAACCCCTTCCTGAGTGCATTGCGAGGGACACGTGGCTGCAGTTTGCCAATTCCTCTCCCCAAATCAATGAGCTGCCATGTCTTAGGATACCCTGGAACAACTTCTGACTTCTCAAACTTCCTCTTTTATTCTTCAAGCATTTAGGCTGCAATTGCCTGGCCTTACAGATCCACCTTCAGAAGACTCCAAGTAAAGCAAAATGTAAAGGCAGATTTAACTGTGTAGCCTAATAATCAAAGTCTGCATCAAGTCATCCTTTGACCAGTTTAAAAAAAAAAGAAATCCTGTGCATGACCCTATTTTTAAAAGTATTCAGGGGATTTTAAGCACCACAAAGAACAGAAGTTCTGCTCTTTCTTCCTCCCCATCTTCCAAGGTTACAGCTGTTGCCGTTTACTACTTTCTTGAGAAAGCTTGTTATGCCTCCTCTGGATAAGAGGGCTTGTGGTGCAATTTTACCTAGTAAGATGTTTGATATTACATAATTCCTATGAAAATAGGCTGTGGATGAAAAATATGGCATACAACCCAGAAACAGAATTGTTGGAACTTAAAAGCTTGCAAGCTTACTTTAAAGAATGTCACCTACACCATCAAATTTCTCAAGACAAGAATAACTTTAAAGTAAGAATTTTAATTCTGGATAAAATCTCTATTCTCAAATAGGCTCTGTCTTTCAATGTCTCTCTGTTAACTCAGCCTTGTTTCCATCTCCACACACTCTGTGTATGGCTCCCCTACTATTTTATCTTAGGTTTGTCTATTCACCCACATACATAACACCAGCTTGGAAGACTTACAGATGCTGACAGAACGAGTCCAAAAGCGATGGCTGCTATGCCAAGGTGAGCTGAAGCCCATCATCCCCTTGCCCCAAGTGTTCAGAAGGAAAAAGCTGCCTGATCACAGAGCTAAGGGCTCTTTCAGCTGCCTGGCACCTTCATTCACCAGCTTCTGTGCAAGCTGCCTAAAGGACATAAATCAAACCAGTGTACTGTCTGCTTCCCTGGATGTTTCAGGGACAAAATCAGTGGTATTATCAAGAACGGTTTTGGTGTATTGGCAACAGCACAGAACATGACCAGACCTCACAACCCAAGCAACATCCCTGCCATACTATGCTCATCCTGGTACTTTTCCCCACAGGCAACGGCTCACTCATGGCATAGGCAGCTCCGAGCCCACAGGGGTTCTTCCACTGCAATTCTCTAGGCACATTCAGCACTTTCCAAATCAGCTTTGACACTTCTGTAATTGGGATAAACCTGCACGGCAGCAAAGGAAATAGGCACTGCATGACTTTCAGAAGACAAACACTAGTTTGAGAATCACAGCTGCAAAGGCCAAATACAGTTAATTTTTACATTCTCTGGGTCACAGGCTGCCAGCCTCAGAGCACCAGCAACAGTCCAGTTGAAGAAGAAAACCTACAACCGTCCAAAGCAGTCGAGTGCCAGAATATATTCCAACCAGGTCTCCAACACTCCAGACTTGGGGTGCACCACAAACACCATCCAGACTAGTCTAAGCCACTGAAGAGCTCCCTTCTAAGAAAGAAATCTTTTCAAGGACTAGGACTTCAGATTTAGTTTCTTACATGTAGCTGTTATGCCCATCACTCTCATCCTTAGTGCCACAGATGAACAAACTAACAAAAAAAAACCCCAAACAACAACAACAAAAAGTCATGACTAAGAAAAAGCTAAACATAGTTAGTAAAAAACTTCACAAAGAACACGTAGGGACTATAGCCATGATTTTAAAATCCTCATGCTTTTGCAGATAAGCAACTATCTTCGGCTCTGAACCAGAGTAGCATTTAAGGTGGAAGTCACACTGTTTTGACCAATTGGTGTGCACAAGGCAAAGTGAACCTTGGCAATTTCTTGGCCAAATTCTCCTGTACATTACAGCATTTACAGAGGAATACTCTGTCCTGGTTTTGTTAAAAACAAGTTTCTCTTTCAGTGAATTTGCCTGTCAGCTAAAGCCTTCATATTAACTGCATTTTCCTAGAGAACCAGACACATGTTTTGGTAAACATAGCAATGGAATGCAAACTTATTGATAAGCACGGATGGACATCTCGCGAGAGGGGCGACGAGAAACAAGTGACCAAGAAACTGACCAACTGTGTCTAACATTCCATTCACGTGAATACTTCATATAAAAGTGGGTGATCACGAGGATCTCGTGCCTTTCCCTTTTCCCTTCTGCTTATGGCCGACATTAGGAGAGGACCTTGCGAGTCATCCCTGTGAACTGAGGCCTAGTGAGAGACTGAATCCAGCTCCGGCTGGCTGCAGAGTCCAATCCAGGACTTTGGTGCCGGCTCTGCAGTTGCTGAGACTTTCAAGATTGGTTTTGTATATTTTGTATTATTTTCTCTATTCTTATTAGTAGCATTAGTAAAACATCTTTAATTTTTTCCAACTCTCTTCTCTCTGTCCTTCTTTTCCTCCCGATCGCCTGTCCTTAGTGGGAAGGGGGGAGAGGGAGGGGCAAAAGGGGGAAGTGGGGGGGAGAGGAGGTTAACAGTACATCTGCCAGGGTTTTATTGTCACCCCGCAATCTAAACCCTCGACATACTCAAAGCTGATTTTTAAAACGAGTTTCATTATTCAGCTAAGTATTAAAAGTAGCTGCTGACAAGTTTGAGGGTTATCAGCATCACAACCATAATGACAAATTATCACCTTTTTCCCATCAGTCTATGAACACCTCAAAAAAATGCATTGAAAAAGCAAATCACTAAGTACAACTCAATTAAATGTGCTCGCTGAACAGGCAGGAAGAAGTCACAGAGCTGAAACCTCCTGGCTTGTTCACTTTCCTGGCATGAGAACAAGCACAGGGCAAACAGGGACAGCCACATCCAAAGAGAAGAAGCTCACTTCAGAACAAACAGGCAAAGAGTACTTATTACCACCATCTCCTTGGGTTTTTCCAGTGAACCCTCAAAATAAATGCTGCTGCTGCAGCATTTATTAAGCCTGCCCACAAATTGCCTGGGCCACGACTCCACACCCAAAGAAGTATTAAAGCCTCAGACATCAGTAAACTTGGGATTGACAGGGTCTTTGCCAACACAAATGGAACCAACTCATGACAAAAAGGCTTCCTAAGCCTCTTTTAAAAATCAATGAAATGGAAAGCTGCTCACTGAATAATCACCTAATAAACTAACCAGAAAACCAATTAATTAACTAACAGCTAACTAATAAAAACACAGGAGTCCCACTCCCTCCTAGAAATCACAAGTCCAAACCAAGTCTGCAGGCTGGAAGCTCTGCTTATTTTTTATCCCCAATCCAAGGCTTCTTCTCCAAGTGTGTTTTGTACTTGTTCCTTCAACCAACAGCTTCCACTTTTCTTTTAAAACACAGCAAAAAAGAATACCAAGAATAATGCTGATGAATGCAGCATTTCCTCAGCAGCTGAAAATCTGGCTTTAGTGTCCTTCTCAGTTTTTGTCAACATCTCATCTCCATCCCCAATCCACAGGTGATTAACCACCAGGCCTACCCCTCTCCTTGCTGAACTGTCACCACTGGACAATACAGTAGTCATGATTGACACCACGCTTTCCACAGCTATTATTTCAAATACATCCTTGTGAGGGAGGGACAAGGTGGAGAAGGAAGTGGTATACTCATATTTGGCCTCTTCTTCCAAAACTGTTTTGGCATTTTAATCTTTTTCAAATTTAAAAAAAATAAAAAAAAAATAAAAAAAAAATCATGGTAATGCATCCTTCCTTCCCTAAAGGCAGCTACCTAAGTGCTGACAACCACAAGCTGTAACTGCTTCCTACAAAGGAGAACAGCATCACATACATCATCCTCAGAGCATGATTGCTGGCATGGACTCCTTGGAGGACCCTGGGCACCAGGACCAATTTCTATATTGCAGTCAGAAATAAACACAAGACTGACACCGAGGCAGCCAGGCTAGGGCAGTCCCAGAGGAATACTGAAGCACACTGGAGGTATTTAAGGACACTTCAGAGACAAGTAAGAAGGTGCCTGTCCCACTCAAGAACTGGTTAAGCAATAGCTGAATGGAGCGTTTAAAGGAGGAGAAAAAACACCATGAAATTTTGCGCTATATCCAAGGCTGCTCTTGCTAAAGGAGGGTTCACCTACATTTTGGTTTACACTCAAGCCACTGCTCTACGGGATGCTTCAGAGTGCTCACCTTGACCTGCCACCACCTGGAGCTGCAGGCAAGTCACGGAAAAGATCAGCCAAGCCCCAGTCCCACCTCCCACAACATAAATCACCATTAAGTTGTGCAGCCAAACTCCACAACCAAGTTTTGGATCCTTAAGTTCTTCTTGAAGTCTTTATGGGTTTGTTTTGGAGGAAAAAAACACCTACACCACACCAGTCTTTTTCTACTTCTCTAACCAAATGCCCATACTCCGCTACAAGAGGTCTGCCTTTTAATAATGGGGACAAAACGAGAAGTGTCTTCACATATATACAGGGATGCAATGCTTACTGCAAGTAGGGCTACGTATGATGTAATTATAGACAAGTTCTCCAAAATAGCTTCACAAATATCTATTCTGTTTCAGGGTTTTTTTTTCTCTATTTTTATTGAAACTTTGTACAGAAGTTTTAAACATTTCCATACAATACTTTTAGACAGGACAAAATGCCATGGTAAAGGAATGTAAACTGCAAGAAACACAGTCTGAAGTATCCAAATACTCTCTAATAAGAGTTTTAGTTTGAAGACTAATGCAGTAGGCAAAATAATATGCATACAGTATACAAAGAACAGTATACACAGGGCCAGCAATGCTAACTATGAAAATTTTTCAGATTTACTTCAAAGACTTATAGCAATATGATAATTCTATACACTAGACCAAAATTAATTTATCATACATTGTTTCTATGACAAAAAGCTTGTCATTATGGACAGTAGCAACTTACAATATAATTAAGCTGTATTAATCTCATTAACACTTCTAAATCTATATTCCTACTACAATATTTTTCAGTATATTGTCTTACAAGATCTTAACAGACCTTTAAATAACACTTTACCAAAAGAGACCTGGATCCATTATAGTGATCTTATCTACATGCCCATTTGGCTTATTTCAAAAAAAACAAACAAAAATAAAGGGACAAGGAAAAGGCAGGTTTCAAATGCTATATGATATCATTTGGTTTTGGTCTGAAATGTATTTAATAGTTAAAAAAACAAAAAGGCAGTTCATTAACTGGTATTTTATATAAAATCTGCAGAAAAATACAACAGCAACAAAAACCAAAAATACTTCACAGATATCTAAAAAAACATTATATCAGAGATACAAGGTAAAGCAGCATCACTTTTGACACTGTGCTTTAAAAATAAGACAAATGAAGAGACTGCTCTAGTGATATTAGAAAATTTGCTTTCTTCTTGAAGAAGACTACTAACATTTTGCACAGCAACTATTTTTATAACCACCTCATTTAAAAACGTGTATTCATAGACACAGAGAATTGTCATATCATTACCATTTTTGCTCAAAGTGTCTGACTTTACACAGTGAAACTGATAATGCTAAGTGTCACCAGATGTCACTATACCATGAATTCAATATTAGAACAGAAGTGAAGCAAATGCCTTTAAACCAACACCATAAAAGAAATAATAGAAAGTGTTTTGTAAACAAAACAAACCACTTCGCAAAACAAGAGAGTTCAGAGATCTCACAGTGAAATCAGAAATCCTAATTATATATGTTTACATTCTAGGACTACTCTTTACCTTAGGCCAGTTAAAGCACATTAAACCATTTAATTATATACAAACATTTTCATAAAAAAAATTAAAACATTGCACACAAGTCAGCTTTTTAACATCACATAACAAGGTTAGTTTTATTTTCAAAACAATTACATTTAAGGGCACAGAACATACAGAATACCAAATTAACAGATGAGTATTTTTGCTTCGCTATACATGCTAAATCCAAAGATTTCCTCAAGAAAGCTAGAGCTTAGCAACTCTAACTTCTCCCGCATATCCTGTTCTGTGAAAGGGAGCATCTCCCAACACCTCCTTTATCTTAGGATTTAAAAAAATATATATATATAAAAAAAATAAAGCTGTACGTTTTAAAGTTGTAAGCATCTTCTGCTTTAAGCGTTTGGGCAGAGATCCTGTGATGGCTCTGCCCACTTCTCTGTAACCTCAGGGGAAATCCTTTTCACTCCTCAGTTACAGGACTCTCATGACTTGCATCAGAAGTCTCATGCTGGCCCTTCGGGGATTAGGGTGGGAAGGGGACCACAGAAGCGGAGAAGTAGAAAATACACAAGCGGTATATTGAAGGCCATTTTAATTTCTTACAATCTCTCACCATTTCCTTTCAGCTATTAGTAAAAGCTAACAGGAAAAATAACAAAAACCAACAAACAAAACTTTGTCAGAGAATAGCATCAAATCATTCATTTAAAAAAAAAATTAAATAAGAACAAACTCCCAGAATGTGCTATTAAGCTCTCAAAAAGCCTGTTTGGTTTTGCTTTTTATTAAATAAAAGGCTTCTAACAAATTTCTGGGAGAAAATTCAAATACCCTAACAGAAAAATAAGTTAAGGGAAATAACAACAAAAAGGTGTCATTCCAAAATAAAAATAATTTTTCCAAGACTGTCATTCTAAGCTCAAGGCAATAAATAAACCAATCGCTGCGAGACAGAAGCACGTGTCCTCCTGGATCTAGCCCTGCATGACTAGTCAGCCCCACCGAGGAGGAGGCCAGGAATCAAAATTTATGGAAGTGGTTGTCCATTATGGGAGACACTCTTGTAGTTTTTACTGCACCAAAAAGTTGGTGTTTAAGCCAAAACGTATTAACCTGGGTTAACACCTCCCATGTAGATCATGATCAGAAAATTAGCAAAGGCATGTTTACGCTATAAAAAAAAAACCCTCAAGAAACTTCTTATACTTAGGTCCACAACACAGGGCAAGGTACTCGCTCACCAATAGACAGTTTGCTTGAAGCCTTATAATTTGTTGTGGGTTTTGGTTTTTTTGTTTTGTGTTTTTTTTTTTTTTCAAATAAAGGCCTTTTATTAAGTGGTTGTACACACACCAAAGAACATTAGCAAGTTCTATGACCTCTAAGACATGAAAACAGAATATGACTGAAGAGGCCGGCATTAGGCAGAGAGTAGCATAGAAACACATTTTTAAACAACTTAAGAGGAAAAGCACTGAAGAAATAATCTGTTTAAAATCTCCTTCACAATAACAGGTCTAAAGATGGGGGGATGCAAAGTATTACTTTATTAAGATCCCGACTGACTGCCAGTTACCACAGAGATTTATGTGGCAACTTGTTAGTTTAGTGAAAGTGAAAATACTTTAACTGGGAGAAGGGATTATCTCATATTCAACAGTCAAAGGCTGCACGGTACATTTGCAAAGGATAATGACTCCCTACCACAATCAAAGGATAATTTCACCATGGACCCGACTGCAGTTATGCTGCACAGGACACAGACATGTTGTGTATTAACTCTTTACAGCATTCTCTTTAAATAGTAGATTATTTGGGGAGGAAGAGAGGAGGAATAGCAAGGTGGAAAAAGCTATTCTAAGCGAATCACTCCTCAGGTGGCAATAAAAGCCATGCCTTCAGCTTCATAACCGCATGAGGCGCCCTGGGAAGCAAGCAAGCACAGATGAAGCAATGGCAGCCAAGCACAAGGGTCCCTGAGCTAACCTGGCTTCACAGGTCAAGTGGCAACACATTTGTTAATATCAAGAGTAAAGAGGACTGGTCTGGAAAATCCAAGTACCAGCCCCTGATAGAAAGAGACATGCCACGTTACTAAGGGACACTGCCTGGTACATCAGTCTCTTTTTCCCTGTGCCAAATTAGGCTTACTAGCCAAGTCCCAGCTTTTTCGAGAAGGTATTTCATGGACTGAGACTTGTCCTTACCCTCTACAAGTTGTCACTTTTCAGCCCACTAAGATGAAATTTTGCCCTAGATTACTTTATTCTGCATAGGAACATAAACCATAAGTGTGTCTTATCACGTTGGTATTAACATCAAGACTCCAGTACAACAACTCTCCTCTTCTACATATGTTGCAACACTGCTCCTACACTTATTACTGTATTTCCAGTTTGAGTAGTCTGCTTTCCAGCAGCAACAACTAAAAGTGGAGAAAGGTGGGACACCTCAGCCTCTGTTTAAAAGTCTCAGAATTAATGGGATTCAATTGACTTAAAAAACAGAACACCCAACAAAAATGTAAGTTAATAATTTAATCTGAAAATATTGCATTGTACATACTACTAAAAGCTATATGGATGGCCTGCAGCTCACAGCACCACTGTACTGGGAAGCAAACTCCCAGCAGCAGTCAAAGGCAAGATTAACAGAACTATTTCACCCATCGGGATTGGTTCCTGTTTATGTGCCAAGGAAACATTTCTGGACCCTTGAATCGATGCTGTTGAACTGTCACAGCATGGTCCCTTGCACCATTTTTGGCCTAGCTAGTTCAAGCTCTTCCAAACAAGCCCTGAGACAAGCCTGGGAGCAAAGACAACTGGAGGAATTATTTTCATGGGAAGCCTGGATATGACCACTCTGTCCTGGAGGGTAAGGGAGTTCAATACCACAAGGGCAGCCACATGCTGTCAGCTGGCCTCTGCACCCCAAAACAGGCCCTGACTTGGATTAGCATAAGGGCAAGAGCACCCAGGATGGTGACACATTCTTTATTACCAAGGGTGAAGCAGACCGAGCTCTACAACCTTTTGGACTGCAGAGCTCCATCAACTTGCTGCACAGACATGTCCTCCACACCTGGCAACCATTCATCACTACCTCGGGCATCCATCCTTCCAGAGGAAGAAACCTCGGCATCTCGAGACAGTCTGTGGTTGCCTGGGAAAAGTTTCACTTCTTTTGGAGAATTGTAAGGACAGACCTCAATTGCCAACACAGATTAGGATGGCACGTTCTCCTTCTCTCCTAACACAGAATCCCTTAGGAGTCATTCCTTAAAAAAAAAAAAAGTCTGACAGGGTGAAAGGTGAAGTGGGAGAAGGTGTAAGGCAAAAGGACTCTGGAAAATAAGGACCACTTCCACCTCTTTCCCCCAATTCTCCTTTCTCTTGTCTTCTCACTTTTTCTCCCCTTACAGACTCAGTACGCAGCACTGGTAGGGCTGCAGAGTATTTTCTTCAAGATGTACACAGCAGAGGTAAAAAGATGTTTTTCAGTGTGCTTACCAAACTGAAGGCATGCAAAATCTCACACTTCTCTTCTTCCCGTGTGGTAGAACCTATGTACAGATTTTTCTCTAGAGAGAGGCTAACCCTAATGTCCTAAATGTTTGGGGACCAAAGCAGCTGAATACATATACTCTTCTATCTCAAAATGCTAAAAGACACGAAGAGTATGGGGTTTTTTTTCCCTTTTCCCCTCTCCTCCCTTGCCAGTTTGTCATCTCCAGGTTGGTTTTTATTATTTTCTTTTTTTTCTTTTTAAATAGAGCAACTTTTCAGTAATGGAATTTACAGTGGATACAATCAAAAAGACAAACATTTTCTCAGAGAAATAAGACAGAAAGCTGCTAACAGCTGTCATGTTTTAAGTGCTACAAGATGTGACAAAATATCATCCTGTTGTTGCCATAAGAGAAATGAAAAACAAAAAAAGAGAAGCAGAGAGCAAAATTTAAAAGTGCTAAGTTGGCCAAGGTAATACAGCTATGTTACAAGGAATGACTACAGAATGATGTGCATCGCAGCCTTACACTTAAAAGAAAGTTACCATGTGTTACCATCACTCTAAGGCCGACTGAGTTCTGTAACTGCCTGACTTCAAATGCAGCCACCTGCCTGCCTTTGGTATATTTATACATGTATACATGGAAAAACAAAGGGTTAGTGCTGCAAATGGGGAAAAAAAAAAAAAAAAAAGGACAAAAAGAGAAAAAAGACGACACCACATGACACATTCTGCCTTCAGCAGAGATAGGACAACATGTCTCAAATGGTCTCTAAATAGGCTAAAGTTGAGTTGATCTTACAATTATAGCGTAAACAATGCCTGGTTGCAGTTATGTTATTTGAAAAGAAAAAAAGAAAAACAATAAAACAACAAACAAAGTCTCCAGAGACCTGTATCAACTTCTGTATGTTTAGCCATACCCTTAAAAGTTCACTATTCACTTACAAAGAGAAATAGACAAACATGAATATTCCAAGTGAACAGACACAGACCAGTCCAGTATTTAGTAATAGTTTAACTTTTGGAGTCTCTTCCAGCATTTGTAAACAAACAGTCTCTTCCTCCATCTCCCGAACAGCTCTCTTGCTCATGGTTTTACTCTTAAAGCCACAGAACCAATCTATGAATTTCAAATGTCTCTCTCTGTCATCCGTCTCTTCCTCGTGCTTTTTCTCCCCCATCAAAGCCGCTTGTCCGTTCGAATAACAATCAACTGGTGTCTCGACTTCAGAGTGACTCACAGAAATCACCGGGTTGCTGTCATCTCTGCAAGTAACCAGAAGATTAATATCCTCTGGCTTAATATTTTTAAGATTTTCTTCCGATTTGCCATTTGGAATGATATGGTTAGTGTTTTCATTGCACTTGAGGATGCTCTTTTCTTGCACTTTGTACAGCTCCCCCTTTGCGGCATTCTCTTTTACATTCCTGTTTTTCACGGCCCAGAAAGTGGTTGTCCGAACCTGCTCCTTGGTAGGTGGAGGCGTGAGGAGGCTCACCACAAAGGTCACAATGCCAGTGATCCAGAACAGAGCTGTCGCAACATACATGTAATGGATGTTTTTGATAAAGCTTGGCCTAGTATCCGGCTGGTTACACTCCGGAGCACGATAGATAAACGCCAGTATCAACCGTATCGCTCCAAGAACAAACCCGGCCATTCCGCCATAGAAAGCACCCTGCTCGTTGCAACGCTTCCAAAAGATACCCATAAGAAACAGAGCAGCCACCGGTGGGGTCAAATAGTCCGCTACCTCTTGAATATAAAGGTACATCTGACCACCTTGCATTTCTACAATTATCGGGACCCAGGCAATGCTTATAACTACCATGAACGCAACAAAGACTCTTCCTACAATCATCAGTTCTCTAGACGTCGCGCTCTTCCGAATGAGTTTGTAGACGTCAAGCGTGAAGATGGTGCTGGCACTGTTGAATATCGAGTCCAAGTCACTCATCAGTGCAGCGATCATCACAGCCATCATCAGTCCCCGCAGACCAACCGGCACCAGTTTCATCACCAAACGTGGGTAGGCAATGTTAGAGCATCCAGCTCTGCTCCCGCAGACTTGGAAACAGTGCTCTGGATTAATGCAGGCGATATCATCTGCAAACAGTATTCGTGAAATCATGCCCGGGACAACTATAATAAACATCGGCAGCAACTTTAAAAAGCCTGCCATCAGAGTGGATCCTTTGGCATGAGCAATGTTTTTTGCAGCTAAAACTCTCTGAACTATGACTTGATCGGCACACCAGTACCAGACAGAAGCTGGGGTCTGTCCCAACAGAAATCCAGGCCAAGGAATATCTTCATCTGTTGGCTCACGCAACATTTTAAGAGCATCAGGCTTTGGGTTGACATTGCAGGAATTGGTATTGGAAATGTTGTAGGTTAACAAGATAGCCGTAATATTTGGTGACGCTAACATGTACTTTCTTTTAACTTCTTCAAACCCACCAATCTCCGTAATACTTATGATCATAAGTGTGAGGGCACCAATAATCATAAGCAGAGCTTGAAGGGTGTCTGTGTAGATGACAGCCACAAGACCTCCAGTCACAGTCAACAGCGCAGTCATTCCAATAAGGAGGATAACCGACAAATAGAGGTTCCAACCTAGCGATTCTTGAATAAAAAGTGCCCCTGAATACAAGTCAACTGAGAGTTTCGTGAAGATATAAAGAATTAGAGACAACGCTGCAAAATATATTTGAATTCTATGCCCTCCAAAACGCTTGGACAAGTATTCAGGCATGGTGTATACTCCCGACCGGATGTAGACTGGGACGAAGACCCATCCCAAAAGCTGCAAAAGCATTAAGGCGTTGAATTCCCATGCACCTACTGCAAATCCACTTGCCGCTCCAGATCCTGCGAGCCCAATGAAATGTTCACTTCCAATATTGCTCACAAATAAAGATGCACCAATAGCTACCCAGGTCATAGAACGCCCTGCCAAAAAGTAGCCGCTTACGGTGCTCCGATTGTACTTCCACATGGCAAAAAAACCTATGCACATTACAAGCACGAAGTACAGTGCCACAATGGCAATGTCTGCTGTTTCCAAAGAAGCCCTCATTTTTGTAAACAAAATGACTTCGCACAGCTGCCGTCCACTTCTCGCCCCCCAGCCAACGTCTTTTAAGCAACACGTGAACCAGTTAACATATATCAACACTGTGGATCAAATTCTTTGTCCCTTGGTTTGCTGTCCTGATGCTGGTGGTTGTGGTACATTTACTTTCTCCGCTTCTCAAATGGAAATTTGGAACTTAGCACGCACTTTTAATCCACATTCCACAAGAGCATCAGCCTTAACTCAGTTGATGTAGGAGAAATTCTTAGTTGCAGCTAAGTTTAGTGAGGCCTACTGTACCAACCCTGCAAGGCAGCAAAGACAAAAGACAAAGATTGAATTAGAGAGGAATTTCACGAAGTAATGAGAAAAAATTTGAAGTCTAGTAAAACAATGACTGTACACCACAGATTTTTTCCCCCTTACATTTCCTGCTGTATTTATGCAATCTATAATACACACAATTAAATATTTGTAGAACTAAGTAGTAATGCCTTTTTTCAAGTCAACTTTAATGTTTACAAGTACCTTAAGGGACACAGCAATTCTGGAGTATTAAAATGGTCCAAATTCCCCAAAACAAGGCAAGGAACAGAAATACATTTTATTTTTCTTTACTTCAGAGTCTACTTCTCAAAACACTAATCAGGCCTTCCTCTTTCAAGCAACCTTATGGAGAGAAAAAAAGAAAAGGCAAAAACAACAAATGACCCCTAAGGAGCATTAACCGGGCTAGTCAGTTCCTGTATTGCTCTAGCACTGCACCCCACCAATCTTGACAGGTCCTGGCATCACATGCATGCACTTCAGACACCAGCTGGCTGCTAAAGCTAAAAATCAAAGTGAAATCACAATGCTGTCAAATAACAACATAAATTTAAGATCAGCTGAAGAATCAAGGTTATTCCTTAGGTTCTAGGCAAATTTGCACCTGTCTGGGTGCAATCACAGGGTAACACTTCACTCCAAAAGCTCTTCATACATATCCCATGTAATCTACGTGAAAAAAAAACTTCCATTCAAGCAAGTGATAAAAGCAAAACTACACCTGACATTCAACTTCAGGGTATTTCTGTCTACCATGTGCCTTTATATACCCACACCCATGTGGTTTCAGGATTTTGGGGCACAGGAGGGAGAAACGGGTGGATTTCGGCAGCACTCACAGTTGCTGGTATGCCAGGAAGCACGGTTCCCTGCACTGTCTGTTTGCATCCAAGCATGGAGAGGACCACTAACATCAGAAGTAGAAGGTTTTGAGGCAGAGCACAACCTGCTGCTCTGTTCCCAAATCCCCAGTCACACCCAATTCTATCAAAGCACGTCAGGAAATGGGTAGTCATCTAGGCAAGCAGGACTGAAGTGCTCAAAGTGGACAGAAGGGGATAATAAAAGACTTGCTGGCAGACAACCAGGCAGGTGGGAAAGGAAAGGGCACTGAAGAGCTGCACATCAGTTCCTACCTCTGCCATAGAGACAGGATGCTCCTAGCTTGTATTTATGCATTGGGAGGTATCATTTACCTGTACCTACCCAAAACCAGTTAAGGTGTTTAAAGAGTGCTGGACATAAGATTCTTCTACTTCCTACAACAAATAGGCACAGCAAGGGAAGAGAAGACCACAGCTAATATCCGCTTTAGTTTAAAGATCAAAACACAAATCTTGAGTACTGAAGATTATTGCAGAAGAGTAAGGAACAGGGTCTGACTCCATTCCTTTTTCCCACCCACCAGTAAAGGTAATGCAGGCACAAACAAACGAAAAATCACTGCATTTTTTTCTTCAACTTCAGGCATTCCCCCTTTGACTTCATTTGCCAAAGTGCTTTGGCACAATGCTAAAGCTCACATTTCCCTAGTTCCACCTAAGATTAATGCAAACACCCAGATAACATATTTTAATATTTGGGTGGTTTCTGTTTAGCATCCCTGTAGCATATTCATTTTGTTAATAAAAAAAAAAGTAAATAAGAACATTACAAGTTCTCAGACCCTAATAAAAACTATAATTAAGGTTGAAAATACACACACTCCCCCCTCTGCTCTACTTTGTGCAGCACTAAAGGCAGCAACGGTACTGATAAAAAGAATGTGCGCTTCTCATTAAGGCAGATGTATTTTAAAAATAGCTAACAGCATACCACAACTTCAGCCTTACAGAGAAATTCAAAATCATGTTATTTGTATGAGCTGGCTGTTTTTCAAGAACAGTTCAGAATCAAAAAGATAATAAGGGTTCCCCACCACCACCACAAACTCGCATGAGACTAGATACTCATTCTGCTGGAGTTATAGCCAATAATGAGACTACGGAGACATGGCACAAAATGGACTGATTACAGTAGTGTGCTAAATTTACCATGCTCAAAAGCCTCAAACCACAGATGTATTTTAAATTCTTCCATAGAAGAATTCACATTTATCCCCACCAGCAGATGGGACAGGAGTTAAATGGTATATTAGTTTAATTCAATAGAAAACTATAAACACTTCAGATTATATGACACCACCAGATACAATGATAATGTACCATTCTTAGTTTTAAGAACTTTTGTGTAACACTTCAATGGTGCTGTGTCTTTTACGTCACTCAGCTAAATTTTAAATGCAATTATTTCATAGTGTTTATATCAAAGCTATAAATATTTTCAGGGAAGGGGAAGAAGAGATTTTACCCAGACACAGTGAACAGAAGAAAAACTACTACACAAAAAATCAGATGGGCAAGCTAAACAAATAGCAATAACCAGTATCTTCCCTCTTCTATTATCCTACTCTGTTACTGAAGACAGAGTTGAACTTTGGTTCACTTCCCACCATCTTCCCTGTAGGTTAATCAATGACCTTGCAAAACTATATACAGTAATTTGCATAAATCACAAATATATTTGTTAAACCTGTGGCTATTTGATACAAGAGATACCCAGCTCCTAATACAACTATTACAAGCATGTTCAACCCCTCTGAGAAGCGTACAAGATGCAGCTGCCCTTGAATTATGACATTTCTCAATTAGGATACTTGCCAAACTATAATGGGCTCATTCTAACCAAAATAATATGTGAAGTTTTGTGAGCATTTTCCACTGGAAGGTAGCGCCAGACCATGTATTTGAAATAAACAGTCTACAGAGACCTCAACCATCAACTTCGCCATCAATGCCTGAACTTTGCAGGGTTCAGCTTGCTTGAGAAGGAAGGTGGAAAGTTTTCAGTAGCCGCTACAAATTTGCTCCACTGTCACTAAATTGCTGTACTAAAGTAGCTTCTTGTACCAGTTTCTTATTAGACCTAATTCTAAAATAACCCTGGAACTCTTTTTTCGTTACAAAAATGAGACTCAGCGCTCTGAACTTTCAGCAAGTTATGACCTCAAGTCTTAAGAAGGACTTTTGAGACGCCTCATCCGAGTTTAATCTCAAGTTATTAGAGCAGCGTACATCGTGGCACTGACAGAAGAAAAAGACAGAAAGACAGTCCTGCTGCCAAGGACTGTGAATTTTTTTCCCTAAGGCTGTTTTCTGGTTGGATCATATCAAAGACACAAAACAATGTGCTTCCCTCTTGTCTGAAGACAGAAGGCTACAGCTTTGGTGAAACAATGCATATGTCTCTCCAATGGGCAGCCTGTCCTTTAAGAAAAAAAAAAGTCTCAAGCAATTCCCTGAAGAGATATTAGACAATGCAAAGCAGATTTAGGGTGGGACTTTTAGGAGAAACTTGTATGATTGTTTTAAAGGAAAAACTTTCTCCACAGTGCTTTTCTAATAAGACTGGTCTTTAAATATGCCAGAATCAAACCGCTCCAGCCCTAAAGCAACTATTTGTTTTCTGCTCAGTCTATTGCTCTTCTCAGCAGAAGGGAAGTTTCTCAGTTGACTCCCCTTTTCTCTTGCAATTAAAGAGTCAGTCCCAACAGCCAATGCTTTAAGGGTTAATTTGAGGATGCAGATGCCTATGTATCACACAGGAGTATCCACTGCTATAATTTGTTAGCAAATTATGTACATACTTAGCTTTGTTGCTAGACTTCAAAGTAGTTTGAAGGTTCTTTCTTAGACGCAATGTTTTCCTCCTCTGCTCCCACCTTCTTCAAGCAGGTGTATGTTAATTCAAATCAGCAGCATTTTGCCTGCTGAACAACTCATTTGCATTATAGAAACATACCCAGATTGCCAGGCTCAACACCAATAGGGAGAATCGTGACAATCTCTCTCCCCGACAAAAAAGAACAGTCTCAAGCCCTAAGCAGGCCTGTACAACATCCAACCTCTCGAGTGTTGGCTGGCCTACTCACGCTGCTACGGACACGCAAGCGAGTTCCTACCTGTCCACTGCTCCACAGTAAGCCCAAGGTTTTCTGAGGTAGCCTATCTCAGAAAAAAAAAAGGAAAAAGCTTTGTTCCATTTATTGCAGCACTCTAGAACACAAAAAAAAGGAACACAAATATTCTTTGTGGAATAACTAACACACATCAACTTATCCTTCTGGAGTACATGCCCTTGAGAAGGCAGGGGCTATCCTTGCCAGCTGTTCCACAGAGCCCTAAACATCCAGGTCTGCTGTTTCAGGACTTTGCCTTGAAAACCAGGAGATGGGCAGAGAAGCCGGGCAGGAATCCCACCTGAGGCAAATAGGGTACGTTGCAAGAAGCAGGAAAGCTCGGAGACAGAAGCTGACCTGTAGCATTCTAATAAATAACTTGAGTTAAGGTCTGGACTGGCATTCTCAACAGCTCAACAGGCTGGAATAGAAGAGTACCACATTTACAAGTTACCTGAACCAGCAGCGACCTGACTAACCTGTTTGCCACACGTGCTCTGCTTCCCCAAAGTGGTACAGCATTGACACTTCTGCTGGCCTTGGAGAACACAGGTGCCGCAGAGGCAACTCTACAAATCATCACTGTCATAAAAAAAACAAACAAACAAAAAAAACAAAACAACAACAATTTGAGGTGCAAGGTTCAAGTCAGTCACTCAAAGGAGTTGTTATAAACACATAATGCCTTTTTTTTTTTTGCCTGGGGTTTCATGAATCGCTCCAGTTCTGGTCTTCATTTTATTGCAGCATCAGAAAAGAAGCTTGCTCCGCAATATACTCTTCTTGATTCTTTTCTACAAGACTTCTGAAGGAGACATAAGAAATAAGTAACCTCACAGCATGCAGTTCAGCAGAAGAAACAGGAAACTATGCTGCATTTGCCAGTCAGAAATGTAATGCTACTGTGATTATTACAGAAGTAGTAACTGGAGTACCCTAAGGCCAACAGAAGCTGAAGGGCACTGCAACTGACAGCATTAGAGTAGTAGATCAATTTAGTTGGTTTTAAACATTCTTCCCCACATCCCAAGTGTATATACTTATTTAGGTCTCCCACCAAGGCACAAACTAAGGGGGAAGGAAAAAAAAGGGGGGGGAGAGGAGCAAAAGAGGTTGCAGCTTTATTGTAGTGCTCATTTGGCACTGCGTAAACACAAGTACAGTACTATTGAATTGCAAAGCCAGAGGAAGGTGGCTTGTTTTCTGGAACCTGCACCACTGTCAGTGCCTCAGCAAGTCAATTCACACCACTGCCTGGCCTGTGGCATTCACATTTGGATGGTTTCTTTCCTCATGAGTCAGTCCCCAGCAGTCTGTCAGGAATAGTGAATTATTTGCTTCTTTTTTTGAAAACTCCAAATACATAAGAGGAGGAAGAAGAAGACAGAAGGAGGCAGAAAGTTCTTTTATTTGTTAAAACAGAGATACCAGAAAGAAGGACTGTCTTCTCTATGCCTGGCTAGACATACTTTATTGATCTTACTCAGGCCTTGAGAAAGACTAGTCCACCGGCTTAAGTTGAGTATTAGTTTAAAGAAAATGTGTATGTAGTAATTTCTTTTCCCCTTATCAGTCCAAAGAATTGGCTTATGTATACATGGATGACAGATATTATCTGGGCTCTCCAAAGGGAGCAGAAAGCACAGCTGCTGCTCAGCACCTCTGAGGAACCAGGCCACTCTTCCCTTGCAAACAAAGAAAATCATTCATGCCCCTGCTGTAATTCAAGCAGATAACTACCAGAGGCTCAAATGACCAAAGGCAGGTTGTCACGACAGGCAGCTCCATCCCTCAGCAAGGAAACCGTGCTTTTCTTTGCAACTGCAGACAGGTGACATTACTCCATCTACAGAGGAACTGGAAGCAGAAGAGGAAGGAGGGTACTAAGGAGGCACCAGCAACTAAGTAAAGAGCACAACAGGGCAAAGAAGGATAGCAAGCCATTTTAATGGAGGTAGGACAGGGTTTCTCCTCCAGGAGATGGCAAAAAATAGAAGATTCTGGCATCAAGCAGAATTCTCCTTGCCAGGTAAGTGTGTCAACACATCAGCTGACACACTAAGTTGGAAGCTGCAGAGGGACACTGAGCCTCAAGACTCAAATTGCTTCTTGTCACAACCTAAAGTTCAGAAGCACAAACATTTTTACTGCCACTGGCAAGTACTATTTACCTAAATTAGTTTGATGAAGTACTTAGTCACTAAGAACAGCAGTAAGAGAATGGGTTAAAAAAAAAAAAAGCATCAACATGTACATAATTGATTTCTGTAGAGGATTTGGGACCACACAATCAAGTTTTCTGGAACACACCATCAGATAAGTGCTGTAAAATCTCTACCACTACTGAAGATGACACTTTTCTTTAGCTACAAGGTACAAAGCTGTGATCCAGTTGGTGGTTATCACCATTCATCAGTAACTGATGTAACCGTCATACTGCTAGCCTAGAAAAATATGCTGGTTCACCCCATTTGAAGAGGATCTTGGCTAGGAGAGCATAGATTTCAGAAGTTACTTGGGGAATGAGAAAGGATCAGTGTGTCAGTCATCATGCAACAGGGCAAAATACTAGGAAGGGAAAAAACCCTCACTACAACAGATTCATTAAGCTTATTTAGAACTTCAAGTTCCCATCACATTTATGGCTGCCCACAGTCTTTCCAGTAACATAAAGCATCACAAGTTTTACTGAAAGGGGAGATAGTCTCCAGGGCACACAAACCTAGAATTTAAGTTTGAGGACCTCCTAGCTTCCCAGTCTGCCAGATGCTCTTGTGAGATTTCTGATCCTTTTTAGGGAAAGAAGTCTTAAAGACATCATTGTTATAAACAGCTAGTGCTATTCTACATCAAGCTTTGTGATTACCTGTATTAAATGCTACCAGACATCAACTTTTTCTTTTAATAGCCTCGAACACATCAGTTCCACTGAACACATTCCCTTCTTGTATCCATGCTCTGTACGCACCTTTAACTCCTATTCCTTGGATGTTTGCACAACTGAAGCACAAAGACTGGCTTGCAAGTGGACAAAACAGTAAAAATATGTGAGAAATAGCAGAAAAATAGTTCCTATGTAGTTCTTCACATTCATATTTACAAAGATCATGACCCTTCCTTTACACCATCTTCTTTCCCTCCCTTCATCCCACCAGGAGAAATGCATTTCTGCAGTATCTCATTTCAAGCACCAGTGACCCTATAGTACAGGCCCTTCACTTGCCTTATTTTCCATATTTTTACTTCCCATCTTTCTGTCACACTTCTACGTAACTAGTTAAATTTTGCCCATCTGTCCTCCTTTTTACCTTCTTATCAACCCTTCTGCAAAACGCACACCAGAGATATTCCTGCTGGTCCACTGGGCAGGCAGCTTTGACAAGGAACAACCTGGTGCCTGGTGGTTCCTGCTGCCCCTCAGATAAGCAGCATGGAAGCTGGTATATGCCGCTCTATCAAGCAACTGCTTCTGCATAAGCAACTCCTATAAAACCACAGACTTGTAGCAGAGAGGGTCTGGGCAGCCGTGGCTCAAAGAATTAGCAGCCTGCTCTGGCTGGAGTCTTCCAAAAAACAACATAAGTTACTTCATCAATAATCAACAACCACCAAAACAATTTTGGGGTGGAAACTGCCAGTGTTACAGCTCTGGAACAAGTCAATTGAAGAAATCAGCTTCAGAAAGAACATGCGAAGAAAACAAGAATTTCCATCATTACAATTTGCGGTTTGTATGTATTAGAAGAATATGCAAAGAAAGCAAGAACTTCCATCATTACAAATTATGGTATGATGTATTAGAAAACAACAAATATATACACACATTCATACTTTAATTAATTTAACAGCTTATTCTAAGCGATATAACAGACATCTTTAAAAGAGTCAGTCACTTTTGAGGGTTTTTGCAACAACAGAGAACAATAACACTATTTTATCACAACAGGTCCTCCTTTCTTTTTCAACAGTTAAAGGACAATCTGCTCTCATGCGGATGTTTACAAGCATCTCTCTGTACATATACATGATGCATCCACATGTATATATACACACAGCAAACAAACAAGGAGAGATACACAGCAAGGACAGAAGAGCACATTACTAAGTAGGTAAAGGGTGCAAAGAGGAGAAGTTGTATTTTAAAAGTTAAGCCACAATTCTTGCCCGCTGAAGAGGAGCTAGCCAAATCTCACTGAAGTCTGTCAGACCCAGCATGGACACCAGAGCCTGCCCACAATCCTATGGCTCTATAGCTGAGGGATCCAGAGTAGCCGAGTTAACCAGTTCACCCCATTACATACGCTCACTCAAGCACATCACTCAATACGCTGCAGAAGCCTGTACAAACCAAGAGGCTTTTGAGCCCCTTATTCCAGCCATCAACTTAGTAGTCACTTTGGACAACTTTGCCAAGTTCACCTAGCTAACTGCTATAAAAAGGCTTAAACTGTTTCGTAAAAAATAATATTCTCTACCTCCCACCTTACCCAAGCCAGACACATATCCCACACTTAGTGGAAGCATAGAAGAGGACCACTCTCAAGTCTTAAGACTGAAAAGTGGCAAACATTAGCCAAGAAGGTATCATTCTCAAATGCTATCTGTATCATACATTTCAAAATGCAGTTATTCTTACAGAAATGCTTAAGGCCGAAAACAAAAAGCAGACTCCTACAGGACAGTCAATGTCAGATCCTCTGGTTTTCCAATCTTGTCTTCTAGTTCTAACTCTCTGGTCTTCTTTCCAGCACTATCCTAACACAAAAGTCCTTACCCTGCTGGCATTATAGTGTGAAGTGGAGCCTGTTTCAGCCTGAGAAAGTCAAAGGAAACAGAGGAAAACTTTTGTGTAATTTTAACCTGCTAAGGTGAGAGGGGAGGACAGGGAAGATGTACAATTCAACTGTAAGAACAGGTAGCTTCACCAGAAAGAAAACAAAACCAGTATCTGCCTGCTTATTGCCCTCTGCATTCTCCCCTCCTTCTTCCTAGCAACTAAGATACCAAAAGCCCAATTGCTGCAGCTGCCTACACAGCAATCAAGTGTAATAGTCAAAATGTCAAGCAACACTACTGCCCATTACTTTGGCTTTCCTAAAATAGCTCACAATCTCCACAGCAGGTGGGGAATTTTTGAAATGCAGCAACCCACTCCAAAGGCAACAAACAGATGCTGAAGATAAGATATATTGTGTGAACATGCGAGTCAAACTGAGAGCCCAAATTCAATGTTGTATTAAGAGGTGAGTGGATGAATCTCCTAGTCCAGGTATTTGCTGAAGCAAGGTAACAAGGTGTTAGACTATATCACATATTATGTATTTGTCCCTGTTACACGCGAAGTGAGAGAAGAGCACACCACTAAAAATACTGACAAACTTCCTTATTTTTTAGTGAAATACTCCAATATAAAGTATTTTCAGACTGTCCATTCACTCCAGTTCCAGTTACGAAGTTGTTTTGCTGAAGACGGATGTCCCAGCTCACAAGAGTCGAGCAGCAGCAAGAACAGCATGGGAACACCAACCACCTCCTCTGTCTGTCTGTCCTAGGTCCCCTAGGCTGCCAGTTTTCCTTGGAGGGTGTCTCGCATTGCCGCCCTGTGGTCAGTCTGCAAAACAGCATCAGAGCAACAGGAAGCCATTTCCAGCTCTTCCTTCCCCTTCCCCACCGCCCCCCCCAACTTCCTTCCCCGGGCTCTCAAGGGAGTTTTGGCAGGACCAGGAGGGTAGGAAGAGGAAGCCTCCCTGAAGAGCTCTCCTTTCTCCAGCGAGCAACAGCTCCTGCTAATTCACTAGCGGGTCACTACCCCTTCCTGCCGAAGGTCCTGCTCTGCCACAATCCCGCTGCTGAAAGCCGAAGATGAGTCCCCTGGGAGAAAGTTAGAAATAATTAGAAATTCATCTTTTGCTATAAATAGTAAGTTTAGAGCACAAACAGCTGTGTCTTCATTTTGCACCTCTACCTTCACCACAACTGTAGGCTTTGACTCAAGGCTCTTGAGGGTCGGCAACGTATTGTTTATACACTTCTGTATGGTACTGATAACAGGTCTGCCATCAAACTCCCTGTGCTATTTGTCATTTGCACATTGGAGTGCAGAAAGCCACATACAGGGACAAAATTCATTATTTCCACCTGAAGTTCCAGTCATTTCACTGGCCTCACACCTTTCTTTCCCCAAAGCATCTTCTTCATATACTGACACACAGAGTAACACAATCCAAGTCCCTCACTGCAGCTACTTTTCAAATACAGTGGTACTGCAGAGAAGTACAGGGGGTTTATCATTTTGGGGGTGCTTTTATTGTTTTCCTGTGAGTCACTAACTATGGTCTTGGGTGATCAAGGCATCTGTCCACAAGCAATTTACAAATATAGTATTTCTAGTGCAAGTCAATTACCTGATCATACCCTACCTACAAAACAGGACAGAAAATGGCTGCTCAGCTTTGACTTCAGAATAAAGTCACAAGCTTTTGTGAAAAGTGCATACAGACAACCGGTGACAATGCTAGAGAATAAAAGTTTTCCCCTTTTTACACCCCTCTAAGCTCTTGGGTGTAGCATTTTTATACACAAAAGGAAAGCTGAAGAGGCTCTAAGGAGGTGTGCCAAGAATCAAAGGGACATGGGAGCACTAGGTGGGACTGAGGGGTCATGCTCTCCCTACAATCACATCCAGGCCAGCGGGGTAGGGAGGGGACCAGCTGCACAACAGACTTCATGGTTCACAACAGAAGCCACATGCAAGAAATTAATGAGGAGGAATCCCCAACTTGAACACAAGCAGTGCCAGGGAGCAACAGAGTTTAAAGCAACAAAAATGAATTTGAGGTATTTATTCAGCCCAGATCTACAAAAATGCCAAGGTAACTATTAAAAACAATTGTGGGTGAGGGAAACACCACAGAATCACAAAGTTTGCCTCTGCAGAGAGCTGTGAAAGTCTACTAGATCATAGCTCTGAGAAGGTTTGTGCTTAAGCTGACAGGGAGCTCACAGGAGTTAACATCAGCCCTAAAGCACAAGGAAGCCAGGCAGCAGGGGCTTACTTTTTTTTCTTCTTTTTTTGCAAGGCAGGGGAGCTGTCAGAGATGAGGAAGGATGCCACGGACACCAAGAGAAGAGTCAGCACTTGCTCAAGCCTCAGACTAAAAGTAGGCACCGCAGCACACAGCCACCACACAGAGGAACTGACATGGCAAGACGGTGAACACCTGCCCAAGGTAGCTCCGCAGGATACACTAACGTTAAGAAGTAATGTAATTTATTTCAGACTAGATATGATCTCTCCAGCTTCTACAGGAAGGAGTTTAGTCACTCCATAATTTCAGGCTGTTTTATTAGCCCCATATGCAGGTTTTCATGTTTTGAATAATTTAAATTAGCATTATGGTTGAGATTATGCACTGCTATAGAGGTCATTAGAGCAACCCCTTTGCCAGGATTCAGTAGCATCATGTAAGCATATAACCACTACAATTTTTTATTTTTTTTTTTAATTCAAGTGTTCTCATTATACAAGAAAGGCAGAAGTAGCAAGATACTGGAACACAAAAAAACACCTAGATCTGGTGTATTGTCAACAGCAACAGAAACAAAAAAACCCACCACACTAACAACACAGCATCTAGAGGTGGACTCTCTAAATTTTAGAGTTACAACAAGGTTAGAAACAGCAGTACACCTGAACCAAAACGTGTTTTAACATAATCATAAAGCTGAAAACACCTTAAGATACATCTATCAGTAAAGAATATACTAAAGACTCAAACTTCAAAGAGGAAAAGGTTGCATCGATGCTCATTAGAAGCATCTTACAACTAAAAGCTTATCCCTGCGTCTCTGTGCTCAAATCCTCTGAATCAAAGTCCCGTCCACCAGAACAGCACTCCATGGCACCTTTTCAGAGTAGTCAGTGTATTTGTATCTCAGTATTAAGTCAGATTTGCTATGTTTTCTCTCCTGCTCTGCATTTATAGTGCCTGCACAGCATAATGCATCTCCCACATTAACAGCAGGTATACAAAAAGCACCTTACCATCTCCTTACTTACAGTTTATACACAGGTCGGGGGACAGAGGGGAATTTAAAAAAAAAAAAAAAAACAACCAAACAAAAAACATAACCACACATGTTGACAACCCAAGTCCACCAGAAGCAGCTGTGTTTTGTCAGCATGAATACTGCTCTGTGAGGTGCTGCAGCAGTCACCAAATTTTTTTCCCAGTTGCTCTATTTCTCCACTAGAGGACTCACCTGAGAAGTCTACTACAGCTTCTGCAGTTCAGCCAAGTTAAAAAAAATAAAAAAAGCCAACCCTGACATGTGGATGCTACATGTAAAATGAATGGAAATGTACTAGTATATGTAGCACATGTAATACATGAAGACATGCTCCCATAACTACAAAAGAAACACAGCAATGCTATCTAGCTTCCAGCTATTCTATGACAAATATACATGTTCATTTAAATGAAGGTTAAAATACAACAGCAAGTGTGTCCACACTGGGTCAGATCATAAAGGTTACAGCCTAGCCGAAGTGCCGCTACATTCCAACACCAGCACTGCATATTAAGCTGGAAAGTAGCAGATAAACAAAGGCTATAGAAGGTACTAGAGAAGAGCCAGGATCAGCTATTATTTTCCAAATAAAGGGTCCCATCTATGCAGAGACGTTTCTATTTTATTATTATTTTTAGGCACAAGTACACGCACCACCACCACCGCCCCCCCCCCCCCGCACTGATTCAGCTCTTCTAAAACAGAAAGAGCATCATATAACCTCATGCTCTCGCATCACGGCTTATCATCACACCACCAAAGACAGCGGCAACGGCTAGTAACCCTTCTTGTGGGCAATACGGCCAGCTGTATCAGCAAAGCTCAACTGGTGTTAGCAACGGCAAGGGGAAAAAAAAAAAAAATGACATTCTTAAGACTTCCCTGGTAGAGAAGCGGGCTGGAGAAGCAGGGAGCTTGCAGCCCACCGAGGGGAAGCTTGCCAGAGCAAGTCCTTGCTTTCCCCCGCCAAAGCTCACTGCAAGGCCTCCCAGAGGCAAGGAGACCTGGTGTGGGGCTGCTGAGACCTCGCAAGGTGCCCAGCAAAGACATCACAGGTTCTGGGAAGGAGGGGGGTGGTGAGGGGTAAAGCAGACGGCAATGGAAAGCACTGGTGCTGCAGAGGAAAGGGGGCGACGTGCTGGCACCAACGTATAGGGGCAAGGGAAGGGCTAAGTTCACTTGCACCAGGCAGGGCTGAGGGGGGAGGGTAAGAGAAGGAGAAATTGATCTATTTCGCTAACTGTGGCATCTGCTTACCTGCGGACCAAAGGAGAGGGGGGAGAGAAGGGGACTGCGGCTCTAGGGGAGCAGCTAAGCAAACTCTCTAAAGGTGCAGGGGGAAAGAATGAAAAAAAAAAAAAAAAAAAAGAGGAAGGGGAGAGAAGGAAGAGAAAGACAGCCAGGAGCATGAAGCACGCTGCGCAACTCCGCTTCAGAGCGCGGAGGGGAGGGCGGGAAGGGCAGGGCTGGCCCCGGGGACAGGGGTCGGACGGGCCGCCCCCAGCCCCGCCGGGACGTGCAGCAGCGGTGAGAGGAGGCACAGAGGTGACGCTGGGGGTCTGTCAAGTCCCACCTGGCTCCCTCCCTCCCGTTTCCCCTCCCTCACTCACCCTCTGCATGGCTTTCAGGATCAAAGCCAGTTCATAGCGGGGCATCTTAGAGCTGACTGTGGCGGGAGGAGTGGGGATACGGCAGGGCAGGAGGTGGGGAGGAGGGGGCGGCGGCGATGCCGGAGATGGGGGCGACCGGAGGAGGAAGGCGCGTCCCCGGCAGTGCTGGCGGCGGCTCCTGCCCGCGCGGCTCCCAGGCTGCACAGACACCCGGGCGGGCGGGCGGGCTGCGCGGCTTAAAGGGCGCCGGCAGCTGCGCAGGCTCCGCCGCGCCGCCCCCTGCCCGCGCCAAGCGCCGCCTCCGCCGCGCACACGCCCGCCCGCCGGGGGGCCGCGGCCGCCCGCGGGCTGCCCCGGTCCGGGAGGGGGGAAGACAGGGGGTGGGACGGGGACACCCGCCGCCGGGGAGCGGGCCCGAGCCGGGCGGGCTGAGCCGCGGCGTGGCCACCGCCTCCCCCCGGGGCGGCTCGGGGCCTGTGCCCGCCTTCCTCTTTCCCGCCGCGGCGGCGGCTGCGGCTGCTGCAGGGAGTGGAAATTTCCACTGTGTCCGCCTCCTCGCTGCCCGCCTCCGTGCACACACACACACTCGAGACCGCACATGGCGGGGTTGGGGGGGAAGGACAGTGCTGGCCGCATGGGGGGCCTCTGCGCCTGGCTGCCGGCGCCCACGGCCGCGGGGCCGTTGTCCCCACGCAGCGTGCGGCACGGCAGGGGCAGAAGTGCCCGTGTGCCGGAGGGCGAGGCGGGGGTCCTGGATGTGGGGTGGGGCTGCACACGTTTTGGGCACCCCATGCTCTTCCAGAACCTCGGGGCACCTCAGAGCCCATCACCCACCGAGGCAAGTGCAGGTGGCTGTGACCCACCGCAAGCCACCGAGGGGTTGATGAGATGGAGGTAAAACAGCGCAGCTGGAAGATGGCTGGCCTTAGTGTCTGGGTGCTCCTGGCCAGGGAGCTTCTGGGCAAACATTTCCCAGTTGGTGATGCTCGGTGCGTGCCCTTGGCCTTGTACTCTCAGGCAGCCATCAAGGTCAGTGACACAGATACCTTCTGTCAGCAGCACATCCGACACTGGTGTCCAGCCGTGGCTGTGCTGGAAGCCTACAGCCACCTGCATCCGCCAAGGCAGGGCATTTGGAGAGCATGGGGGTACATCAGCCTTGTTTCAACAGTATTTCTTTCCTCCCCAGCACAGATGCATCCCTTCAGGGGTACCCCCTTCCCTCACAGGTGTACCCTAGAACACCCAACACACAGGCTTGCTTTAAGGAGAACACGCTCACACTGAGTTTCTGCCCATGGTTTTGAAGCCCTCATCAATTGGCCCTGTCTGCTTTTAAAAAAGAGGGAGGGGATGAGAGTGCAGAGCCACCATGTCATGGCTCAGGCGGAAGGGGCAGCAGGGAAGAAGGCAGATCTCAAGATTAAAAAACTTTAATGAAACATCTATCTATGAAATACCAGCTCCAACCCATCAAGAGGGGCCTCAGCATCTCACCCGGGAACCCCAGCCATGCCTTTCCCCACCAACAAGCAGGGTCATGTGCTTTTGCTCTGCTTGCACAAGAGTGATACCATAGTTGGTGAAACAGACCCAAGGCGCAGGTATTTCTAACTGAAAACTTCTCCCGGCACTTTCCATCGTGATTTGCAGCACAGCCAGCACCAGTAGTGCTGTGGGCGTTCCTCGTCCTAAGCAGATGCAAGTTCTAGGTAGTTCCCTACAGGTACTGTGCCTTACACGCGCATCAAAGCCTATGTGGGTGCTGGGAGCTGTTTTGCATCCTGCTACAAGTTACCAGCTGTTGGGGATGAATTGCTTATGCAGAAGTGTTTACACATATTCCCAATCTCCCATCCCCCCTTAGCACTTAGCCAGTAATAGCCATTTTGCCTGACGGGTATCATTTACAGCCTGTTGGTGCTTAACACATACAAGCCCTCCCTGAGTTACTTTACTTGATTTTTTTTTTTAATACAGTGTTGCCTGGCCTGAGCTTCTTCCTTCTTCTGAACAAGTGCTTGGTCAGTTCCAGAGGAAGTCCAGATAGTTTGTACGTGATGGTCCCCAAGGGAGGCGAGAATGCCCAGGTATCCCTCCTGTACACACACGATGGGACAGCCATTCCAACCCTCATGGTACAGACTGCCCGTGGTAGCACAGTCACACAAGCCACACAACACGAAACCCTTATGCCTTGCCACTCTACCAACTCCCTACCTGCTTTAAACACTTCTCTGCAAGAAAAAAAGAGATGCGTTCAGCCCTTGTTCCTGAAGTCTTTCTCACACAGGACTTTATGCAGATCCTCAGGTCTACATACTGAAATATGTATTGCCATTTTCAAATGCCAATATCTGATTCTTAGTTGGATATACAGGTATATTCACCGTTCATACTCACTTTAACTACATTCCACATGCAAGCCCTGCAAATACACGTCTGCCTGTGGCTAGCAAACCCCCCTGCCCTTTTTTGTGAATCTCACCCGCACCCATACTTGAACGCTGCATCTCAAGATCCGCAAACATGAGCCTGAATGTGCCTGGGATTTGTCCACACATGCAGAAACACTTGTGTGTGACATCTAATAAACACTTGCAGGCGGGCATTCCTCTACATATATATATATATATTTGCTGAATGAGATCTGTGTGCCTGAGGGTCTCTCATACATATTAGCAACACAGATACAGTGACTGTCTGATTGTCACTGCACACTTCTGCCATGTCCCATATCTTTATGGGAGTTCCTAGTGCTTTCTGACCTTCTTGCTACTCATGTAGTATGTCCACCAGGTATGAGCTATCTTGAATCTCACAAGTTTGTTTTTCCTTCAAAGCACTAACCACAAGTATCCAAAGACTGTAGGAAACTCTCATTTAATATTTGAAAGCACACTGCAATAGAGGGAGGTCTGAAAAACATTTAGTGGCCATGCCCTAAATACACAGTAAGGGAATATTAACCTCCCTAATACATATATATATATTTTTAAAGTAACAAGTGTAACTTTTGAGAGGGTCAAGTCATGACTCTTTCATGCTGGAGGTTGGGCATGCTACAAAGGCAAGCCATCCTCTCTACATCGTAGTGTTTTTACATCCATCCCTATGACAGAGAGCAGCGCTGAGCATGCTAATGAATAATGTCACTCTTTCTAATAAAGCACAAGATAAAAATATATACTTGTGCATTCTATATGCATATGCAAATGCAGAACCTATTCCACAAAAATGCTTTTGGAAATGTTTTAGGGAATTAAAAAATGTCAAGCAATATCTCATAGACTCCTGACAAAACAGCTTGTCCAGCATGGCAGGATTAAGGGAGAAAATGCAAGAAAAAATACTGCCCTTTTAAAACATCAAAATTACCATTAACAGCCTCTAAACCCAACTATATTGCACTTCTGTCTTATGATGGAATATATCTAGTCTTGAAACAAGTACTCTGCACCACAGAAAAGCCAATTCTCTCCTCTTAATCAAAGCTTCAATTTCTAGCTGTGATACATTTCACAATATCAAACAAAAATCAAAATTTATCACAGGTTTAGGCTTAGGATGTTGGCTATCTTGAACTTCAAATCAGGACAGATTTTTAGAGGTGTCAGTAGGAAACAAGAATAGCCTGTGGAAAGAGTAATTACGCTGCCAAGTGTGTTTTTGTTTGCTTGTACCAGTGTTTATCTATAGACCATGGACACAGATACAGATACACGCCTATTCTCCCTAGTATTTACTCACCACCTTGGTAAGGTTTGTAGCTGAGCTCTACACATTTGAGGTAACAGCAGGTGAAGTACCTAGTACAAAGCCAGCGTGGGAATACCTGCGTGGCAGTGATTGTGGTCCAGACATACTCTAAAGAGGTGACAGGTGGAGCCGGATCAGAACAGTGAAATATCAGAAGTCATCGGGTCCTAAGAGAGCAGATGAGTGAGCAAAGCTGAAGTGAAGGAAATAATATGAATAGATGGGGCTGTTGTAAGTTTGTGTGTAGGGCTCCTGAAGTATCTGGCTGGGAATGCGGCTCTTAGACAAATGGGCAGGGTTGCCTCTGGAGGGAAAATTGAAAGGAAACAGCTGAGAAATAAAAAAGTGAGACTGTGAGGGCCAAAGAGACCACAGCAGGGACAAGTGGGAAGGAATGTGGAGGAGATTGTGATGTGGTGCTCTCAAATTTGGACTAGGATCTAATGAGAGGATGTAAAAGAGAGGGTGAGGGGAAAGAGAGGAGTAAGAGTGGATGGAAGACAACTAGGATGGAGACAGGGCAGTCTTGAAGAAGACTAGGACAGGGAAAGATGAGGTGGTTGGAAGCTGAACGAGCTGTGCTAGGAATAATCATATGTTTCAGAGCTTCTAATAAAACCAAAGATCTCTGGATTCCCTACCCCCACTCACCCCTGCCACCAGTCCTCTTCTGTCAGCAAATACCTGTGAATCCTCCAACAAGGTAGAATTGTCTACTATTCCTCCTGTCCACACACGGATGAAAACTCAGGGCTTTTATCAGTTTCCCTGTTAGCTCAGAGTGGCAGGGAGCTCTGCAGCAAAGCTAAAGGCTTCATCCCTAATGGCATTACAACAATATGATGCTGCATGATGGAAGGAGTTTTGATTTTTATATTTTTTTTTTTACTGTTTGCTTTTTTAAAAGCTAGATAATTGCACACATAAAATGCACTTTAAATGAGGACTAGGTTGCAAAATCAATACTACATAACGAGGAGTGTTATTTTCTCCTTCATCTCCTTTGCATATGCATATGCAAAGTCTATAATTGCGTACTTTTCTTTCCATGGGATCTCTGCCACATTTATTTTTCAGGGTGGAGCTGCTCTGGAGCTGTGTCAGGACTTCATAGTGGAGGAGGCCACAGTCTACAGGAGTTTTTCCATATTTGTTTCAGCAAATGGAAGATATGCAGTAAATGACAGTACAGGATCATGTGAGAAAGGATGAGCTCTTGATGAAAACAGCTGAATTTTGCCATAGGAACGGATTCAGTCCCCCCTTTGTCACATAGTTCTTTTATGATGCTGGATAAGTCAGTTAAACCACACTTCTTGCAGGTGGCCGTGAATTTCATGCTCCTAGTTTCTGGGTATCTGAATTGGCATTTTGTGGTCTAATTTGCAGAAGTGCTGAATGATCCCAGATGAAACAGAATTCAATTGGTGCTAGAGATACAAAGTGTTCTGAATGAAGAACATAACAACTTCTTGAAATGTTCATTTGAAATATTAACTGTCTCAGACTGAGTAACCAGAATCTACAAGCCTTAAATGACAGAGAATTCCAACCCAAGCCCATCCCAAAACCACTGAACCCAAGAGGTAACAAAGTGTATTTATGGCTGGTGATCCTTTTATACGGGAAGGGGTGGAAGAGGCATCCTTCTGACTTTCAGCCTGGTACCCAAGGAGGTATCCCAGCCACCAAAACCCCAAATCAAAGACAGCGCAGTAAGGTTGCTGCCCCTCACCTGGCCCTCTCACAGATACCATCTGCTGATCCTTTTCATGTGTGTTCATGGTTCTGCCAGGCAGGACCATAAGCAAGTCAGATACAGCGGCATGGTCATGGGAGTGACAGTGGAGGGCTCGGGCTCTGACAGTGCCCAGTTCTCCCAGGCAAAGGCACTGAGTCTCTGAAAATTGTTGTGTGGTTGGGAAGGTGGAGTCACGTGGAGGGCTTGGGTGAGTTTTCAAGGTGTGATGACCGCCAATGGGGCCTACAGAAAAAAAAAAAAAAAAAAAAAAAATTTAAAAAGTGGGAAGAGAGGGCTAAACTGTGTAAGAAAGGCTTTAAACTAGGATGTAGGCAGGTCAGTGGCACAAGTCCAAAGGTAATTGAAACAAATGGTAGTTTACGGGCAATACAACATGACAAGGAAACATTTATAAATTCATAAGCATGTAGAGGAAGAGCCTGGAAAGAAAGCTGCAGAGCCACAGCAGCCACACCATCAATTTCTGTGCCCCAGCTTACAGGCAGTAACTTTAAATCTCAGTAAGTGGCTAATTAGCCCTCCAATGTGACCATACACTACAGCAAACTAAGGGCAAGAATAAAAGCATTAAAGGAGTCTGTAAGAATAAAATCAGAAAGTCCAAGGCACAAGAAGTCAATATAATTAGTAAAGGAAATAGAGGGTAACAAGAAAGCACTTCCATGCGTTAGAAGTTAAAGCAAGACAATAGCAAAAAAAAATGACCTACCCTTCCATAAGGATGAAAAGCTAGAAAAAGGTGACACAGAAAAAGCCGAAGTGATTAATGTAGTTTTCCCCTCGCCCCTCAGCAAAAAGAATTAACTGTGACCAGTTGACTAACCCTTAATGTCTAAGGCTTAATGATAGAAAGAATAGACTACTTCAGTAAGTCAGTTATTTTCCAGTCGGCCGGACCTCACAGAAACTGACTGAGAGTACATAGGAAACCAGCTGAAGCAATTCAAGAGCCACGAGTGATCCTTTCTCTCAGCACCTGGGGAATGGAAGACTGGAGACAGGTGATTGCAGTACCCAGGTGTTTGGGGTTTTTTTGTTTTGTTTTGTTTTTAAAAAAAAAAGCTTGAGGAATATAGGCAAACAGCCTAACTTGAATTGCTGGAAATATATTGAAACAAATAACTAAACAAAGTTTTCTTTTGTGTATGGGAAATAATAAAATGATAAGTAGAGGCCAAGAAATATTTGCCAGGAACAAATCATGCCGAACCAAGCTAATTTCCTTCTCTGACAAGTAGCAGGTCATATGGAAAATAGATATTACATATCTTGACTTGAACAAGGCTTTCAAAACAGTCTCTTGTGATTTCTTGTAAGCGAGCTAAAATGGAAGTGTTGCAAGGTAAACTCATAGCTGCTTGAAAAAAAAAAAAAGTACCAGAAGAGGAATCATCGTCAGTTCATTGTTGAAGTGGAAGTATTTTGGAAAGCAGTTCCACAGATGCCCTTCCTGGGACTCAGACCACTCACATTTTCATTGTGTTTTGGAAGATAGCATATCGAATATGGCTACCCAATTTGTAGAGAAAGTTCTACAAGCACCTTGGCAGGATTAGCATCTTGATAAATTGAAGAAATGGTCTGAAAACAATAAGATTCAGTGCAATAAGGACAGGTGTCAACTATTACACTTAGGTAGGAATAAACCCCCAAATGGAGAGCAGCCAGCAAGGCAAAAGACCTGCAGAAAAATCCCTTGGGGATTTTGAAAGAGTTCAAGCTAAAAATTAACAATGCCGTACTGGTGTGGAAAAACAAGTATTGTGCTAAAGTGTATAAACTGACTAGATATATGAAACAACTTCTCCATTCCTATTACAGCACAGGTGAGGTCTCATACTGGAAAATGAACTGATTCACTTTGGTCACTGAACTCAAGAGAGGAATGGGCAATCCAGGAAAGTCCTGAGAGCATCAAGAAATACTGAAAGTCTTAAAAAACTGACCCTGGAGGGAAATCTCAAAGAGCTAGATTTGTTTAGTCTAGAGAAAACAGGACTGAGAAGAAACATGATAACAGTCTTCAAATATGTAAAAGGTGGCTGCTCAGTGGAAGGCAGTGGGTAACTCTCAATGCTTAGAGAGAAGCAGGGAGCTTAAATAGTATTTGGAGTTACAATTTCTGCTATGTATAAGGGAAAATTTCCTAGCTGGGAGGCTAAGAAAGCTTTGGTGCCAGTGAAGGTCGTTGAGTCTTTAGCGCTGATGGGTTTAAACACAGCTGGAAAAGGCATCATTTAGGTATTGTTGAGTGTGTTTGGGAAGGGAGGTACAAGACCCAAGGGCAACAGCTTGTGAGGCAAGCGCACATAATAACTTGCAGACACATATTTGAAAGGCGTACGTAGCATCTGGAGCTGGGAGTCATGGCGTCATGAGATTGTCGTCATTGGATAAAACGTCTCTCAGCTCCCAGTAGGTTCTTTCCAGCGCATGTAACGTCAAAGCAGGGAAAAAAGAAATCAGATCTAATATGCAAACTTTGGAAGTTTTCTGACCCCTAGATAATTCTTGAGGTCTCTTCCTACTTTCTACAGCTGTAAATAGACACAGGCTGTGCCAGAATGGCCAAATTGCTGCTGCAGTAGTTTCCTGTTTACAGGTGAAAGAAACAGATACTAAGCCTTCATTGGTAACTTATGCAAAAAAAAAAAAAAAATAAAAATCTAGCTACATCATGTGCATTTCTGGCAAAAAGGAGCTTGAAATCCCATCACCTGGGAGACAACCAAGTACTAGCATTTTTCCTTTATGAGAGGACTGAAAGGTTTTGTCATGAACCTGGAAGACTGTTTTTGTTGCGTTGCTTTGCAAATATTTGGGAGGCAACAGTCCTTGTTCGTGTCCTGGCGCCCTGCTGTTCTGAATAGCCAAGCCAAGAAAATGGTGTGAGAAGTAGCAAAGGTACAAAGAGGGGGAAATAACATGCATCAGGCGGCACAAAACGTGTGTGATGTGAGTGGGAGTAAAACCCAGGTCTTTCTGGTGCTTACACCAGAACCATCCATCTTCTTACACTGCTGTCATACTGTAACAGTACTGGTTTCAACAGTTAGGTTTCCTATACAGAGAACTCATGCAAAGGTTGCATTTTATGTTGGCAATGCCCACAGACTGTGTATATTGCTGAGGCATCTTTCTAGTGCTATGAAAGTGATAAAGTAATTCTATGCAATTAAAATGACGCCTCCTCCCTGCGTAATGCCTCTCTCCAGCTTTACAGCTGTTTGCCATGTTCTCTGTGAGGGCATTTGCCGATAATAAATTGTGTTGTGGAAATACAATAATGTGAACAAGGAAATCTAAACTGATCCAATTGTTTAATCTAGTTTAAACCTACATTTGCTCAGAGGAATCCCTAACCCAGATTAATTTAGAGAAGAGGTGAGGTTTGATTTCATCACTCTTACAAAGCACACATGCAAACCCCCTGCTGTTATGTTGCTATTAATAGTGGTGACATGTATATGTATGCTCATAATCTTGTAAAAATATGAAAAAAGCAAAAAAATAAATCAGTAAATACAATCCTCCCTTTTTTCAGTGGAGCCCACTTGTCTTCTGCTTCCCAAGGGAAGCTCTGCATCATGGCTTCAGATTATCCTGTTCCCAAATTCTAGTTTATTAAAGCAAAGAATGTTCAGGCAGCCTTTGTCTCTGCTTTTCTTAGGGAGACAGTAACTTCTGTGCCATGTTACCATATATTCAGGTTTCACCAGGCATTTATTCTTTCTCCATTAAAAAGTTGTGTCTGGGCAGAGAAAGCAGATTTTATAAATTTCTTCAGAATTTTCAGCTGTCAGACAGTCTGACTGGAATGGTGACTTTAAGCATGGTTGATAGATGTCTGACTATCATTGATGCACCTAT
This sequence comes from Streptopelia decaocto, assembly GCF_964273445.1. Lineage (NCBI taxonomy): Eukaryota > Metazoa > Chordata > Aves > Columbiformes > Columbidae > Streptopelia > Streptopelia decaocto. Next base: position 121,311,094 of record NC_138663.1, read on the forward strand.
TTCACACCTGCAGATGCTTCATATACAGTGAGGCTGATGCTTCTAAGAAGTGTGAGAGCTATCATGCTTATATTACTACCTGTGCAGGACTTCAGATGCAATAGGAATGTTTTGGTTTTACTATGCATTTGCAGACCAATGATGCCACCTTGCAGAGCAAGTCTAATGATTTCAAAAGCCTCAGATTTGGTGCACACGTGTTATCCAGAACATGCACAAGTATTTTAGTCTGAGAAATCACCATGAAAAAAATAGCCTCTGAAGGGCTCTATGGAGGTATTAGAAATACTCAATAAACAAGAAATAGTTAAGGCTAAAACCTAACTCACACTATGCTTTTCCAAAGATACAGGGGAAAGAGCAGGCGAGAATCTTTTGAGGAGAGAGGGAGGAATATTTGGGAGAAGCGGTAAGCTTATGCCAAGCATGCTTAGCAGGTGAGGAGGCAAATCTACCCCTCCCAGGCTGCCTGCCTGGCAAGTATGCCAGTTGTGACACGCTTTACGCCCACTTTGAAAAGTGTTAGATATCCCACATCATTCATTCCACAAGATTAAGGAATTCTCTCTTGGCATGACATAAAGAGGATTCATCAGGCACCTTCTCTGTTCCCCTCTCATGCTGCCAGCCAGAGAAAGATTGTTGTGGGGAAAAAAGGCCTTGTTATAGGTCTTGGTTTCTTCATTATGGAGTGACAATTTGTAATTGCCCATAACAAACAGGATCCCATGTTTTTCCTGGTATTAACTTCAGTGAACAGAGCTCACTGGAGTTATACTACAAAGGAATTTAGTCCTAGCAGTATTATATTAAGAAAGCCATTCAGTGCAATGTGAATTAGTTCAATTAGAGAATTTTAAATCTTTCGGATAATACAGTTACCTATGCTTGTGCAACCTGCAGTAAATGCCTATACTGTTACAACCGGAAGCTTCGAGTTCAGTTTTTACAGATGACTAATGCAGTTGTTACTCAATTTCTACAATTAATATTTGTGCAAATGTAATGTCTTTTACAAAGGTCAGACTGCTTACAGGTGTTTAATGTTACTGACATCATCTACCTGAGAAATGAGATCACCTGGGGATCATGTATGTTTTAAGAATTTAATAGGAAGGGTTTGTGCTTGTTTGACTGAAAACTAGTTAATTTTCCTTCATGCAGTTAGAAACCTTTCTTTTTTGTAGCCAGCATGGTCATTGTTTGGACTTAGTTTGAGAACAAGAAGATAAAATGCCAGCACAGAGCTAATGTTTTTAATTGCTCTGGTCTGGGAGCCAAGGATTCTGAGCTCTTCCCACAGATGTGAGGTAGTAAGGGGGACATAGATGGGGCAGAGCTTGACTGACATCCAGACTGAACAATAAGAATATTCCATGCCATTAGTGTCATGCTTCTTATTTAAGAAGAGTCAGGATCTTCCAGTTAGTTCTTTTCCTCATTCAGTTGCAGCCAGGACAGAGACCTGTTGGGGGGAGTTCTGGTAGGGAATTTCTATAGTTCAGCCTTTTCCCATCCTGCCATTCTGCAGAGGCCTCTGGGCCTTTCTGCCTTTTTCTCACTTCCCTCCCCAGGATCGGCTGTTGGGACCAGTTGCTGCTGTCTGGGATTGGCTGTTTGGTACGGATGGAGCTCATGAGGAATTGCATTAAGTATCTTTTGTTTTATATTGAATCTTATATATGTGTGTATATATATATACACACTCATAGTGTATTAGTATTTTGTTATTGTATTAAACTGTGTTTATCTCAATCCAAGTTTCTCCCTTCCCTTTTGATTCTCTTCCCTGTTCGGGTGTGGGAGGGGGGTAGTGAGCAACCGGCTGCCGTGGTTATATTGCTAGCTTGGGTTAAACTAAAACACAGTTTTTCTAAAACTATTATGAAATTTCTGGTAATTTGTATTTCTGTCTGGATGGGAATTCAGTAGCAAAATGTCTTTTTGATAGCGCTTCAAAACCCCACACAACGACAAGACTTCCAAACTGAATGTAAAAGCCAGAACATTTGTCTGAACTCCCACAAGATCTGGAAGATTTGGAGGTTTGGAATAAAATTATAGTTATAATGTCTGAGTCTACCTTTATTTTTCACAAGAGAAAAACCCAAGTCTTGGAAGAGTTATGAGACAGCCTGATATACACTGCACTGGAATTACTTTGAGAATCACTTGGATCTTCTCAACAAACACAGTCAATTTTGTCGCAGAAAAATGATAGATTGCTTATAGAAGGTTAGCAGTGGGCTAAGGAAGCATTGGGCAGCTCAGTCTGATAACAGGCAGTACCAATCAGTCGTGGTGGGACAGGAAAACCGTTGTAAGAAGCTGGCAAGCACACCAGCTTCAGTCACTGTTTAGAGCACTGCTGCTTAATTTAGCAAGGAAGTATGAAAGAATCACTCGAGATTCCACAAAGTGCAAGAAATGCTTTCTCCAAGCTTCAGCTCAAAAACCATTCCACTTCCTCCTAATGTAAATATGAACTTTTTGACTCACCCACTTACCTCTGCATCGTTAGAGCAATCTCACCTAGCAGAATCAAGAGCAGAAAGTGGGGCTGCATCCTTGTCTAACTTTGATCTTTCTACACTCCTCAAGTTGCACAAGAAAAAAGTATAACCTTGGTAAAAACACTTAGCTGAAGATCATCTCCAACACAAAGGTATTTCTGGGTATAAAACTAGTGTTTCATCCTAAGGTCTTGCAGTCGTAGGTGCCTAATAAAACGTGCAAACCACAGGGATGCTATCTGGTGGTAGACCAGGATCATCCATTACCTTTAAGAAATAAGACTCCCAGCAGTTTTCTAAACCACTTGCTCTTCCCTTCTCCTCCTTGCAGATTCAGCTCTGCCAAGACAACTCACACAGATCTTACAAAACCAAAATTGTTCAGGTTTTTGTTTTCATCCGTCACATTAATCAAGAAGAGAAAACATTGCAAATGACCTAGGAAAAAACGTGCCAATGGAAAAAAATGATCACCAGAAATTAAAGTATTAAAAGTGCTAAATCATCTCAGTGGATTTGGGGGAAAACCACATTGGGGAAATCCACAGTATGGAATATCTTCACAATACAAAAGTACTGATACAAAAAAGGAGAGTAAGCCAATGTTATTTCTGCTGCTGGCATAGATTGATTTGGAATGGCCTGTCCTGCTCACAGAGATCCATTTCTTTATTTAAAAAAAATAAAAAATAAAAAAATAAATTTCATAGTAAATCACCCCAATGAAACTTTCTAGCTAATCAATGAGTATATAACCCAATGATAGTACCTCTGGTTTTGTTATCACTTTGGTTTTACCTGTCCAATCAACTACAAGTTCTCTTAATACAAAATGCGTGGTAAATATAATCAGCTATATATCTAATTCGCAGCAAATAAAATCAGTGCATGGATCTAGTGTATTTACATGATGGGTATATTCAAATCAATCTACACTAAGTACTTAGTGGCTTTTGAAAAGATAATGAAGCTTGTAACAAATCTTCAGCATAATATACTGCAAGTTCCTTAGTGAATGAAGTGGCAGAACAGTAAAAGTCTGTCTTAGTGACAATTACAGGCCAGTTCTGCATTCATGAGCATGTAAATTTCAATTAGTTTGAACTTTAAAATGGGATTCTACCATAAAAGAAGGCCTGAAATAGGAATCAGGGCTCCCATATTTTTCCTCAATGATTTTTGCAGGGAAGGTGTATGCTAACCTCCGGACCTGAAAAGAAGCGTGGGCTCTGAGGCCCAGGACCCCAGGAGTATTTTTATAGCATAACATCATTTCCAGTCCTAACGCTTGTTGGCCTTTTTATGCTCTTAATGGCGTCTTAGCTATCCTGTTGCCTTCAGTGAATTTGCAGAGTTAACTCTAGTGTAGTACAGTAAAAAGCTCTATCTCATCTCTAAGAGAGAAAAAGCTCCAGCTTGTTCAGTCTTTTTTTTATTATTATTATTATTCATGGTGAAGTAACAAAGCAAAAGCCTTGGAAGAAAATACTGAAAGCAAGAATATCTGAATGTGTAAAACAGGAGGATCAGCTCTTTATTCTGTACTCTGAATAAAAACTCAGAAACATCTCTCAGGATTGCTACCTCAAAAAAAAAAAAAAAAAAAAAAAAAGGACAAAAATTATACAAGCAACAGATGAAACCAGTTTGCAGCATCATTTCTTATAGATACCAGTCTGTGTCCAAAATCTTGTAACTTCTTAGCTTTCGAGAAAATCAGTAGGGTATACTTTCTATTTACAACCATGCTGGGTCTGTTCTGCAATTTAACACACAATTTAGCAACACAGCAAGCTCGATAGGAGCAAGAGTATGTTGAACCTGAGTTACTAAGCACAGCAAGTTCAGGCAAGCACGACGTCTGGCAGCAATGCACGCAGCCCTCCCAAGAGCGTGTGTGTGTGTACACACACATGTGTGTGCACACATTAGTGTCCAGCAAGTGAGAGTGAAATGGGACTCTCTTTATGAGGTACCACAGTGATCCTCAACAATGCATCCCATTAAAACAGGCATTTTCAAGCTTGCTTCAGGAGCTACAAGTGTCTTGGAAAGAGTCACTTTTTTTTTTAGTGGAAGGTGATCTAGCTGTGACATTTACTGAGACTTGCAATGTGTGCAGGGCATTTGTGGTATTGACAATGCTACCAAAAATGAGGTGACTCGGACCAGAACTTTGCTCTCAAAACTGTATATTATATCAGCAAAATAAGAGGATATATGTACAGAAGTTAGGATTAGATAAGTCACAGAACAATTTCTACAGCAAACGTGTGAAAAACAATATGCGGAAGATACAGCAAAACCGATGACAGCTGCAGGAAAGTAAGAAGTCAAATAGCCCCCTTGCAGAGATGTTATGAATGCTAGGACACACAAAAAAATATTGTAGCAATTCCCATTTCCACTGGTGAAATTGGATACAAAAAATGGACACTATGAAACAATGAACTGTATCATTGCTTTATGGGATGTAGAATTGTTTGTATTGTGTAATAAGATGCTACAAGTTAGCGAGGCAGAACAACTTGTGCTATTCTCAGCAGAATCACCCAGGGCATAACAGCAACTCCTTTGCTTTGTTTTTAGCAGTGGAGCCTGTGTAGTTCCCTCCCTGCACAAAATTTTGCAGAGGACATGATAAAATCAGTAATTCTCAAGATCACTTCTTTCAGCTGGCGCTGCTTTAATGTGTCATATTCCCAGTTCTCATAGAAAACCTAGATTATAAGATAGGAGGTACCAAACACCTACCTCATGCTAATAGGGCAGTAATACACATAATTATACCCAGTGCTTTACATCCTCTCCAATATTGGCAATGCAGAAGCTGACAATATTGGCATGTTTCCGTTGGCACCACCAGCTACTCATGCTCAGCGCTGTGCCAACATCCCCTGGTGTAAAATTAGAACAGTAAGACCACATCCTGCCTTCCTTTGTTTGCTCACCTATTTAGGCAGCGGTTTCAGCCGAGCCTGAGCTGTCCACTCCTCTGCACACAGAGGGAAAAGCGCGCACAAAGGAGCCGTGCTGCCCAGCACTCCCACGCCGCGCTGCGATAACACAGATGGAGACCAGGGGAGAGATCAACCTCTCCGCAGTGGTCACAGACACTGCAGACACTGGTGGTGCTCCAGGCAGCATGCACGCTAGGGGTTTTCTTCGCTGACAGAAAGCCCCCTGTGACATTGCCATCATTTCTCTGCTCATAGAATATGTACTATAGGGGTTTAAGTCTTAGCTGTAGGCAATGACTAAGTGACAGGATGTTTTCACTTACCTAAAGTACCAATACGATGATCTTCCAGTGGTTCCTTCAACTTCAGAAGATACGAGTACTTGCAATCATCTTTGCTGGCTATGATCATTTCCATGGCAATGCTGTTATTGTCTAGTGCTTTGTGTGTGCCAGGCACTCTGCGGAGAGGAAACAAGACAAAAGCCCAAACTGTTTACAGTTTGATGACCTGTGTCTGCAGCCTGTGGTAGCACTTCTGCAGTAATTCTGAAGGCATGCGTGTGTGTGTACACACACATACATGTTCATGGAGGAGTGGTGAGGCTCACTTAATTTTCTACTTGCATTGCCAAGTAGAGATAGGAGGAATGAGCATGTGGAGAAGAAAGAGGCAAGGTGAGACCACATTTTTTGTGGCAGCATTAGCAGAAACTGTGGAACTGCAATACCAGCATCGCTGTAATCTTGACTTTTTGGTGGCTTGAACTGCTGTGCAACTGTGTTACATCTGCTGCAAAGATGCGAGTAGGACACTCATGCAAGCATTACTGCAGGTGAGTCAAGTTGCAGAACCAGGGGACAAAGACACAATACAATAACAATGAAGAAAGGAACATGCACACACACACACACAAAAAAAAAAAGAAATAGAAGTTCACTTGCCTATCAGAAACAGCAACTCTGCCCTGTGTAACATTTGTGATGGAGTTTTAGACAGTCACACTGGAAAGAGGAGTAAAAATTGCACTTAGAAATACATAGAAAGTGACAAATGTCCTTTAGCAGAGTGGTAAAACAAAATTTGCTTTTTTTAACCTTGACTTCCTGGGCTCTAAGCATTTCTAAGTCTTGAAGCTGGACAAGCCCATTATCAGTATGAAAATGCCAAAGAAACTGGAATGCTCTTTGTTTTCTTTCCTTTCTAAAAAAAAAAAGCTTTTACTACTTTGTAGTTATAGCTAAATGAATAATTGACAATGATTAAATTGTTCCATATCATATGAACAATGGTCCCATATCTCACTTTTATGTAGACAATTTTTCCTTTCATTTGGCAAAGAAAGACAGCAATAGGTCTAGCTGTATCTATACATAAAAGTATAAATCTAGTTATCACACAGCAAATGACTGTCAAAGTTTTGGGCTGAATCTGTTTAAATTCTGATAGGCCCTATCCCATGTTTTTCCATAATGTCACCAACAACCACTGTTTATTATCCAGAGCAGGGTGTTCTAGTTTAAACAGATTCTCTTTGGTTTCTCAAATTTGGCAGGCTGTGTGCACAATGCCTGTACCCTGAAAGGATCCAAGTTAATAGCTAGACTTTTTCATGTTGTGTCACATCCAAAGATCACTCCTTAGATACCTGATCTCTGAATAACGCACCTTTCCAGAAAGCTGTATGCTTTCTAATACAAGGTCTTTGTCAACAGAGCAGCTCATTTGTTTTGCTATCTGGACTGCACGTGAGAGAATGATCCATTTTTTTCTTGCTTTTCAGCTGCCCTTGCAGACGACAAACACGTTTCTGTACAGGACCCAGGAACAGAACAAGGAGGACTAATGTATAATATGTAACTTGGCATTGCATGCTTTGAGACTGGTGTTTGGAAACAAGGAGAAAGTGAAAAACAATGTGTTCAGTGGAATTTTCCTTCATGTATATATTTTATCTGCAGCTGCAATGTACGGAGGCCAAGTTGTTAGAGGTGAACTGGAAAAGAAGCAGTAAAATGTCATTAACTTCAGCACTTTAGAAGCGAGGGATGGAAATGACCCATAAGACTTCTGCCAGAGAGGGATTGCTCCTTCCAGGACCGCGATAAGCACACCAAACAGGGAAGAGTAGGAAGCACAGGCACCATACTTTAACCCTGCCTTTCCTCCCGCTTGCCCACAGCCTGGGCTTTGCCCCTCTCCCAGGTGGGATGCCATTCCAGCGGGTGCTGCTCTGGCCCCCTCACTGCCCACCGACAAGCTGCACCGAGGCAGAGACCCATCTGTGTTGCGGGGGGGAAAGCAGGGGTGGGGAAAGGGGGAAGTGGACCTTCAGAAACAGGCTGCTGAGGTTTCATGGGTGCTTTTCAACAAAAAAATGTTATGAGAATACAAGAGGCTCCTCCTCACTGAATATGGATATGAAATTTAATAAAAAGAAAGCCTACTGTCGGTATATTGCCACAGTATTTTCATGAAGATTCGTCCTTCAGAGATGGATTATACAACTTTTCTTATTAGAGAAATGTGAAGATTAAAGATCCCAAATGCTCTATATTTTTGAGTTGTTGTAATAAATGTGCCAGGGAGAGATTTCCAAAAGGCATTTTAATCCATAGTAGGCTGAAAGTTGTGCACTATAAGCAATTTTCATTGTTAGAGGGAAGTAAATATAAATTACTGAAGAATCAGAAAATCCTGTTCCAACTAGCAGCTCACACAGTATTTCAATCGTATGCATACAGTATTTTGAAAGGAAGGAAGGCAAAAAATCTGTAATAAACTACCACTTAATGACACATTTTCAAAATCAAGATGTTGGCTTGCATATAGAAAAGCTTTTCTTGCACCTCCTAAACTGCACAAATAGCTTTTCTACATGCAAACGAGCATCTGCAGTACATATGCACCTATATCCAGGATGGTGCATACACAAAAATAGATGTGAAAATTGAGACTTAAAATTGTAGAGGCAAAGCTGGGGTCCCTTTTAAAGTTAGTTTTCAGGTACTAATTTAAATACGTAAAAGGGAAGAAATTGGGAGCTAATCTTTCTTCCCTCCCCACTCTACTTATTTCAGACTTTCCCAACTGTGTTAGATATGAAAGGGTCTAAGAAGAAAGTATTATCATAGCTAATGCAGTGCCCAGGGTATGAGTCATACGCCAGAATGCCCGCTCCTGCCTGTGGACAGAGGGACTTGGAACACAAAAGGCTCTGAGGAGGAACAGCACTTTAGCAGCCCCCAGCTACTGGGAGGCTGGAGGTGGAGCTGGCTGGTGATAACTGGACAAATTGTTTCCATCACATGGTTAATGACTCAGCATCATTATCCTAAAGTATTTATTTTTTCATCTCTACCAGCTTGCCCAGCACACTTGTGTGGAAAAGAATGTGGGGGGATTGGGAGAGGGGAGGTAGGCATTAAAGTTTGTAGCCTTTGCTGAGTCAGCATCATGCATATTTTCCACTGCTGCTTTGCCTTCTCTCAGGTTGTAACATTACAACTGTAGCACCATCAGAGAGATTCCCACTGGACTTCAGTGAAGCTTGGATCAGGGCTCAGGCGCCTCTCAGTCAATAAATACACCCTGCTCATCCACAGCAGCAAGGAATTCTAAGCCTGTGTGCCTGTGTGCACACGTATTGCTTCTGTGTGCACACACGCAGCTGGAAACCCCTCATCTGGGTTGAGAACAGTGAGGAGGCAAACACTGACTACTCTCTTCCCGCATTCTCCAAAATATCAGGAGTCATACTTCTCCACAACACTGGCAACTAGTGAGTAGAAACGGCCATGACAAGAGTGGGAGTAATCAGCGTATGTGCAGTATATACTGATACGTAGCTGCTGCAGCCCTTGTTCCCTTTAGCTGGTTCCCAGAATAAGAAAGTGATAGTATGTGTAGGTTTATTTTAAGTAGGGCTAGAGCACACACATAGCTGGCTCATACACAGTCCCCTGCAAACAGTGCTTACTCGGTGCAATATGTTATGTCACCATGGCCCTAAATACCTCTGCTTTGCAGAACAAATTTAACACATAACTTTTGAAAAACGGTAACACTTTCAATACCCTTTCTGTTGTCAGTGGAGTGGAGAAGTGTTAATATGGATTTTGGTACTTATCTGTATTTACTGCTACCCTGCTGGCTCTCTGTCACTAATATTCATAAAAACACCCACAACAATGAACAGTGGAGCCTTGCTAATGCCTCCCACCAGCCACATGGTATGCAGAGCTTAAGGTTGGAAGGTCACATATTCCTTCCCTCTGTTTTTATTCCCCCTTTGGTGAAGACTGACCACGGAAGGGCACTCAGTTGCCTGAGCTGTTTGGACTAGGCTCCTTTCAGTGGTGCCCAATGACAGGATGAGGGGCAACGGGCACAGACTGAAGCACAGGAGGTTCCATCTAAATATGAGGAAAAACTTCTTTACTTTGAGGTTGCCAGAGCACTGGAACAGGCTGCCCAGAGAGGTTGTTGATTCTCCTTCTCTGGAGACACTCAAGACCCACCTGGACACATTCCTGTGCGATCTGCTCTAGGTGAACCTGCTTTAGCAGGTGGGTTGGACTAGATGATCTCCAGAGATCCCTTCCAATGGTTGGGACCATTCTGTGGTTCTGTGACTGAAACGCCTCTTTCCAGTAGGAGGTACACTCGCTCCCCAGTCTTCAAAATGAAACCCAACCAGCAAAAAGAAGATGAGCCCAATCCTGCACAGAAGTCTTTAAAACAATTAATCGTTGCCATTAATGTATTAGGGACCATCCTGCCCCAGTTGACAAAGAGCAGAGATACTGGCAACCCCAATTCATAAAGAGCACAGTCACTGAAGGCCAGTTTGTACCAGGCAGCCTGGTGCCGTGGGGTGCTCCTTGCTCCTCTTTCCAGTACCAACTGATTGCACATTGTATCAGCAGCTGCTTTTGCCACTGAGGACGACACATGCATATGCTAACACAAGAAATAGCCCACTAGCTATTTTCTAGCTACTAAGAGCTGTCTCAGTGTGCAGTCTGCTACATGAGCAATATCTTCTAGTGCAGAGAGCAGATTTGTTGGCTGGGCAGTCTTACTGCATCTAAGGTCGCTACTTTACTCTGAGCTTTTCTACCATCTGTGCTTCTCTGCTCTTTTACTTAGAGAGAGCACCCAAAGGCAGAATCCAGCTCTTAATTTAGACCCCCAAATGTTATATAAAAGTTATTCATCCCAGACGGGCTCGGTCTCAGAAGTCACTGTTACAAAAGACTTGTTAAACAGTCAATTTTACAAGTGAAGATGAATTAATACCACCCCATGTTATCTATTTGTGTTTTCTGTTCCCTACTTCTAGACATATAATCACTTAATAACTCATCCAAGGAATCAGAAGAGCCCCTTTGAATTTAACTAACAGGCTATGTTACCAAGTAAGAAAATGCAGTTTGTGCTTAATTTAAATTTGCTCAATTTTGACACTTTCTGTCACCTTGCATGTCAGAAAAAAAAAAAAAAAAAACAGCCCAAAGAGACTATAAAGACTATCATCAAACAGAAAAATTAATGAAATATAACAAGGGCAAGTGTAGAATCTTACACCTGGGCAGGAACAACCCCAGGTTCCAGTATAAGTTGGAGAACGACCTATTAGAGAGCAATGTAGGGGAAAGGGACCTGAGGGTCCTGGTGGACAACAGGATGACCATGAGCCAGCCCTGTGCCCTTATGGCCAGGGAGGCCAATGGCATCTTGGGGTGTATTAGAAGGGGGGTGGTTAGTAGGTCAAGAGAGGTTCTCCTTCCCCTCTACTCTGCCCTGGTGAGACCACATCTGAAATATTGTGTCCAGTTCTGGGCCCCTCAATTCAAGAAGGACAGGGAACTGCTGGAGAGAGTCCAGCACAGAGCCACGAAGATGGCTAAGGGAGTGGAGCATCTCCCTTATGAGGAAAGGCTGAGGTAGCTGGGTCTCTAATTTGGAGAAGAGGACTCTGAGGGGTGACCTCAGTATGTAAAGGGTGAGTGTCACGAGGATGGAGCCAGGCTCTTCTCGGTGACAACCAATGGTAAGACAAGGGGTAATGGGTTCAAACTGGAACACAAAAGGTTCCACTTAAATATGAGAAGAAACTTCTTCTCAGCAAGGGTAACAGACACTGGAACAGGCTGCCCAGGGGGGTTGTGGAGTCTCCTACTCTGGAGACATTCAAAACCCACCTGGACGCCTTCCTGTGTAACCTCATCTAGGTGTTCCTGCTCCAGCAGGGGTATTGGACTAGATGATCTTTTGAGGTCCCTTCCAATCCCTAACATTCTGTGATTCTGTGATAATCCTGATGAGGGTTATTAATATTTGCAGTCTTGTCCAAGAAGAAAAGCAAGACGCAAGCCAGCATTTTCAAAAGCAGCATCCATTCTGCATATCTTCAAACAGAGTTCACTTGAGCCTGAATCTCTGCTGGGCAACCACCAATAGCAGGTGGCACTCCAAAAATAAAATCCCAGGTATCTGAACTCCATAGCTCCGACTTCAGGCATACTAAACCACGGTGCACTCTTGAAAAGATCACCCAAAGTCAGTGTGTGCTTGGGAAGTCTGAGAAACATGAGAAGCAGAAATTTCACCTCCAGGTCCTATCCTGAAGGACAGGACTTGCATGCAGAGCTAATGGCATAACACACACTTGTGCTGCCTGATCATGAGCAAGTTTACCAGCAGTTGTAGAAAATACGTACATAATGGCCATATCCTCACTTTTATGGATAAAATCTTGGGAAGTGGAAGGAGGAACACATCCATTACATGAGCAAGTATGGTATTTGTCCTCCCTTTAACCTAATGTTCTGAAGTGTGTGAAAGATTAGCATTAAGGATTTCCATGGGCCATTTGCTGTAACCCTATCTAGACAACTTCCTGAAATAAAAGAACAAATTTCAGCTCCTAGGTAGAAGCTTTCAGGTACATGAGAATATAACCAAATAATAATTTACCACAAATGTGGGCTGCATGTAGAAATGAGACAGATCAGTGGTTTACTTGATTCAAGAAGAGGTTCTGAAGTCAAAACCTCTCCTAAAGTGCCTACATTTAGTGAGCGTAATCTCACTGAGGCATCTAAGATCTCATGATGGTTTCCTACTCTAAACATTAAAAACACTGACATTTTACTGATAACATTACCCAGTAGCCATGTCCAAAATATGGTTTTTAAATACTAAACACCTTTCCTGGCAACACCCTCTCCTTTCTTTTCAGAAAATTAACCCTGTCCACAGGAAAGTAAAAAATAATAAATTCACACATTAAAATTGCTTGGAAAAGTAATCACAGGGCTGAAGCATACGTTAACAAACCTGATGTACCACAGTGAACTGGAAAGCTCACTAATAACCTTACAAAATATCAGACACAACAGGTTGCTAATTTAACAGGCTTCACTAATACAGGATTTCTTGGCTGCTTCCACCTTAAGTAAGCATTTTTGCCAGTTTTAGTTCCTCACTAATTTGGATTCCTCACACTCATTTTTCTGAATTTTTCAACATGCTAATTTCCTAGGTATTTATTTATTTGAGTATAACAAATCCATCTTCACAGTATACATGATTCTTAATGTACTCAGCATGGATTACCTCTCTGAAGACATTAGAACTAGAGGACTCTACCTGGGAAGTCACTGGCTACTATGTAAAATGACTTTAGGTGCCACCTTGATGCAAGGTGTGCCTTCTATACAGACAAGATTTCACCCCATGTGTTTTCAGAGACTAATAAAAAAGTGACTTGGAAGAATCATCACTGCCCTGCAGGCCCATTCGCATGATGCCGTGAAAATGTGAGCAGAAACAAGCCAGCTCCTTCACAGCAAGCGGTAAAATTTCCCCTGAACTCAATGAGACCATTCTGCTCCCTCTGCATCTTGAATCGATGATGTCCCAGTAATCTTGCTGTACGCTACCGGTGGGATAGCGCTACCTTGTCCCAGCTTCTGCAATGGGACAGTTGGGTGGCAGCAGGTCCTGCTCACACCTCCTGCCTCTGGTGCTGGTTAGCGGGAACCTCTGGCTGGAGAGGCAGAAGCACAGACCCCACAGCAGAGAGACTGGCAGGGAGCAAGATCGGGACCCGCTGCAGGAGAGGGTGAACAGTCTGTGCAGAATCAGGGTGAGGTGTAAGGTGAAAGTGCAAAAGCAGGAGGTGGGAGGCTGGGACTTTCTGTTCCCTGGCATGGTAAAGGGTTGCTTGAAACAAAGAAAAAGTCAGGGGGGATTTAGGCTGGCCAAGAGGGAGAGGAGGAGGAGAACAGCAGTGGGAGGTACAAATCAACCTAGTGGAAATAGAATTTAGGAGGAGATTGTTAATTTGTTCAGCAGGTGATGGCAGGTTAGCCCACGTTCACTGCAGTGAAGCACACACAGACTTGCACACCACACACAACAGCACGTTTTTTCACTTGCACCGGTAAGCTCAGCTCATGAACAAGAAGTAGTGGGACATTTTTTCTTTCTATAGTAAGTTCTGGGCCTTCTCTGCTTTGAAAGGGATCGGTGCCTATATTGGCTGTCCAAGCTGAAAGAGTGAGATTCATCTCCAGATAACCATGAGCCAAGTGTTTTGCAACAGGCAGACACCTGAGGGACAACCAGGGTGTCACCCACAATGAGGTAGCTGAGAAAGCTTTTGGCACCTGGGTCTCTCTGAGTATCACATATAGCAGAAGACCTTGTCTCAACTGACCAGGACAAACTCTGGAAAGGAGGGTGAGTGGCTTTCCTGATGGAAGAGAAGTGGGCAGCATGAGGTCTGTCATCTACCCACCTAGGAAGAATGAGGCCAAACTGATCTGCCTCCGCTTCAACGGTGTCGTTAATGTTGTTGTTATGTCCTCTCCCAATCTCTGAGCTCCCCCATCATCTTGCAGGTCTCCTTTTGCTGGCTCCTGATTCTTGCAGACATGATGTGACGAAGCATATGGGAAGGATGTGCCCTACCAATTGGATGCAGGATTTAAGTGACATTTAGCCTGAAAAGGTACAGGGACCTGCTCAGCTACACCCCAGTGCACCCATGTTCTGCAGAGATGTCTACTGTTGGCAGAGAGTCAGTGAGGAGGGCTCATATCACCCTCCAGAGCTTCCCAAGAGCTGGAAGAACCCAGGGAGACCTCCGTGTGAAGAGGGCCATGTCTCTGTTGGTATCCCTAACCATCACCACTCACTGCTATTGTGGCTGTGTTGGTAGCCATAGCAGAGTGGACTAAAGGCAGACAGAGCATTTAAGGACCTTTTCTTTTCTTTTTAAAGCTATGTCACAATAGAACCATTTGAGCTCTCATTGCTCCGCCATTTCCAGCCCTTCCAGTAATGGCTATGAAACGGCAGGCAGAGTTCCTCACTCCAGCTCCTCTCTCCCGTGGGAAAACAGCTACTTGATCCACCACAGAAAGCTGGCTTTGTTTGTGAGTAACCTAGGGAATAATGTATTAGAAGGTCCCCCTCCGGCATATACACGAGGAGGGAACACAGCCCTTGGGGCAGGGTGTAGCTGCTTTATAGAGATATAATCCTTTCAGGGATTACTTTCTATTTAAATGGTTTATGCCTACATTTTTGTCTGTATAACACACTTCTAAGCCAGGGAGGAAGACCTGGACTTGTGGTCTGAGACACTTCAGAGTCAAAAAACCTCAAAGATGCAAAGGCTACAGAGGAGGGTTTCGTGAAAAGCGTCCTTTGAGATTTGCAGCTGCCTGATGATACTGACCCTGAGCCTTGCTGATGGCTAGCAAGGGTGTTTGGGTTTAGTCAATACTTCGCATTCACATCCAGGACAAGTGGAGTTCAAATTCTTCCCAACGGACTAATTAGGCAAAATATTTAGAAATGCTGTAATTCCATTCATGCTTTTGCCATAACATTTAGAGAAACAACAATGCTTTTCATATTCACTGATACCAAGAGCCTCTGACAGTGTGTCTACTCCAGAAAAACACACTCCAGAAAAACACGCGCACTTATACCCCAACCTTGGTAGATTTTACAAAAGAAATACCTGCTGCACCAATGCACATGAATCTCAGCATCCAGAATTTGTTCACATAGGCACACCTGAGAAGCCGTTACTGGGATTCAGAAGGGCTTGTATCTGTTCAATTAAAGGGCAATATCATTTACAGCAGTAGCAGAAAGATAATCAGACAGGTTTATTCGCTGCCAAAATAGGCAATGTATATTTACAAAGGTTTTCTAGCTCCTTTGTTATGCATTCTTTCCATACACCATTACAGAAAGATCTTGTTAACAGCATAGTCTGCTGCACAGTATTGTATTGCCTTTTTATTTTTCCAAATAATTAAAAAAAAAAAAAAAAAAAAGGAAATCCTGGAAATGTTAAACAAACTATTCTATTTTCATTAGGCTGTAACAAAACCATTAAAAATGCTACTCGTCTCTAAAGTAGGGGAGGCAATACAAACATTCTCCTGCTTTTTTTTTGGATTAGAGTATGTCATGATGAAACAATCACTGCGTCATGATCAGCGTGCTTAAGAGTGCAGCCAGCCAGTTCCAAAAGGGTATAAAAGCCAATGCCCAAGAGTTTATAGAGTGACAGAGCCAATTCTACTACTGATTTATTGAAACTTAAATTGGAGCACTTAGATTTAATTTCTGCCAAATGATGTCGTTGGAATGCCTAGTTATTTTCTCATGCGAATAACTGAAAAAAAAAAAAAAAAAAAAGAAAGAAAAAAGAAAAAAAAGTGCCCTGGAACTCTTAAAATTAAAGGCCTTCTCTCTTTTTGTCAGGCTGTAACAAAACCAGCACATTTCCTGGTGCTTCCCTTTTGCCAGTGCTTTTTAAATGGTTAAGGTGTTGTTTGTTTGCTTTTTTTAACATGAATTCTGAATGGATCTTCTGGATCCAGGTACAAGACACAGAAATCCAGGGAGGCGGGGGCTCCTCCCTTGCCCTGCTCCACTCCTCTTTTCTGGTGCATGCCTAATCCTGTAAACACCTTAAACGAGAACTGGCTTCGAGTGCTACTATTTGTGCTATCAAGTTGGGAGGCATTTTATTTTTCTGAAATGAAAGAGCCAATTTATGCCCTTTTATGGACCATTTGAGAACTTGCTGCAGTGGAAACTTTTCTGCAATAAAGGTTCCCTTGTTTATGAGCCCTTTGTGTTGCAAGTTGCAGTACCACTTGTTGCACTTAGAGAGCATCCTGCAGGCTCTGGTCAGGAAATCAGACCTCATTCCTTCTCCCCAGGATTCGGTATGGGTTTTCCAACACTGTCTTTAGCCTGCCATCACGTTATTACAAAGCTGGTGAAAAATAATCTATCTAAAGCTAGTTTGTTCCACACATGGCATGAATCAGTCTTCCTTAATATGAATAAGTGTATATTAATGAAGTAAACTATACCATGGGATCCAATACTCTAAACCACCTTTTATTTAAATATGGATACTGAAATGAATCTTCCTGTCACCCAAAGCTTAGTCATGTTCAGCTGAGAACCACTTACCCCAGCACTGTCCTGTTTATATGGTCCCGATTTGTTCCCCAAGGCTCTGAGGTAAGCAAAAAAAAACCCTATCATTAACAGGAGCAACTCTGCTCTCTGCTAAAACCGGTTCCATCAGTATTGATGCTGCAGTAAAAAAATAACTCTTTATGCATAAATTGGTCCTGCCAGAGGTATTCTTGTTGCCTTTTCAGTTTTGAAACAGTGCTTTTGTTTCCAATTTACAAAAAGCTTCCTTCACCATTAAGTGAAAGACCAATCTGACAACCAGGGAAAGAAGAAATTTAAAAGGCTCTATCAGGGTTACAATAAAACTACAGAACATGTTTGTATCGCCATGTAAAGAATGAATGAGAGGGACAAAAGAGACAAAATATCTATCTATTTTTCTGTCTGTCTATCTATCTAATTCTAAAACCTCAAATACTGCTCAATACAGCAGTATGTGGTAGGTGTTATTTATTTAACCACAAATGGCAGATAATAATCAACTGGAGGAGCTGAGGGTCTCTTAATACCATTAAGCTATGAAGTTGTAGAAATGACAGCAAAATAATTACTGTTGTGCTTGTTGAGTTGTAGGATCTAAGCTCCGTGTTTCCATGGATATAGAGTTTCCGGTTTTCGGTTTGGTCTTTTCCTATTTAAAGATCAATACTGTGCTAAGGAGAAAGCAGGATTCAATTCAATATTTCTTTTGGTGTCTAAACATCAATACTTCAAAGTGCTGGGCAGCCTGAGCATGCACATACAACCTGGGCTCACTCCAGACACCCCATTTATGTGATGCAAAGTGACTGAAAAAACATCCTATCTACCTTGTGGAAGAGCCTTGCCATGTTTACAAATATCTTGTCCCCGATACCAAACCTTTGAGATGTCTTTACTCCACCTCTGAAACCCTGATATGGCAAGAAGTAGAGGTGACTGAGCCAGGGCCCCTTGGTTTTTATGACTTCCAAGAAGACGTATAGATTCATGCACCATCAGCTGTATGTTCAAATGTCTCTGTGATTGCCACTGAGTCAATCTTTTCCCTCTGGTGCACATTCAAGCCTCCTCCTCCTCCTCTTTCCCCACATGCATATTCCCTATTGATGTTCCCCTTCTCCTTGACATCCTTGTGGTCACTCTAGTGACCATACAGCGAGGATATCAAGGCAGAGGGGAATGTCAATGGGGAGTACGCATGGAGGATGGTGGTTGCATGGACTAAGATCAGCATAAAGCTGTTCACAGGGTGGTATCATGAGTGCTTTGACTTACCCAACCAGCCCTAAAGATGGAGTTAAAGAAAAGCCTGATGTTCACTTCTCCTCTGTGCCTACCCCAGACTGAGCCCGCAGAATGGAGAAACTCATACCAGACAAGAAAATACCAAGCTATTGCAGGTTTATCCATTCTAGGCTTACAAAATCATCTGGCATTTGATCAATTAGGTTATTATTTATTAGAGTGTTTCACATACAGAGCAATGCTCTGCTATTCAGTGTAGAGGTGGTACCTCCACTAAGTCAACAGGGTGCTGGAGAACAATGTCTGCAGAAAACAAATCTCACCTCAGAAATACATGTGCCCCAGACCGAGGAGCTTCCAGGGCTGCAACCATGACACCAGCAAAGACAAACAAGTCAGGCAAGAGCTAATGAGAAATCATTGTGAAATATTAAAATGGTGAGAATTTGCGGAGTAGGTGGGCAAAACACACTTTCAGACCAGTCACTCAATTGGCAGAAAGTGGTAACAAAAGCCGTTTGATATTTAATGGTGCGATTAACTTGTGTGGGGGCAGAGAGTAGCTCTAGCTTGCACGTTTTTAACTAAGACCTAACTCCAGACTCTCAGTAGTGCCGTTGGTGGGATACAGCGAGGCTGTCCAAGGCCAGCATCTGTGAGCACGGAGAAGGATCGGGATGTTTCCCAACACTTCCTGGCACCCGCCTGCTGGCAGCCCGGGCTGTCTGTGTCCTTTCCCCGTGTGTGCCCTCCGTGCAGTGCTGCCTTCCTTTCCCCACTACTTTCCCGGACAGAGGGAGTCGGGAAAAACAAAAGCTTTGAAGGCAGTAAGTCAGCCAGCTGGACTGGAAGTCCTTGCTAAGACTGGCTATTTAGATGACGGGGAGCTGGCAGAGGAGGATTAACATTATCAGTAGCCATCACTTAATCAAGGACATAAGGAAGAGAGAGAGACAGACAGAAATGGTTTTAGCAGTGCAGAAGGGGCTCGACTTGAGCTGTTTAATAGAGAAAGCTCAGAAATACTATGCTTGGAAACTCTGCAGGTGGGGTGACCCCAGAGATATTGCCAGCCTAGTTTGCCTTCCACTCTTGATCGGAATACACAAGCCTCTGGGGTAGCAATGGTTTCACTTTGAGCTGCAATGTTGTTTTTCTGCATCCCATTATCACCCATCCCTACATTTCTGAGCAATTCTCTGCTCAGGCTGAAGTTTTCCTGCTTTGTCTCTGCATCAGAAAAGTTGTCATTGGATTCTTTCAGCCATGGATGAATTTTGCAAGAACCAAAAATACATCTGCAAGACATGCGGGACCTGACAGCCCTTCCCATCTCCTCATCACACCACAGCGGTCTTCAGCAAGGCTGAGCATCTGCATCTTTCCCCTCCCATCATCTCAGTAGGATGTGTGTGGTGCTCAGCCACTTCGGAAAAAATCAGGCTATTTCTACAGAAATTAAGTCATTTCTTGGCTAAATTATATCATGTGCTGTTCAGCAGATGTAGGGGGCCTCTTTTTCCGGCCCATGTAGCTGATCAGGTTCTCCACACTCAAGAAAGCACTAGCACAGAGGACCAGCTCACCATGTGGGCAAGCTCACGCAAGAACTTACCGCGGCCTGTGGTTTTAGGGGGTGGCTAGTTTATTAGGCTTGCTAGCACAACAGCTGCCTTTGGAGAAAGGCCCGGGTGTGTTTCCGATTCTAGAACGTACTGCCTCAACCATCCCAAGGAATCTTGGTTTGGCCAGGAGGAGCCCTGCAACTCAGGGCCTTTCAGCAGCATTTTCTCCTCCCTAATTTGGGCAGGATTTAGCTCCGCAAGCACAGTGTGGATGAACCTTAAGACCATTCTTTTTATAATTTTTTTCCTTTTTTAAAAATCTTTAAATAAGGTACAATTACACACAGCACGCAGACTCATGAATCAACCTGATTCTGTTGTGACAAGTTTAGCTCTGGGTGTGTGATATGTCCTAGGATATCACACAATTTTTCCTTCTTATCCCTTTTAATAGTAAAGTACTCTTGCCTGCCCTCCCTTTCTTCTTATTTAATCATCAGCTATTAAAATAACATGGAGAATAACACCTCCATTTGCCCAGACTGTTCAGCCTGTCATTTGACATCTTTATCTCACAATCACAAAACAGTTTCCCTGTTTACTCCCCACTCTGGCATGGACCTTCTGCTTCCTTTTTTGCTTCTTCCTTTCTCTGTGTGTCTAATACCAACTTGTCTACTGCTGTCCTGCTCTGGTGGAAAAAAAAAACGAAGGAAAACAGCTGAAGGCCATATCAAAAGAGATTTCTGTGGAAAAACAGGAGGCTGAACAACTGTTTATATCTACAGATCATCTGACATGGGGTAGACAGACAGTACGCCAACATCTATAATCATGGGGTTGATCGATGTCCTTTCACATCCTTTGCCTCCCTCCTTTCTTATAGCTCTTTGCAACCTGCTTTTTTGTCACATGAGAACATGGCCACCATAAGGTCTTTGTGAAAGGAACTCTTTTTATTATTTGTGGCTGTGGTGGCCAGAGAAACAGGATTCTTAAAAGGTAAGCAATAAATCACACTAATTTACATCACCCTGTGAGATGTTACATGCAGGTCAATTATCATTATACTCCAGATCTAAGATCCACCTTCACTAATAGGACTTGACCTCTCCGGTACCGATGTATACCGCACAATTCAGCATACCATAATTGTCTTACAACCTTGTAATTCTCTTTTCTAAAGATCAATAGAGTTGTTTTAAAAGATTTTATGATAGCAGAAATAAACACTGCAAGCTACCGACTGTCTTCATCAGGCAGAATGAAAACCAGTCCCATCATCACAAATACTAAAAGATCAAATGGCAAAGGCTGGATTAGCATTGAAAAGAGAGTAATGGCATATGAACAGCCCTGTCGGTGACCTTCGCAGCTCCTTGGAGCAAAATGCCAATGTTTAAAATGCTGTCAAGACATACCTTGAAGAAAAAAGGCCACACTCCCGAACTGAAGTGAAAGCAAGTGTGCTCCTTAAGCGCTTTCCACAGGGGAGCTGAAGTATGCCTTGCTATCACTGCTGGGCTGCAGCCTGTGCTAGTCTGCTACCTAGGAGCTGCAAAGGGTGGAAAATCACCAGCTCCAGAAGCTGTCCCACCATTGATTTATTCTGAGGCATTCATTATTGAGCTAATCTCTGCCCTACAAAGGGACTGTCAATAATGCCCATGGAAACAGACCTCTGCCTGAAGAGCTGTGAAGCAGGATTGGGACTGTATCACCTCTGGTCATCACAGACAGTCCTTCTGTTTCACTGACACCAAAAGGGGCAGGGGTCTTTCTCCCTCTCTTCCTTCTCAGTTCCCAACCCCGCCTTAGCGTTCACCTGAGCCCTCAACAAACTGGCATGGCCCACTACACCATCATGCTGGGTTTGTCCTTTGCTACTGCCTCTTGGTAAGGATGGTTGAGCAGCCCTGCCCTGCACACTGGGCGGTGGGAGAAGGACAGAGGGAAGAGGGAGGCACAACTGCTGTGCCAGCCTGGGGACAGTCAGCCAGATCAGCCCATCTTGCTGAAAACCACCCTCAGACTGTGGATCAGGCCTGTCATGACAACCTCTTTGTACAACTGCAACTATCACACCTCCCCAGCCTCTTACTCAACCTTGCACCCCACCTTGCAATAGCCTTTTGCCCAGAGAGGTGGTAGATGCCCCATCCCTGGAGACACTCAAGGCCAGGCTGGACGGGGCTCTGAGCAACCCCATCTAGTTGAAGATGTCCCTGCTCATTGCAGTGGGTTGGACTAGATGACCTTAGAAGATCCCTTCCACCTAAACTATTCTATGATTCTGCGATTCTATGACTCAGACCCTGACAGTCCCACCAGCAGCTTCCACCTTGGCCTCACAGGCAGTGAGAAGCCCTTCCCATCATGCCAGGACACAATCAGGCTCATAGAACATGTGTGGCTGTGCCCTCAGGGGAGAGGGCATGAAAAGAGGTTGGCATGCCACAGATCAGCACTTGAAGCTGGGGCTTCCTCCTCCACAAAGCAGGCAGCTGGCTCCTACTGCCTGGTCTGTGGCCTGTCTTTGTGCCTTGACACACTTTGTTCTGGCCACCAATATAAATGACAAATGGCTGCAGTAAATTTTCATCATTACCCTCCTATCGCCTGCAGGCTGTTAATTGTACATGACTGAAGTTATAAATCGCCGCAATAAACTGTCATCATCGAGTTATCACCTTTGAATTGTTTGTCAGTTAACAGCATCCAAAGGATAGCCAGAGTGACTGGGAGCAGCTTTTATGAATCCTCTGTTAGTGGCTATAGAGCAGGCAGCATCTCCTCCACCCCAAACACAGGTGTATCTGCACACTGGGCCACCCAAGTGGCTCCACAGAGGAAAACCAAGGCAATAGGGGCAGCAATGCCACACAGCAGAGGGAAACAGCCATACTGCACCTTTCCTTGCACCCCCATTCACTCAGTGCCACCTACAGATTTCATGAGATCTGCTCTCGTTCCATGAGACCTGCTCTTGTTTGAGAATCGCATGGCCACCTGACTACTGAAAATGGCTAGGCCTCACCTCTCCATTCGTCACTGCTGTTGCCAGTGGTCCTCTGCTCCCCAGGCAAAGGAACTGTCTCCTGCCCAGGGAAGCACCACTGGGTTTCCCCGTTGCATGGAACAGAACAGCTGCCCTCTGGCCAGGGCTGAGCTTCAAAAATAATAGCTACACTACCGCAAACTATCATGAGGCAAACAAAGAAGTCACTCAGACATCAAAAACTGTCAAGGAGCTAGTCTCCTGCTGCTTCTCCAGCACTGAAATAAGGTCCTGCTACTCTGGATTTATACCAGTTATATTTGAGTTTTAGCCTCAGGTTTCCAAATCCTTTTATTGAATTAAGGGCAGAATTCCTGTTTCCAGAGTTTCACATCAACATGACAACACTGGAGCAAACAAGAACAGTCTATTTAAAAGCAGGCAAACATTTCACAGATGAAAGACAAACAGTGTAGGTATTTATTAAGGCCCTAATCCAACCAAATCTGTAATCCACTTAGCAAAAGAAAAAAGCTTCAAACAACCATTTTCAAGATTCTCAAGAACTCCAAGGCATCTGAAATGCTTTACTTTATCTCCTTCCTCAAAGGTATCCCCTCAAGGAAAACTTTGGGGGCTTTCTGGATAGTGCTGTGATGAAAGGCCACAGGACCTTTTTGAGTTTTCACAGCATCACAGACTGAGACACCCTCTTTGCAGCCTGCTTACTGCATTGCTTTTTTCTTCCCCTCTCAAATCCAGGCTGGTCTTGAAAAGCTCCATAAGTGGCTGAATACAACACCATATTTTGGAGTACTCCTGCCTCATTTTTTTTCCCTCCATGGCTTTTTCATACAAAAGACCTGGAAGTTGGTGGCTGAGAATCCCTAGATAACTTCTGTCCTAAAGAAGCAGTGTTTTTGAAGGCTAAAGATGTCACCACTGCAAAATATTTTCATGTGCAGCTGCTCCCTGTATACACATAAACTATCTGGAGATTCCCTTGCATTTCCCTTTCTTCCTTGGGGTCTTTTTGCTGTTACAGACATGCCACTCCTCTTCTGGGAAAAAATGGTGAATTATGTATACATGTTCCCATCTGACACCTTTTCATTCTTGGTCTAGCTTCCTCCAGGTGCCTTCAGTTTTGTCTTCTTCAGGGCAGGGCAGAGTGATTGTCATGAAATCCAAGTTCTTTTACTGTGACAAAACACTAAAAGTATAATCCTCTGGTGCCTATTCTGAGAGCCTAGAATAGAAAAGAGTTCTCCACAACATAGCTGGTATGGTTAAGGTGCTTATATACAATTCAAATTTTCTTCATTCCAATGGCTTTCCTCCTAACAAACAATGACATTTAAGTTTTAGGAGAAAAGCTGTTTGAAGAGCTGCCTAAAATATGAAGTTTTCCAGAATTGCCTTGCTTCCAAGAAGAAAAAGAACATTTGCCTGTTTTTAGATTACCAGAGGAATAAATACAGATGATTAAATATATCATGGGTCTGAATTTATTTTTATTTTTCTGATGATCAAATGCTGTGCGACTGGCTTTGTTGTGCAAGGTTTTTCCCATTAGTTATTTTTAGGGGGGTTAGGTTGTATTTTCCCCTAACTGTTGACATAATGTCTTGTTAAGACAATTGACCCAGATAAGACTATGCCAACTTCATCAGAATTGGTCTTATGCATCTGGATTTTTGATATTTTGGTGGGTCACAGACCAATAGTCTCTGTGGCATGGAAAATATTTAATTTTTTTTTAGACTGCCAGCTTCAGCAAGACTCCTCCAACTTGACACTAGTTAACAGTGACCTAATTCAAGCTTGATTGGACAAAGATGCCTGGCCCTAAGGGAAACAGTGCAAGGCAACCCTCAAAATTCAAGGGTGAGGCAGAAAAGCCTTGTCTTATGGGTCAGCAAGCAACCTGAGGGAATATTGCTGCTTCAGAATATCAACAACTATCATTTGGGGAAAAGCAAGTCATTGCATCAACATTTTAAAAGCTCCTTCAGCAGCTGACTAATCAATCATCTTCCTTCTCCAGACTAAAAAAATCCCTCCTAGTGGAAAGCAGCATGCCAGCAAAACAGTGCCACATCTGCTCTGCACTTCCAGCCCCTGCTACAGAAGCCTTCAGAAGACTGAGAACTGAAGAGCTTGCACTGCCCTCATATTTTCAGCCTCTTCTTTCTCAGTTTTCCATTCCTTAGTCTGGGTTCCCAAGGGCACAACGCTACAGCAATTACCTTGTTCACCCAACTATTAGTTCCCACAATAGCATTGCGAACTAGCCATCTATTTCTGATGAAACTGGTCGAGAAGGGGTGGTTTGGTGAGAGGTGAGGTTTCTGTGCTTTCCTTTTAACGTGGCAAAGGAGAGGTGTGGAGGAATGGAGCAGGTAGAAGCCAGCACCATGTGTATGCCAGGCAGTATACATGGGGCAACGCGCAGGCAGCACACAGTAGGATGGCCAGTGCACCTACGGGCAGCTGCCTGATCAGGCAAACAGAATTTAGGAAACCGAGGGGTGAAAGAGAGAGAGGACACAAACCCACAGGAAGCAAAGCTTCTTCCTCATGGGACAACTTCTCTTGTCTTTTTGTGCGGGCAACCTGATCTCTTTCTTAATTTTTAATGTGCAAAAGTGAAAATGTGGCAGTGTGCTTGTCCTGTGTACAACTTAATGTAGATTTTTAAAATACCATCTTCATCAAAACAAAGGAGCCCCCAAAATAACACTTTGAAGAGAGTATGAAACAAGCAACAGATTCAGAGCATTAATTTAAGTGTTCAATGCAATAATGTAGGTGAGATTCATAGCAAAACTTCGTATTCCACCTTCTAGAGTTGAGCTTAGGATCGCTTAGGGTTTGTATTAATTTGGTGACTTAATTCTTACTCAGTATTAAGATTGATTTGCTTTTTATTTAATAGAGCATTTTAATCCTGGATCAGTGTAGTTTTACTAATAATTGCTTCATACTGATCATGTGTCTCTTAGTTTTATTTTGCTTTTAAAAAGCATTTTAATAGCATTTCTAAAATCAAAGCTGCCACTGACTCACTTTTATTTCGGTATGTAACACAGGTCCAGAATATTACAGGGCCTGCTATGGAGACCAGGTTTCCATCTGACTAGGTCTCTCTAGGGAACTAGTGGTTTTATACTGTTGTTACATTTTGCTCCTACATTTAGAGTTGGCAGTAAATTTCTGGGGGCACTGGTCCCCTCCTGCCTGCCACTGACTCACTGGATGACTTGCATTGCTACCCAACCTCAGCCTCCCCCTCCTCCCTGCCTTACTGCTCACCCCCAAAACCAGGTTAGTATCTATTCCTCAATTTGTTAATTGTATTACATGAAGATTCTTCAAGTGATGACTGCAGTTAGAAGGAACGCAAAGCCACTTTGATACTGACAAGCAACTACCCTTTTAACTTCATTCAGTTTAGTCCCAAAGTAATAGAAGCTGTTGAATTCTTTGGCTTAAAATTCAGCTGCAGAGCAGCAGAGGAATCACTATGTCTTGAGCCTCTAGAATGCTGGCAAAGCCCCTTCCAGATTTTCCAAATCCCTCCCCAGATGAGTCTGCTTAGAGCTTGACTGGTGAAAGGCTATAACACACTGCACCCTTTTACAAATAATTGACAATGAGATATTTGATATCTGAACGGGTTTTGGACCTTGCCAATGCAGAATCTGACTGTAGCTACTGAAGGAAATCTGGGCAGGGCCATAGTGTCGATATAGGTAAGTTACACGTGTCCAATTACTCTAGCAACCCTAATGTTTACTCTAACAGAAGCAGTGTCTCCAGGTATAGAATCCAACCTATTTCTTTTCTGCAGGCAAGAATAGCAATGAATGTAAACTAACTCCTTGGATATCGATGTTCCCAAGAGATAACACTGTTCCTGACTGACCACTAAAGCTAAGAACATGATGCAGAGTACAACTCAAATCCCTCTGAACAAGGGATGAAACATGAAAAATGAGAAAAGGTAAAATGCATAAGCAACCTATACATAAGACCTTCAACTAGAACAAGTCAGCAGTGCACCACTAATATCTACAGCTCAGTTCCATCATTGTGGCATGGGCAGGCTTTGCAACAAGCAGCTTTATTTATGCAGTTTTTTATGGTGATGCGTTTCCAGCTGATCATTAAAAGATCACTGCCTGTGCACCTTCCTGGATAAGGATGACTGTGCCACAGTGGGCATCCATAGAGCTAGCATGGCATGTGCTTAGAAGCCTTTAAGCATCCTTCGTCACAGTATGTCAGCCAAAATGCTGCTGCAGAGGGTGACACGTCCACTGCCTGAAGCACTTTTCCTGCTCACATGTGCGTTGTCACTGCTCTAAAGGCCTCTGCCCTGAACAGATAGTTTGACTTTGAATCATATTGGTTCAATTTCAGTAACCTTCAACTTGCCAATCTTGTTCCAAGTGTTTTTTATGATGGCTTATGTTGACCACTGGAGCCCAAAATCACAGATTAAAAGCTAGTCCACTAAGGGAAGAGGTCTTTCTTAGGAGTCAGATCTCATTTTTTTCTCAAGGGAAACCAATAACCAGAAGACCTTACTGACATGTAACTCAACAATGTAATGCTATCTTGAGCTGGTGGAGGAGCATCACAGGAAAGGGGAAAACAATATGTTTGCTTCAAAGTCAACTCATTGCACTGCTGCAATGTGCAGCTGAAGAAAAGTACACAAAAACTTTTCTAAATGCCTTGTTGATATGTCATGAAAATAACTGAAGTGCTCAGGAATGAGTCTAGATTAAATACATGGAGTACTTACAAAATTTGTATCTTCTTGAAGAATACAAAAGTTCTAGAGCATCAGAAAGATCCCTCGAACTCAAATCCAAGAAAAAAGCACTCTGAAAACTCCGGCAGCACCTTTGAAATATTGTTTTCCAAGCTTTTTCTCTATATTACAATTCTGTAGTGCATTATCATTCCAATACTGTTAAACTTCATGCTAATACATCCTTTACACAGCCATATTAAGAGCTGTTCATGGTAATGCGGATATTCCCAGGCATTAAGTGGGATACTTCTGCCACAACAAGTGATTTTTGTCCTGATATAACTGCACTCCAACTAAGGACTATAACAATACAAAACCATAAAAACACACACTTCTAACTGAAAGAGTTATATTGGGGGGAAAAAAAAAAGTAAATGTAGGCCAGTCCTTAGCATTGATAATGTTGAAACACTGGTAACTTTATGAATGCTCTGTTGAAAAAAACGTGACTAAGAAGACTGAAGACTGAGAGTATGGCTCAGTGGGATCTGGCTAGCACCCTATAAAACAACATCACACTTCCCTTATAAAAATTCTGCCACTGAAATACCACCCAAACATTAGAGTGCTTGGGAATGAGCAATGAAGGAACCAAACTGCTTCCCTCCTGCTGAATATAATCCTTCATCACTCACTCCCACCTCATTATCTCAGTCACTCATAGCCATGCATGAACCGCTCTATCTTAGACCACAGGTATGTCTTTCAGTACCTTCCGGTTCTTGGGAGATGTGCTGTTCAAACCTGCTGCTCCTCCAGTTCCCATCATACCCATTACCTTCTCCTCAAGTCTCCACTGTTCTCTTACCGGTGCTCTTTTTGCCTGCATGCTCATCACTGATATCACCTGTATATGCATGCTCTCCCAGAAAACTCCTTCCTTTTTCACCCTCTGTCAAGGAACAACCCCTCGACCAATGCTGCCTGTGGTTCAGCAGCTCTCAGGTGTTTCATCTCCTTCAGGTGGCCCAAAGCTGGCTCTCCCTGAGTCTCTACATTCCTCACACCATGTCATGTTCCCACTGGGGCATTCAAGCCCACACAAGACCATGGGCTCCTTCCAGCCATTACTCTTGTCTGTGGTAGAGGATTCTGGGGCACTGACACATGTAGCAAAAGCTTTGCTTTGGGAGATATGACACATTTGCTGAAACATTAATGAAATGCTTAGAACCATAAAAGCATCTGCCAAACATAATTAAAAATTTAACGGAGCTGCTTATGAAAAACATAAATGCTTGTTTGAGGCAATGCTATATACTGTTGAGAAACATCACCATTTCATTGACTGAGTTAACTTACCAAGTCTTTTTGAAGAAATGAGCTGTGTTAAGTCACTACCTCTTGCTTTAAATTAGGAAAAGCTAATTCCTCTTCCATTCTAAAGCCTGTTTCTTGTGTTTTTATATCCTTATGATAGGGAGGATCTAATTAACCCTTTACATGAGCTCTGCTGGGCCCATTCCTGCATATCTGGTTACCTTAATGTGAGCAAATAAATTCCAAAGATGACACAGGAGCATTCACATGACTCAGGTTACTAACTCCAGAAGTTACTGCTGTTTCCAGGATTGAAGCCATGGTGTGAAGATTACTGCATAGTAAAACCATTTGAATATATTTGTACTAGCCTTCTAGATAATATTTAGAAATTATTCAGAAATAGGCTACTCTTAGGATAAAAACTGACAGTAGAAGATCAGGATAATCTACAGTTTATGTAGACTTTGCAGCCCCCCATCAGCCTGTGCTCAGCCCAAGACAAAGCTAAGGATCCCGTGATTTACACACACACATACACAGAGTTCCTGCAGATCTGTTGAATTTAATCCAATCTTTCCAAAGCCCTCGTCTGCTACTTTATACACTCCCCACTATGTTAAACAAAATCCTCTTCTCAGTATCATACCACATAAGCCATTAGTCTTTGCAGCTCCTTGTAAGGAGTATGCGATTAAAACAATGCAGAGCCAATCAAAATTATCACTGTCTAAAATGTCTCTCTCTTCCCCATGGGTTCTTGGCTGGTTGCTGTTTCCATCCCAGTTCCCTGACATCCTCCACAGCCGGGCACAGCAGAGGGGCTACAGGGGGAGGAACAAAGGTGGCTCCAAGCCACTTTCGTGTCTCATACCCTGTGCCAGCCCTGCTTACACTGTGCTGGCTTGCAGGCCGTCCCCCCAGGGACCCTGATGTCAGCCCAGAGCAACTGGTTGCAACACATTCCTTCCCGCCAGCTCCCCTTGGCTCCACTCCCGTGCCAGGGGCTGCAGCAGGGGGTGGCAGCAAGTCCCCCCGTCAGCCCAGGAAATGTCCCTACTGGTGCTCTCACCCCAAAGGCTGAGAGCAGCTGGGTTCCCTGCTCCTCTGCTCACCTGCAGAAGGCAGAGGGGCCAGGTCCCAGCAAAGGCTGCAGGCACTGTGTAACTGGGAAGAGGAAGGGACAGAACAAGGTAGTAAGCTTCATTTTCCAGAGAAATTTTCCTCTAAATACTCATCAGCAGCAGATAAAAGTCCTGTTTCCATGACATAAAACATCACCGTCCCTTAACAGCACTTGTAAACAGGACACACAGTATTGCAAAATTATTTCCCGGGCTAAAGAAGTGGAAGAATCACCAGGGTGAGATAAGAGAAGCACTGTCAGTCTCACTGGTCCCCATATGTAAGCCACTTGGTTGCTCCAGCATCACCTCCAAGTGTAGCTTGGGTTAAACTAGAAGACTTGTTCTCTCGAAGAACTTGAAACATTAAAAAATGTTCAAATACGTGGTTTCTTGTCCCTGCCCTTTTCTCACCTTTATTTGTTTGCTTGGTAATGATTACTTCAGGCATTTGTGTTGCAAAAAGTCACCAATTTTGCCTTTTTGAAAAAAAAAAATAATAATAATAATTGGTTTGTTCAAAATCATGAGATCTACCCTCCCTGCTCTAGCCTGCTGCTTGGAGACACATGTTCAATTCCCTGTTCTGCCACAGATTGTCAACATCGCCTTGTCCACATCATTTTCTCTACGTGTGGCAACATAAGGGAGGTGGCTGCATTTCCTCTGGGGAAAGAGAACATAAACTGAGAAAGTAAATCCAATAAAGAAAGCGTGATATTCCAATACCTTAGACAGATAGAAATATGTGTAAATGTAATGCGATCATTAATTTTCCAGTCACTGGATTAGTACTCTGAATAGGCAGTGATAACATTTGCTACAGCACCCCATTACCTGTATAATCAGTACTGGCACAGGAGGATTACAAAGCCTGTGACCGTGATTACAAAGACTTGTGATTTCTGGAAGCTTTAAATGTCATTGATAATGCAAATCTTTGTTAAACCTTTCTGGTTTATGTGGTGACGATGTCGGTGGGGAGAGGAGAAGGGAAATGAGAAGCCAGGGCAGGGAAAGCAGGGAGGGAGTAGAGAGGTGGCAAAGTGTAAGTCTCCTTTCTGCGTTGGTATACAGCCTGATCAGAGTTCATTGGTACAAATGGAAAGACTCCCACTGATTTCAGTGGACTTTGAACACAGCCCCAGAAACTTCAAAATGTAAACAGACAGATGTGGGTATGTGCCTGCCAGTGTAATTTCCCCTAAATAAAACCAGTCCAGCATGAGAAGAGCCCCTTGAACACATGTTTGTGGGAGGCGAGCTTGGGGAAGAAAAGCACGCCAGCCTGCTGCCACATGTTGGTAACAAAGGATGGCCATAGAGCCTGGGTCCCCCAGCTCTGAGCAGGGACATTGGTACTCAAGGGTGCCACGGCCTGGGCTCCCCTATGCTGCTGGAGCTGTCATGCACTCCCCAGAGGGGTCTGGCTCTCCGGGAGGCAGGTACCACCTGGCTGTAGCCAGCAGGAGCACCTCTCCTGTGAGGACAGGCTGAGAGAGTTGGGTTTGTTCAGCCTGGAGAAGAGAAGGCTCCAGGGACACCTTATTGCCACCTTTCAGTACTTAAGGAGGGTCTATAAGAAGGATGGGGACAGTCTTTTTAGAAGGGTATGTTATAACAGGACAAGGGGTAATGGTTTTAAACTGCAAGAGGGGAGATTCAGGGCAGACATGGGGAAGAAATGTTTTAAAATGAGGGTGGTGAAACACTGGCACGGGTTGTCCAGAGAGGTGATAGATGCCCCATCCCTGGAGACATTCCAGGCCAGGCTGGACGGGGCTCTGAGCAATGTGACCTAGTTGAAGATGTCCCTGCCCATTGCAGGGGGTTGGATTAGGTGACCTTTGAAGGTCCCTTCCAAACCAAACTATTCTGTGATTCTCCTGTGTGGCCTTCCTCCTGGCTGCTACCACTGAGCGGTTACCCTGCTGAACATCAGCACAGCCTTGAGCCAAGCAGAGGGGAAGCTCAATAGATGACCTGGCTTGGCTCCAGGTTATCACAAGGTACCCTGAAAGGATGAGGACTTTGTAACATGAGCTGTTTAATCAGAGGAGGCTGGTGCAGATTGATCACAGACAGGAAAAGGGTAGATGTAAGGGGAATACCAGGATCAGGCTGCAGTTTCCAATTCCCTCCAAGCCATAAGAGTGGCCAAAAGCGCAGCCCTGAAGTGCAGGCTGTTGCTGGAGAACATTGTAATATGTCCTGCTGTTTCCTTTGAGCTAGGTCTAGCTTTCACAAGGCCAAGCAAGAGGCAAATCAGGGAACTGAAATGGCTGAAAATCAGCCCTGCAAAGCAGCTGAGACAGCCCCTGATCACACAAATATTGGTGCCAGCATGGTGAAAGGCAGCGCAAACCAGCCGGGGTCAGGGCCTGGAGCAGAAGGTATGGTCAAGGGTGGTGGTATTGCCCTTTCAAATGCAAGGAGAGGCAAAGTCAGGAGGATGGCATAGGTTTTCTACAGCTGAACTCAAAGTGCATCCCTCAGACAAGGAACAAAATCAGAGGGAAATTAGGAATTTGATCCTGCTCCTGGTGAGACTGGTTGTGGCAGTAACTGCAAGAGCAATGGGATGGGCTTCAGAAAGGGGTTGTCCAAGGACATGTGCAGGACTGAAGAGCTCCAGGCAGAGAAGCCAGCAGTCCAGGCTCCAAGTCAGTATGGCAACTAAACACTTGCTGGAGGACATGCCACTGCAGTCACCAGGGTTGCACCCGTTCACCCAGAGTCCATATTGTCCTTCACAGAGCAAGTATGACTCTGAGAATTCAATTCTGCACCTTGTCCATAACAGATATTGTGAAATCAGTGTCAACACACCTTGTGTTTGTTGCTTCTCTGGCCATTTTGCACCTGTGCCTCATGAAAAGCAAGTAGCAATGGAGACTACCCAAACATTTTGAGAGATCTGAAGCTTTCTGTGCAAATCTAGCTTCAATTGAACAGTTTCTTTAGGAATTTTACACTTGTTCCAGTCAGTCTATTAACTCTAAATATTATAATAATGAGGAGAATATTCACAATAGGAAAATAGTTTTGACCTGGCATTAAAGACATAATGATTAATGTCCATATTTAGCTGTTCATAGTAAACATTTTTCTCCTACTTTCAGAACAGGAAAGTATTTCAACACATACCAGAATTCATTGTAACATCATTAATCATGATGAATTACCCTAGTATTCATGTGGATGCAAAATATAATTCCTTGGGAATTTCACTGTAGTTTAGCATTAATTTGTATTTACTCTATTACAGACTCTCGTTCCCTTTCAATCCTCCTTCTTTGCAGTCCCCTCAGGTTCTCTTGCATAGTTACGTACTGTAACATTTAATTTATTTAATATTGCTTGCTTTAAGTTTGTATTATTTGTTTGCTGTTCTTTGATGCTTTCACCCACTCAGCTATTCATTCATTCCTGTTAGAAATTAACAGGCTATGGCAAAAGCAATTTGTCCTCAGTGAGAGTCATAAATTCACCACCGCCAATTCACTAAGGATACATGGCCACAATACAACACCAAAGTTTCCTCTCTCTTTCTCAGCTCCCCTGCTTTGATTTTTGATCCCCAGTCTTACAAGTCCATATCGCACTTAAGCACCCAAAGCTCTCTGTCTCTGGCTGGTTCTTACAGTATCCCACGCTTCTTAAATTCAAGCCCTAAAAGTTACCCATCTTAACAAATTATAGATCTTAAGTGAGGGAATTCCACAATCTGGGATCAAACAACATCTCCTCTGGGAACAGCCATAATGTGAAAGTCAATCTTTCCTTCTTCAGTTTTAATGGGGAAACCAGTATAAAAGCCCTTGGAATTTACAAAAAGCATGAGCCCTACATAAGTTTATGCTTAAACAAGCTGTCCTGAGGGCAGCTATTGAAGTAATCTGTCTGGAAAGACCAAAGAGCAGATTTGTTTGAATTAGTGCAAGGAAAAAAGAAAGAAAATTTCCACTGCCCCAGAAAAAGAGGACTGCAAATACATCCAAATGATATGTCCTTCAATGGCAGCTATTATGTTTAACATGAAAAAAAAAATTATTTGCAGCAGGCTTAGATAATATACCTCAAAATATTTCCTTGGTGCGTAGATGTGCATTTTGAACATCTGATTAAGACATTCTTAGCCACAGGCACTGTGTATTTTTCTTCATACGTCATCTTTTTTACGCAATTATGTTGCATGTCGTACATATTTGATGCATGGAATATTTATGTGAGAAGATGCTAGCAGAAACATAAGCTCTGCCATAACAGATGAGGGAGCTTGTCCATCAAGCCCCAACACACAGCCTGTAAGGAAAACATTCGCTATTGGTACAGTAGGAAAAAATTACCATCCAAGAGAGGTCAGAATCAGAATTCTGGATCTGAAAACACTCCAGTTTTGAGAAAAATAGAACCCATCACCAAAGCACTCATTTGGAGCCCTTCTTAAAGGCTCCAAATGCTAGTCACAGGTCCCTCTACTGTAC
Source organism: Streptopelia decaocto (assembly GCF_964273445.1). Taxonomy (NCBI): domain Eukaryota; kingdom Metazoa; phylum Chordata; class Aves; order Columbiformes; family Columbidae; genus Streptopelia; species Streptopelia decaocto. The sequence continues at coordinate 121,345,582 of NC_138663.1, forward strand.
TGAATATACAGAAGGATTCAATACAGATTCAGGAAAGTATCTTAAGATCATCTTCTTGAAGCCCTTCCTTAAATTGCTGCATTAAAACAATTAAACACAGAGAAGGAAAACATCACATGGGAAAACCCCACACATTACTGTATAACCAGTGGTATGAATAAAGCCAGGTTTTCTGCCATTCGTTGCCCTTTATTCCTTACACAAACAAATTCCCTGCCCTTTTCCCTATGAGATTCCTATCAAACAAGAAACACCATGCAATGCAGCTAGTCCAGGGCTACATATGGGCTGATCAGCCTGCAAAACACTCACTACCAAACAGAAAAACTAATGCCTGAATTCTGTCTGCATGCCCCTCAGTCATGATGTTGAGCTGACCTTCTCTCTCCAGATTGTAATTTTAATGAAACTGGTAGGAATTTAATATCTTTGAAAACCCAGCCCCTCTATCCCATGTAGATGAAATTAGCCAAAAACATTCAAAGTGGCAGGAAGGGAAAAGGAGATTGACTGCTACACAAACCTCAATTCCTTAAGAAACAAAGTTACAGCTATTAAGGACCAGTATCACTCCCAACTCATAGAGGCTTTGGCTTTACCAGAGTGGGACAAGGGGTCTTCACCCTCACCTTTCCCTTCCTAGCACAGTCCTTTGTCTCCCTTAGCACGTGACATCACCATGTATCTGCACTCGCTGCCTTGTTAGGGAAGATCTTCCCCAGTGTATACAGACTGTATCATCCAATGGTATTGGATTGCTCTCTGCTATTAAACAATAGATCTTCTGTTATCCATAAATCTTTGGTTACAACTTTTATTACACAAAACAGTGAGTAATTACTTAAATTTACCTTATGACTCATTATGGATTAGTTCATTAAGTGAGTAACCTCTCCTCATTCATTATGAGATATAAATTCACTCACATACAGTGTTTCATTGTATCTATACCCATCTTCTACTACATACACATTAATTTATATATATGTGAGATAACCTGTGGCATTTATCTATATGAAACTTGTGAAATATCAAGTTGTAAGATACGGTTGTGCGGCTGTGGAATTTACCATTTGCTGACAAGGACTACAGCACTTACTGCAAGACATGGGAGCAAGGCTGGTAAATAAATCCTAAAGGGTTGAGGTTGGAAGGTACCTCTGGAAGACATCTGGTCCAAACCCCCTGCTCAGGTGGGGCCACCTACAGCAGGTTGCCCAGGACTCTGTCTGTATGGCTTTTGAATATCTCCAATGATGGAGAATTTGCAGCCTCCCTGAGCAGCCTGTGCCAGTGCTTGGTCACCCTCACAGTGAGAAAGTGTTTCCTAATGTTCAGGTGGAGCCTTCTGTGTTTCAGTTGGTGCCCGTTGCCTCTAGTCCTGTCAGTGGGCACCACTGAGAAGAGCCTGGCTCCATCCTCTTTGCATCCTCCCTTCAGGCATTTATATACATTGATGAGATCTCCCTGAGCCTTCTCCAGGCTGAACAGTCCCAGCTCTCCCAGCCTTTCCTCATAGGAGAGATGCTCCAGTCCTTCCATCATCTCCATGGCCCTTTTTGGACTCTCTCTAGTATGTCCACGTCTCTCTTGCACTGGGTAGCCCAGAACTGACATAGCACTCCCGCTGTGGCCTCAACAGTGCTGAGCAGAGGGGCAGGATCACCTCCCTTCACCTGCTGGCAACACTCCTCTTACAGCAGCCCAGGGCACCATTCACCTTCTTTGCTATAATACAAGGGCACATCGCTGGCTCATGCTCAGCTTGTTGTCCACCAGGACCCTCAAGTCCTTTTCTGCCAAGCTGCCTTCCAGCCAGTCATTCGCCAGCACATACTGGTGCATGATGTTATCCCTTTCTGGGTGCAGGGCTTCGCACTTCCCCTTTTTGAACTGCAAGATGTTCCTGTCAGCCCATTTCTCCAGCCTGTCAAGGTCCCTCTGGATGGTAGCTGGACTCTCTGACAAATCAACCACTCCTCCCAGTTTTGTGTCATCTGCAGACTTGCTGAAGATACACTCTTCCCCATAATCCAGATCATTAATGAAGACGTTCAAGAGGATTGGATATAGTATTGACCTTTGGGGTACAGCGCTAGTCATTGGCCTCCAACTGGACTTTGTGCCCCTGACCACCACCCTCTAAGCCCAGCCCTTCAGCCAGTTTTCAATCTACCTGTCTTTGTTTCTCAGACAAGGGCTATGTAAAACATTTTTTTCCCCTGTTCCAGATTGGCAAATACCCTAAGACATGGCAAGGGAAGCAAGATGCTGACATTAGCCTTCAGACCTCCACAGGAGGTAAATGGGGAGACTCCCAGGTCCACTGGAAGAAGACACAGATAGTCAATGCTCTCACTGTTGGGGTCCAGGCTACTTCAGACCATCCAAAGTTAGAAAAAAGCTGACTAAGATGATCTGGACAGTGCTGAGAAGCAGCACAAAGCTGCACCAGAAGAACCACGGGCACACACAAGTAAAAAACTCCTTCATAAAACTGAGGTAAGAAAAACATTTAACATTTTGTGCTTTATTGGGTGAGAGGAGGGTGAGTAGGTAAGTGTATTTCCTGTGCTGTCAAGGTAAAAATTAGGCCCTTTTAGAGTCTCACTAAAGTCTGGTACCTCTAATACACGCTGCATCTAACACACAACCTTGGAAAACTATGCTGTAACCGTAACACAGGTACACTGCTGCTCTGGAGGAACGTGTGTGTGTGGTACCAGGTGAGGGAGGCATCGACACTAACTCTATAAAGGTGTGCAAAAGAGGAAGCCTCTGTGCTAAAAATGGGCTAGAGGACTTAAGCCAAGGTGCTAACGATGTCACGGGATATGGAGTGGAAACAAGTGCAAAGTATTTTATTCCCTTGACAATTGTTCTTAACTCAGTCAATTGAGTAAGGATGATTTGTGAGATTTAAAATTGGTCCAACCTTCAAAGTCCACTGAGGAACTAGTAAGAAACACAGCTCAGATTGTAGGCTTCCTCTCTGGTCAAAACCAATGGGGCCAGGGCCCATCTCTGCTGTCATCAGACAACCTAAAGCCAAGATAAAGGCACATGCCATGCCACTCTGCTAAATTTTGAGTTTCCACATCTTCAAATAAAGGGCATCACGAGGCCCCCATCTGATATCACAGTATTGACATGGGGTGAACGTTCTCACAGCAACAGCTGCCAAGGGCAAAGTCTTCCTCCTTAAAGATAACATCACTCAAAACAGGACTGCTTTTTTTAAAAAAAAAATAGACTAACAAGACACTGTATCTGGGTGGATTACACAGCTATTGTGTGAGTCAGACCTTGAGATTTATTCAGTTATTACTCCATTAAGACAAACTGTCAATGAAGTCAGTAGGAGTTTAATCTGAAAGGCGAAGTGGGGAGTGGAACAAGGGAAACCTTTACCCCTGGCCATGTAGATCTTGTTTCAGTCTTATTTTATGTCTGAACAGCACTTCAGGTGGTCTGTAAGGCTGAAATGTGCTGTTCTTAACAGTAGTCCACTTCTGTGAACACAGACGATTCTGCCAAGTTCTGTACATGTTTTTATACATATTTAATTTTGCTCAGAAGTATCCCAAAACAGTCAGAATTGAGTTTAAGAGACATACAATGATCTGGCCAAATGACAGTGTTTTATATTTGGACCTATTTTGGCACTGTTTGTTTGGTTCTAAAACATAGTTTAAATCCACATCACCTTTAGTCTTTAATTTTTTAAGTAATCTTCTCTTGCAGTTGTAAACCAATTATAAACTTTTAAAAGGCCCAGTTCTGCTTGCACAACAGTGGCTGGCTTTACTTCGCTATGAGAGGAAGAATGGACCTTAATGCCCCACTTGATCAAAAGTGATTGTGTTTTAAAGTAAGTTTTAAAGGTCAGATGAACTAAGGAGCTGCAAATAATAGCATGGGCAGCTGGCATAATAAACACTTAGCTCACTATCTGCTTTCTCCTGTGCACTGTTAAACTGATCAAATTAGCAGAATGCTTATAAGCTACACCTCTTCAATAACAGTGTCCAAAACAAGCAAACCCTGCATGGCTTGGTTTGTACTATTCTTGTTTAATCTGGATCAATCTTGTTTAAAAAATAATTGATCTGTGCCCAGCAAGATTTTGTGATTAAAACCAAAACAAAACAAGTTAGGTCAACTTTCCTCCCAATGTCATTTTACTCATTTCAATAAAACAACACTAGGAATACCTATGATCTGTGCTACATACTTGCCAATGAACTCTGGTCAGTGTACTACTAAGACAATAAAAATAATAACAAAAAGCAGAGAGTGAAACTGGCCTCTTTCCTGCTCCCAGTGAAGGCAGAGTAAAGACCTGACATTTGCTTGGAACAGCCAGCATGAATAATGGGAATATGAATGCTAATTAAATCAACCAATTGTTTCCTCTTTAATTTTTGTAGTTTGATGATACAAATGGCCACTTTTATCTTTGGTGCTTCTCAACAAAACATTCCCTTATTTTCACTTGAAAAGCAGTGTGGGCTGGATTGTGCTGTCTCTTACCAATTTTATGGTGGTTGTAGTAAAAACTATCATGTATTTACACTGGCAGAAATGTCAGAGAGCAGTAAATCCCTACCTAGAATCATAGAACCATAGAATAATTTTGATTGGAAGAGACCAACCATAACCTAACTCTGGCACTAAACCATGTCCCTAAGAGCCCCATCTACATGTCTTTTAAATACCTCCAGGGGTGGTGACTCCACCACTTCCCTGGGCAGCCTGTTCCGATGCTTCAAAACCCTTTCCATGAAGAAATATTTCCTAATGTCCAATCAACCTTCCCTAGTGCAACCTGAGGCCGTGTAAAGATACATGTTGATACTCATTCAATAGTGGATGTGTAAAAGCTAGTCACAACTCTTCTGAAGCATACACCAGTGTTAGAAGATACACTGCCAGGCTCCTCAACAACCCTTTTCTGCTTCTCTGCCATCCTACGCAGTGTGAAGCAGAGTGGAGCAGTGACTGGGACATCACAGTCCATTCCTCAGATCAAGCTCCTAGCTCTACTGAGGACTTAGGGCAAGACCTTTGTCTCAGTTCTGATCTTCTGTAAAACATCCCCTGGCAAGTGCTTTGAGAGCTACAAAAGAAAGTCTTGATATGAGAACTTAGTCAACTAGTAATCTGAATAATTTAGACAGCTACATTCTCACACAGGTATTACTATTTTCAGGGAGGACACGAACCAGATACATTGAGCGAGCTGTGATTTGCTGACCTTGTCAAAGGAACTAAAAGCCATTTCTCTTGGCATTTATGAAAGTCATATCACCATCTATAAGAGGGAGACAGAATGAAAGAAAGTGAAGCACTCACGTCATGATTAAAGGTTGACTAGGTTAAAACTGGATAGTTGATTTCAGTGTGATTCAAAGTGGCTCATCCATTTTGAAATACCAAAGGTCTGTCACATCGTCTTCCAGGAAACAAGGGAACAGTTGAGGTGCAAGGCATTTGTGGGGATTACAGACCAGCTGGGAGGAGCTGATGAACTGAGAAACAGTGGAAAACTGTTAACCCCAGTTAGCCATTACTTACAGAAAATTTCTTAAACAGGGGCTGCTATTGTTATTGCAGTCTGAAAGTAAGGAGAATAAAGAAATAAATGAGTAAGAAAGATGGGCAGCAGATTTTGAGGTGATGTTACTTCAGTTGGTGTCTCCTTAGCCATCTCTTGACAAGCAGTGACCTGAAACCACTTGAATCCCTTGAACCATTGCTCACTGTTTCGTCCATGTTTCACAAAAAGAGTAAAATGGCAGGAAAGTAACAGAGCTGCATTTTGAGGTGTGTGTATGCATATGTATGTAAATAAATAAATAAACATACATAAGTATAGGTATGCGTATATATGTGTGTATATATACACATGTGTGTGTATATACATACTTTGAAGTATATATATGTATATGTAGGTCTATGAAGTATCAATGGCATACATACACATATATGTAACTCTTTTCAGAGTAAACAGAAAACCACATCAAACAACAAATTGTGCCAAAATCCAAATTCTACAAACAGGCACTGCAAATTCTGCCACCTTGGTTCACTCCAGCATTTTACACTTAAACCCCATTTTACCTAACCCATATTTTCAAGATTTTCCAGTTGGCATTCCTAGAAAATTTCCAGTGGAGCTGCAGATCCCTCTGTAGTGACCTATTTCCCATGCCAGTGGGCTCTCTTCCTTTAAACACCTTTCAATGACGGCATAGGAACAGTCCCAGACCAACAAGAACCTCACAAACTCCAGGCTGAGGGTTGCTGTGTGCATGGATACTGTGTACGTGGATATTCAGTGGTGATTTTTTCACCTGTTTGTCACTCAGGCTTGTGAAAAGACCCATACAGCCTTTTTTCTACTTGCACATCCACGTCAGGCTCCCATTCTTCCATCTGGAAAATCTCACCATAAGGACATCAGGCAGTGCTGACACAGCTCTGCACCTACCGTGGGCACACAGATCAACCCTGCAGCCTCAGAGAAGGGTGCTCAGCACAGCCCCAACACTCTGGACCGGTCGCACGTCCTTTGCACAGTTATTCTACAGTAGCCACCTCTGTGGGATGTGGGACACCTGCCCAGCAGCTGGAAGTTCAAGGCAGATGCTTACTTTCTTCCTTTTGTGACAGCACCAAGTTTCCGGGTGGAAGAAGGTATATCTGGATGCATGACAGTCCTGCTTTTGGATGAGATGTTGCACACACAGAAACAGTGGCAGATTTTAGCTGCTATGCTTCTGTTGAAAATAAACATATTCTCTTAAAATCCTCTTTAAATTTTTAAAAATCTGACCTAATTTCCTTGTTTTGATCACATTAACAGCCATTATTAAGACCTTTTTCTCTATATCACTTTACATCTAATTAGCACTTGAACCGTTCCAGCTGTTAATCATCATCCGTGTTCCAATATTTTCTACAATTCTGCAGCTCTAGAATTTGTCCATCCAAATTCTTTGAACGATTAAAGAAAAAGAAGAAGGAAATTCAGGGAATATTTTTTCCCTCCTAATAGTTAATTATAACTACAAATCTGAAATTTGCAAGCTTTCTTCTGTCCAGGCCGTCAAACACCAGCACCACAAAATATTTAACAAGATTTGGATCCTGAAAAGATTTATTTCTAGACTTAACTTTAAGCAAATAATTACTTGCATTCTTAAATCCAGGGATAGTTTTCTGCGGAAAGAGGTGTCAGAATGCCAATACATATGGCCAGGGACATTTTAGCTGATTGAGAAATACATGCCTCTTTTTTTTTTTCTTTTCCTGGAAACAGATACACCCATTCTAGAACTTTCTGTTCCTAAATTAACCCTGTTTAAATTTAAATACTGGAAAAATTTCTCCCAGAAATGGAGTCTTTATCTTCCTTCTCTGCATCAGAAGTTATTCCAAACCTCTGGCCAGCAATTTTACGTGTTCTGTATTGATTTTCCTTTGCTGGCACCTTCCAACAAGGCAGCAAAGCCCAGAGAAGACTTGCTGAGCACAAGGGCATTCACAACATTTATTGCAATAGACATCCCCCTCAACAGGAACCCACATGGGAATGTTTAATCTGGCCAGTCAGAACAGGCCAGTTAAACATCAGCTGGAAAGAGCACTTGACAATATCCTGTGGAGAAGCAGCTAAGCACTGACAAGGACTGATGAGCAAGTAGATTTTCCCAACCATTTCCTGTGACTTGCTCTTCGGAACTGTTTAGGGGATTACAATATGCAACTCATAAATGTTAATTTTTACTCGGGGTTTATAACACTGCAGTGGTTTGAAAGATATTTAAAAGATAAATTAAATGAGATTCTTCTGAAGAGGTAGGTCACTGTCCATCAAATATGAACTGAAGCTACAGGAGAAGATGAAAACACCTGGAAGGAAGGACTGACTGTGACAGTCAGATGCAATGAATAGCTCTTCAAACCTGAATATTAGCAGGAGGCCCTCCAACCTGCAATTAGAATTTAAGATGAATTTTAGTGAACTGTCAAGGCTAGAAACAGGACCACAAAAGTCATCAAGGACAAATTTAGAGAACAGGGAATTCAGCGGGACAAGAGTCAGCAACAAATTTTAGGCTGTGTGACACAGAGCCTTAGCAGGGATTTGGAAACTTCTGCCCTCTTGTCTGTCCTCTTTCTGTCCTCCTCACACCAACAAAGTGAATGAAGTTGCAGGAGAACAACTGCTTTAGAAATTAAACCATAGGTTAATCCTTCAAGACCTTCACCAATTTTAGAACAATGCAGTTCCAATAGTTATAACTAAATTACCTGGAATCTCCATGGGGCATCTCAGCCCCATGAGTCCCAAGAGATCAGAATCAAACTCTATTTTTCCAAACAACAAAGAAAAAAATAAAGCATTGACTACATAACATATATTACAAGGATGTACAATTTCCTGGAGTAAGGAGCACAATGGCATGATGACTAAAGCACAGGTTGGCATCACTTTCATTGACACGCTGTCAACGATGGGTTCACGTTACACCTGAGCCCAAACGTTACTAACGCAGAACAACAGTGTAATATCAAAAGCGAGATCGCATTACTCACCCAGACTGAAACAACAGATTTATTGACAGAGAATAAGCTGGCTATGGTAGTGCTGATATTACCCCTAATCAGTACAGCTACATTCATGAATCAGAAAGATTTCTGTAGCTGTTTTTCAGTAGCTGACTTTTTCAGTGAATTCTTAGTTCATAGCAACAGCATGGTTTTATACTGTGAGATGGCAGCAACATTAACACGATTTTAAGGAACAAACAAAATGGCCCCAACATCTATAAACCAGCAATCAGCAGCCTCCTGTGTATTGGAAAAATATCCAGGAGGGTGTTACTGTCACTGATCCAGGACCATGGCAAAAAAATGCATGCTTAGATATTTCTGTAATGCACGCTCATCTTCCAAACCAGCTTTTAGGACTCTGGTATTAAAAAATGACTGAATAAAGGAAGCAGTGATCCTATTTTTATTTTAATTTTCCCTTCATTTGAAAAAGGAAAAACGTCTTGAAATATCTACATCTACAAAAATTCTGATTTATATTTTCTTCTCTGCTTAGGAGGAGTGTTTCTTAAAAAAAAAAACAAAAACCATATTTTTTTGTTCATTTTTCAGTCCACTTCAATTTGAAATACAAATGTTAATGTTTAAATAAAATTAAAAGTAAATATAAAGAAAAGTAAATATATTTTTAAACATGAAAATGTCATGAACGTGAGACTGCTTCTAGTGATATTTAAAATCTAACTTTCATACAAAGCCTATGTGCCTGTTTTTGTAAGCAAACCTGGGCTGGCTACTCTGCAACATGAAATCAAAAGTGCAAGGCAAAGTGCTAGTAACACATTTAAAATTAACATCCAAAGAATATGACCACAACAAAGTCACATATATTATAGTTCTAACAGTGGTCAGAGAGTGAAGAGAGGAACTGGAGTTTGAGGATTGACAGCCTGAATTTTGCAGGAAGTTTGATGAGACTATCATGATGGTTCATGATCAAGGTCTAACTGGCCTTTTAGTGCATTCCTGTTATTATATCTTTTCATTACAAGATCAGATATTCCCTTATCACAGAACATCTATCACATTCAGTGGTCAGGACCAACAGCACCGAGTTGAAAGAACAACTTGGCTTTTTCCTTTTTGCCTTCACCAGTTACCTTGTGACTGCGGCATTGCCCTCTGCACGTAAGCTTCCAGTCCTGCACTGGGAGGTGTCCCAAAGGCATTTCCATCACGCTGTCACCCGGACAGACAGGCATCTCAGACACACACTATTCACTGGTTGCCACCTGCTTCGAGTCAATGAGGCGGGTATTCTATGAACAAATAGGAGATGATTTTAATTAAAAGCTTGTCCTAAAACACATGTGGGGGAAAAATGATCAGGCTAGTCCCCTTCTTTCATTTATCCATTCTCAGGGGTTTGGCTCAGAACTTTAATACTGTTTTTTTAAGGATCAGAGAGAGACATGGAGACTGATACCCCTACAAACACATACACATCCTATCTGATTGAACTTAATTTTTATGAAGTGCTCTTTTTCACCATTTTTCCTCCCAATTATATTAATTTCAAGAGTTCTTCTAGGTAAACTGGGTGACCTGTGACCTCTCTGACACGTCACATTTTTGTCCACATTTTTACAGAAGAGCTCTTCTGCTTCTGAACGTTGCTACGTGTTGTCCCTCACCCACGCAAACAAGAGAGATATGATGGAAAGGAAAACATGCAAATAGTTTTTGGAGGAGAGCAGCACTGGATTCGCTTCTTATATGTTTCTCTGTAAAGAGTTTGTTCTGTTAGATTTGTTGACCCTGAGTCATTCAGAGAGAAAGAAAACTGTGACATCTCTTGTAGCATCAAACAAAGAAACAAATCTTATTTCTTGCAAATAAATGGAAAGGAAAAAGTGAAGCTGATCAGTTTAAGGAAGCAGAAGATAAATGTTGTCTCTTCTTTAAAAAAATAATTGCAGTTTCACAGTAACTATAGGAGAGTTTGTAGCAGCCTCCTCCCTTACTTTCTCACAGAAGATGCCTACAAAATCGGATTAATGGATCCTCTCTTCAAGCCAGGTGCTAATGAAATGATGATACAATATTTCCAGCTCCTAGAACAACCTCCAACTTGTAAAATGCCGAGACGTGCCCACAAAATACAGAGAAAAGTAGGTGGGGCTACTGCTTAATGGTAGTCATAATAAGTTGTTAATGATACTGAAAACTGAGTGGTATTTACCATGAAACTCAGAGAGAGAAAAAGTCCTTTGGCTATTTTCATTTCCCATTTCATTAGCAATTAACTTGTTTCTTTTTTTACTCCTGCCCAACATAACACTATTCTGCTTTCCGCACAGACTTAAACACTTGCATGTGCTGTACTTGGCACCACTTTGTGGGAAGGTGTAATTTATCTTTTAAATTTTGCTGTGATGACTTTCAGCCCTCGGGAAGGGCTGAGATAGATTGTCATTTGTATTAAGACTCCACAGAGGTCTTGCAACAGGTGTAAAAGACATTTATACTCACAGCAAAGTACCTTTCTGCTACTGAAGTCCTCACGTTGGCAGGAACCAGGCACGGCGCCCTGGCTGTCCTAGACGTGAGCTGGGTCTGGCATTCCTCTACCACTCAAGAAGGTCTTTCTGAAGCAATTCACATCTTTACTTGAACAACAAGGGGAAGCCTTGGGGCATTCCTTGAGACATTAGTGAATGCACACAGTTACCAGCCTTGCATTTTTTTGCTTGGTCTTCATTCACCAAAAGTACAGCAGCTCTGTCCTTGGCAAGTGATCAGTGCTGAGAAGTTTTGTGAAGTAACAGAAAGATTTACAAATTTTTCATACATCTTAAATTTTACTGTGACTGCTGCCAATATTTGTTGAAGCATTTAATGGAAGAAGTATCTTGATAAAAATCTAGCAATAAAACTGGGCAATCATTCAAAATGAAGTCCTTCAGGTTAAAATAAAATAGATAGATTATAAATATTCTTTTTTATCTCACCAACAAAAATGGCTGCAAAACCAGGACAGGCTTGTAGATAACACTTGTGCCTGAAGCACAGGTACAGGAGGGATGAGATTTTCCTTGTCTGTAGCAGTACTTTTCAGTCCAAAGTGTTAGGTACATACCACTCTCAGTGCAAATTTGGAACATCTTCTAGGATTAAATTTGCCTTATGTACAAACCAAGATTGAGGAGCCTGACACGGGACCTGAGCCTTGGGCACTGAATTCGTTTCAGTCTGCCATGATTTGGTGAAAAACGTGAAATGGAAGCTCTGTCGCTGTCTTTGTTCTGCTGTTGGACTAATGCCATTGAATGCCACAGGAACGGTTTCTGTGTCAAACTGCAGTCCTGCTCCTCCAGGATCTGTAGTGCAAGGACACACTGCTCTATTGTGGAAAAGTCTGATTTATCTGGTTCCACCATACATCCTAAGATGCAGTAAGGTTTGCCTACAAGAAGATGGATTAAGCTAGAAGTAAATTCCTATTCTCTTGAAATATAATTGTTGGACAAAACGCAGTTTTGCTGACTCCACCAGTGCTGCCATGTCTGCAAGTGAAAACGAAGGGTAACGCAGCTGTTCATCTCACAAACCGTTGTGTATTTTGACAGTGTGGTTTTCCCGTCTTGCTTCCCTCTTTGCTCGGTTCAAACAATGAGTCTGTCCACTGACATGTAGAAGAAAAACACAGTTTTCAGATGCCTTTTTTCAGCTCTTTTGCATCCATCCCTTCTTATGACCTGCTAACTGTCTCAGTAACAGTATGTCCAAAAAAATAACATTTTAGGTGTGGAAATTTCACAACTATTCAAATCCAGTCCTGTGTAGACTCTTTTCAGAGGCCTCTTTTGCCATCAGACAAGACAGCTCCTGGTTCTGGCTCCGCACACCTGAAGTGAGCTGCAGATCCCATCTTCTCTGTAGCTCTGGGTACCAGGTGCTCTTTTGTTTGCCTTCTGTAATAACACTTCAGCTTCTTACAGAGTAGGATTGGTTTTCTCTTTGTGTGTGCATGTGCATGCAACAGCTGGTTATACAATCATTTTGGGGAGGGGGCTTGGCAGGCAGACTTCACGAAATCACACACTCCTCAGTCTAAAAACCCACCACTGGTGTTTGTGATATGAGCTCTCATCCAACAATGCTGTGGTATAAAGGAGCCTCAAAAATATCTCAGAATGTCGAGTAAATGCCCCTGTCTTTGTGTACACAAACGTGCGGTCCACACAAGAGGATTTGCTTCTGTCAGTCAAAGAAAAAAGTGCAGGGGGGTATATGTTACATGTATTATTCTGTCTGTCACATCACCTTCACTGCTTCGTTATTTATTTATGTCAAAGCCAACCTGTATTCCATCTCAGGCATGGCAAGTGTTTATATCTCAGGATTCACACCCACGTTTTACATACCAGGAGCTCAGCTCAGCCTTGGGCTGCTTGTGATTCCCATTACAGTCAACAGGAGCTGCACATGTCCACCCGGGAGGGAGTGTCCCTCAACCTCCTGGTGTCACATCTGCTAGCGAGCAGAAAATTAATATTTTATAGCAGGGGGAAAATAACTGGAAGCAGCCCTGCTACACCGTAGTAGCCAGTGCTGCGCATGATGTATAGCACGCTGCCTAGCAATGTTGCTAAGCAACGCAGCACCATCCAAGAAAATCCTGCATTAGCTTGTAGTGGCTGGTGGGGTGGGTTAGACGTGACACTTTGCACACAGAGCTGTGTGGAGAGAGGTGTGCTTTGCTCAAGACTATTACAGCCATCCCTGATTGCTGATACGTCTCCCCTATTATTCTCCCTGCACTGATGAACTACAATACGAAGAACCATGCGCCACAATAATTTTCCGCTAAAAAAATACCTCCCCCCACCCCACCCCCCACGCTTCCTGTTTCTTAATGCTCTTCAAACCTGATTTAGAGAGTAGCAAGTAGTGGAATTTTACAGCTACATCCCATGATGCTCTCGCTCTCAATCCCATGGCCTTGCTCATACCTCAAACTAACCGTAAAGTCAGATCACAATGATGTGACTCACTATTATAACTAAAGATAGATCTTGTCAAAAGCAGTCATAAGCCCCGGGTGCTAGAGGTTGTTTATTCAGCGTTGTGTTTTGGGGTGGAGTTTTTTTTCCTCTCTCCCCTGACTCCCTAACTTTTGACATTCAGAGGTCTGTCCCACGATAGTGAGCATTTGGGTGAGCAGGAAGGTATGGCAAATGCTTTTGGTGATCTGAAGGAAACCATAGATGGGCTGCAGAGACGTCGAGCTGCAGGTGCAAGTTCAGCCTCACACAGGTCCCAGGTCAGGGCTTCATGGTGGCATGGGCTGGGGTCTCCCTAACACCATGTGGGCACAAGGCAGGACTGCCACAGAAAGGAGAGAAAAACATTTTTAAGAGAGGTTTCTTCTAAGGCTAACATCCCTTTTTTTTTTTTTTTTTTTTTAATATTTACACACCATTTGTTTTCAAGTGTGAGCATTCATGTGGAGCATTTAATACCCACACAGAACAAAGCAGCACTGGTGCAGGAGACAAAGAGACGCCAAGTGAGACAAGAGGGGCTCTCTCCTCAAGACCAGCAGCTCTTGTTTAGGCCACAGAATGGTTCAGCATTGGAGAGGGGCAGGTAAGTAGCAGGACAGGCTACTGCTCTGTTGTCAGCCACCTCAGCAACCCCATGTGGCAGTGACCAGGCAACAGGGACAAGCTCTGGCAAAGCTCCCTGGGCATAACAGCTCTGCAGGGCAAACACAGCTGGGACCTGAGGAGATACTGTCCTGAAGTAGAGCAGCTCCTGCTGGTGCAAAGCCATCTGAACTCCCCCCAAACCTCAGCCACCCAAGCACAGGGAATGGAGGACTGACTTTGATTGTGCCATGAACAGAGATACAGAATCTGGCAGGTGAGGGAGCAGGAGATAGTTCTTTGTTTGGACATACTGGATCCATTTCAACCCTGTATAATTCCACTAGTGTCAAAGGCATTACATCAGGGATAAAACCAACCCATTATTTTTAACCTCGCCATTTCCTTTTATGCCCTTCGTTCAGGAAATCCCTATGCATGTGCATGATTTTAGTCATGTGAATATTCTCACTGGAGGCAGTGTGACTACTCTTGTATTTAGAGTCAAATGCATGCATAGATACATGTGGGACTGGGGCCTAAAATAGCATTGGAGGGAAAGAAGAAAGAAAAGTAGTATGGGAACACCTGAACAACAAGGTACCATGAGGGTCTGTGAAAGGTGTCTGCCCACTTCAGAAACAGTAATATTTCCAGCTATGTTTCCCCTTCTAAGCTTGACAATTTCTCTGAGACAAGCAGCATCTTTAGGAAAGCATTTTAAGGTATGACTGCTGTAAATGGGAGGATGTGCTGTGGAGAACAAGATACTGAAAATGCTCCTAAAGTATTTTTTTAAAAAATAACAAAGAAGCTAGTTATGCAAATGTCCTTTGGGGACTGCAATCTATGTCTGTGACTGTCACAACCTTGCCCTGATTCCTTCCCCTGCACTTGCAGGGAACACCCTAGGGGTCTTCATAGGAAGCCTCAACACGTGTTTTTCTGCATTGCTTCTGGCTTCACATTTCTGCTGTTCCTCAAAAATCATTACTTCCAAACACCAAGAATTATGACCTCTAACCAGTGTCATATGTCAGCAATGCTCTAAAGAAATCTTCTGAACAGTGATGCTCATATATATATATATATTTACACATATATATATATTTACAGCAATCCAGAAGACAGAACAGGAAAACATCAACTAAGGAAACTTGGTTGATGAATCCCCATTTAGTTGCTGTCTTACAGACAGACTGTTTTAAAAAATCCCCATTTGCAAAAACATTGCTTTCATCACTTCACAAACACCTTTTTCAAAAAGCCACATGCATAATGGTACAAAATGAAAAGTAACAACAAATCTTGACCTACCAGGTTTAAGCCTTCAGCATGTGATCTGAATAAGGGTGACTTTCACAGATACCATACCTCAAGATAAGTGATTCAATGAAGTTTCTGAAATCAGCTGAGTTATTCTGGTTTACAGCAGAGTAAATGAGATCAGGTTTGTCATAATGAGCCCATAGAGAAGGTGCTCACATGCATTGCAAAACAGGTTAACAAGAGTCAGAAGGCCTGATGAATTAATTTGTCACTACTATGGGGTAAGAACTACTGGAAATAGTTATGACTCCTATAATAGTGTTTAATTTCTCTTGCTCATCCAAATGAGGGAAAACACCCTCTTTATTTTTTTCAAATGCCATGCTCACCAAACTTCCCCTTACTTGCATGTGGACTGTTTAAGTTTGCTAAGAAAGTAACCAGTTTATTTTCACCTCAACCTTCTTTTTTTGGGTTTATGTATTTGCCATTCAGACGAGACAGGCAACTCCATGAAATTCATTTCACAGGACATTGAGCAAATGGAATGTGGAATAATGTTCTTTATTTTCTGACATATGATCGAATGCAAGTTTGCTACAAGTAAAGAGAAGGAGACATGCAACAGCCTTCAAATGGATTTCAATGTTTTTTACCTTGCCACAATTAACCATAGTTAATATACAAACAAATTTCTATTATTAGTATTGGCTTCCCTCTTGTGGTAATGAGTAAGCTGTAGCCCTAATATGTAACCAGAATCTGCTGAGGCATCTGTGTAACACAAAATGCTGCAATATGCTCATTGGGCAAGACCCATGAATATTGGCACAAGACAGCTAATTTCATTTCAAGGCAGATATGAAGACCCACCTGTGGTGAGTGGGTGGTAGGCTGGGGTCTCAGCTCTGCAGAAATACCTCAGACTTGAGTATATCGGAGATCTACCCAACTGTGACTCAGGCCAGCGTCTGGTCCAAGTTTAAACTGAAGAGAGGTCTTCTGCTTCAAGGTGTGCTTTCAGTCCTGCCTGAGAGGGTGGTTCATGTTCTAGATCTGTTCAGTCAATGATCTCTGCTGATTCTGCCTGTTTAGTGGGCATTTCCGGGACAGACCTCAAGAATATAGACCAACACCTCTAATTCACTGTGTTTGTTGCCATTCAGTCTTCAGAGGTGAGTCTAGGTTAATGTTTCATTTTCCAAGGCACTAATGGAGCAGGAGTAATGGTTCTCTTATTTATTTTCTCCATAGCCACTTGCACTTTACCATAGTTTAACTGACATTTGTGAATTTACAAATTTTTTTTAACAGCAGCATGTGTGAGAGGGTATCATTGCTATTAATAAAGTGTGTTTCATCAACAGAATTTAAAGCTGTTTCTAAAGGATTTTGGTCTCATTCTTGCTTTTTTTACAGATGGGGGAACTGGGGTGCAGAATAATTAGAAGCAAATCAGTAGGCCTAACACAGAGCTGAAAATAGATCCCTGATCTCCTGAGTCTCAGTGCAATGTTCTAACTGCTCCTCTGCTAATGTGTGAAATGGTAAATCTCAGCTATTTGTACTACCTACACCAAAGCATGTCTATTATTCACGTATTTTACCAAATCAGTTCTTTTTACAATTGATCTTTCATGGACAATCTATAAAACAGTCAAATGTCCAAGTGAACCTACAACACCTTTTCTAGTATAAAGCCTTGCAGATTAGTGCTTATTTCACCAACCTATAAAAGTTGTACCATAGTTGACCCTTAAATTAATTTTTAAGTCTTCTTAGGATATCTTAAAAGTGTGCAGATTTTTATAAGTCTGCTCTTAAAAAGTGTAGGTATTTTGCCAAAGAAACTACAAGCACCTAGTTGTGGTTTTATTCCCCTCTTACAACAGATTACTGTGATAGCATGGAAAACAAACTAGAACACATGCGCACCCCAGAAGTATCATATGCACAATAAAATCATAATGATTAATCATTTTACCATATAACAATGCTAGAGTGAAACTTCCCTTGGAGGGCAGGAAAACGTAGGCATAGGTGCTTGGTTTTGCAAATATCCCTATGAAGAGCTTTTAGTAGAGCAGCATTCTGATGCTAAGGTCAGTGAGTTCAGTCAACTAACTATTGTTCCTGCTCCTATTCTGAATTCCCCTAATAATTTTTGAGGTTTTACAATCATTCTTTACAGTTTGGACAAGAAAGAAAAAAAAAATATGTTTCCTGTCACTGAGTGAAAAACCCTTTTCTTAAGGGGAAAATGTGCCAGGTCTTCCCCTGGCAGCAAGATTTCAGTGGGTGGGTCACTCTGCCTTAAAGGCTTAGTCCCCAGGGAGTCAGCGTGACAGAGCACTTGAACTTACCTGCCCGAGCGGAACTGCTCATGGAGCAAAGTATGGAAAACAACCAGGCGGATTAGATTCAGTGAGAGTACCAACTGTTCCTGTGAAAGATAAAGGGCAGCCCCTGGGAGAGAAGGAAAAAAAAAAAAACTAAACCAAACACAAAAACCACCACCAACAAACCAAAACCTTTCTTCAGCAGCTGCAGGAACAAAAACACTGTAGCAAGGGGGAGGTGAGCTGGGTCATGGCTTCTCTGTGCCACGGTCTCTGAGCTTAACTCAAGCACCATGAGGGGAAAACTCCTCCACCTCTTGTAAATAACATAAACTTTTTACAGCGGTCATGAAGTTGTTTGCAGCCATGCCCTGGCTCCTCTGGGAGTCTCCCATGCTGAGTCTGGGAATCCCAGGCTCAGCCAAAGGGAAACAGCAGGTTGCAATTACTGACTAGCAGGTGCAGAACAGCATTCAAAACAGGCCGAAAGCTCATGTTTCAGGTGAGTTGCAAGGAGAGGAAAAAGAAGTATTCAGTCTTTTTAGCCTTGCTTAAAAATTTGAGGTCACTAGTATAATCACTAGAGTTTTTTATGAGTGGTAGAGGTTTTTTGTTTGGTTGGGTTTTTTTAAAGGAGCTGGTCATAGTCTGACAGAGGGTAAGTCTGACACGTTCTGTGGCACTGACCTGATATGCTCTCATCACTGTAAGGACCCCAGATGCGTTGCTGCAAACCTCATCCCCTTGTTACTTCTACATGCTTCAGGTTCTTCATGGGATAGTCTAAGTTTTGCTGCAAGTTTTATGACACCTCATGCAGATAAGCCATGATTGAAACACATCCCCACCACTACCACAGTTGACAAATCATCACATTCTTTCTAGAGACATAAAAGTTCTGATTATAGTGTACTCTATGACTGTCACACCTGTGTGAAGCCCATGTGTCTCCAATATAAGCACGAGTGTATCTAAATGTATCTAAACTAAGACCAACTGTTTTCAAGGTTTCTCAAATAAAAGGAAAATAAAATGTATTTTGCATTATTTCCGTTCTAGTCTGTCTCAACATGAGGAAAAAAAGTGATGTTTAAAAATCACCATATTTACTAAGAGTGAGTACTTTAGGGTTACAATCCAACAAGCAGTAAAGCGGCAGACCCACAAGTGAATGTTCTTCCAGGTGTTTCTCATGCAAGAGTTTGTAAATGTTTGAGTGCTCGCTAAGTGATCAAATCGAAGTTGGGAATAGAGGTAGATGTCAAATGTTGAGGGACTGGCAGTGTGGGGAGCTTAATTGCTTTGTAGGAGAAAAAAAAAACTCCTAAGAACTCCCACATAATGATGATGGAGGAATCTATTATGATAACAGATATCCAAATACAAGAATAGGCTTTGTCAGGATTTAAATATTCCTTCCAGTATAAGTCACAAAGGTACAAACTGTTTATCACCTGTGGGACTTGTCTAAATTAACCTGTGAGAGGTACTCTGATTTTAATTCTTGAAAGCACTGCCAGGATTTGACCCAACCCCTAGTTCATTAAAGTGCCTTCAGCTCTCAGCGATTTGACCGGCCTCAATAAGCCAGACTTTCTGTGTATTAAAATGCTACAGGATCATGGAGTGTTTCAGAATTACAGTAATAAAATTTGGGATACAGGAGCCCACTTCAAATAAATCCGTTCCCTACACCATTCCAAAACTTCAGTGCATGCGTAGTATTACAGAAAAATAGGCAAAATACTATTGTTTCTAAAGAAAAACAAAGATTTTTGTATATTTTAGATATGCCTTTCTTGCTACTTGTAGTTATTAAAATTATCAAGAAGCACGTTCTGTCAGGCTTAAACCTGTTGCAGACTGTACTTGTGCCTTTGAATGTCACCACAGCAAATACAGCCGGGGTAGAAGAGGGAACTAAATTCTGACATCCAATAAAGCCTGTTGGTGATACTATCTTATTTCTGGTGGGACAGTAGACCAGCTCTTTTATTCAGACTGTATTTCTCCATTCCTGAAGTGTTCGTGGCCAGGCTGGATGGGGCTGTGAGCAACCTGGTCTAGTGGAAGTTGTCCCATGGCAGGGGGGTTGAAACTAGGTGATCTTTAAGGTCCCTTCCAACCCAAACCATTCTGTGATCCTGTGAAAGACCATTATTCCAATTCTCTGGTTTTGACATAGCTTAAGCGGTCACTTCGCTTTCAATTTGTAGCAACAGCAACATCTAGTGTTTAAAGTCTGCCCTGCAGAATTCATGCAGCATGCTTTCCGTTAACGCCATGCTTTCTGTGTCAACAACACCGCCCATCACAGCTGCTCACACCACCAAAAATCATTACTCAAACGTGGTTACAGCTCTGCGAAGCAGGCAAGCGTTTTACCTTCTCTTACGGAAAAAAAATGGAAGAATTAGGAAAAGAGTTTAACTATTCAAGGCACTTCAGTAGTAGGCAGGACCTGAGGGAGTTAGTTGCTCAAGGTCATACTGAGACACTGACAAAGTCAGAGCTGCCTATGCTATTCTTTACCTGGAAGACTGTGTGTTCGCCCCAGGAGACGTTTGGATCTAGTTTATCCAAGGGCGGGGAAATGGCTCATTGCGTTTCAGAGGTAGTTTCACTGTGTTAGAGGGCAGCAGAAATGTCTGTGAGGAAAGCACAGCTGGCGTTTTCCCTGCTGAAGAGCTTGTGCAACACTTGCTCTCCTGATGCATCTGAACAGAGGGATGCGTGTGTGTGTGTGAGTTACAGGACCCTCACAGGAACATGGGAAAGGGTGGTGGGTTGCTGCACCCTGTTACAACTGCAAAGCCCCCAAGGAGCCCCTGTGGCCCAGGCCACTCTTCCCATCCCACGGCCTCTTGTCTGCAAAGCCACAAACAGCTGCACAGCCAGCTGAGGAGCCGGGTGTAACTCTGCATGTGCAGGGCAGCCAAAGGCTGGGGTGAGGCCTGCAAGGGAGCCATTGCCCTGGTCACTCCACTCCTCTTCAGAGCCCCACGCTGCCAGGGTCTGTCTGCCTGAGGAAGGCCACCGTCAGCACCAGGGTGTGGGAAGGGGCAGTGAGAGGGTCATTTCACCAAGAGTTCCAGCCGCTGCAGGGGAGGTATGCCACAGGCACCCCACTCCTGTTTCCTTCACCTGTGGCAGAGCAGCCCACGCCAAGCACCAGCTTGCTGTGGGAGGAGCGCAGGTGTGCAGCAGCCCTTGTGGAGCTCAGCCTCACCCCACGGGCTTGCTGGGCAATAGAGGTGCCCTTGAATTCTAGGAAACAATTATTTTGCAAATATAATAGGCTCAGGCAGGATCTGTCAGCAAAGCAATTTTTTTTAATAATGATATTGCAAGACCGGGTGTTCTACCTAAAGGTAAGCACACAGAATAGGACAAAAAGCCCCTATCCCTCCAAAATCCTGGCTGCAGTTTCCCTACCCTGTTCCCCACAGGTTGGGTACTTCAGCGTTTACAGACTACCCTGACACATACAATACCCTTCCCCTTGTCAGTCTATTTAAGATATGGATTCCTGGTACTTTGGCTACACTTGCCCCTGAATTAACTTGTAAATACAAGTATCAGTATGTATACAGGGATCGGTAGATATTCCTTGGAAGAGATTGTGTTTTACATTAACGATTCATAGTCCGATGTCTCTCGGTCCTCCCACCTAAATTAACTTGTAAATACAGGTATCAGTATATATAAAGGTATGAGTATATATTTCGGGAAGAGACTGTGTTTTACATTAAGGATTCATAGTCCAATGTCTTCCAGCCCTTCCCCCCTGCTGGGGTCAGGCGGCAGGTCCCCAGTTTGTGAAAACAACAGTTCTTCCTTAAACGTTCTTTGCAGAATCATGGAATGTCCTGAGTTGGAAGGGACCCACAAGGATCATAAGAGTCAAGCTCCTGTCCCTGCACAGGACAAGTCCAAAATTCACACCATGTGTCTGAGGACATTTTCCAATCACTTCTTGAACACTGCCAGGCGTGGGGCTATGACTGCCTCTCTGGGGAGCCTGTTCCAGTGCGCTTGGCTTTCGCCCCAGCTGCCAGCAGGGCCGGGCGAGGCTGCTCGGAGGACGCTGGGGTGAGGCACCCCGGGCGGTGCGGGAGGGGGGCGGGCGTGAGGGGAGGCGGGGGCCGCGTCTCCTGCCGGCGCTCAGGAACTACAGCCCCCAGCAGGCAGCGCGGCAGGGAAGGGGCGGCCCCGAAGAACTACCTTTCCCAGCACGCCCCGCGGCACAGAAGGGCGGTGGGTGGTGCGGGGCTGGGGGCGGGGGCTGCCCCGCGCCTGCGCGCTGCCCCGCCTCGGGGGCCGGGCTCAGCTGTGACCTCGAGCGGCGGCCGGGGAAGATGGCGGCGGTGGCGGGGCTATCCCTCAAGGTGAAGTTGGGGCGGGGGGAGGAAAGTTGTCTCCTGCGAGGTATTGGGTGGGAGGGGGGAGAGAGCAACGGGAAATGCTGTGTCCCGCGTGCGCCCTCGCCCACCTCTCGCGCCCGCGCGGGGTCTCGCACCTTTGACCCAAGCCCCCTAACCGCGACTCCCTGGCGCGCGCCCCCCCCTTCCGTGAGGCGGTTGGGGCGCGGCGGTTGGTGGCGCGAGGCGCGTGCCGATCGGCGACCGTTTTTCGCCCCGCAGGTGCGGCAGCTGAGCACGTCGGCGGCCAGGCCGGTGTCCAAGCTGGTCAAGGTGAGGGGGGCAGGAGGGGAGTCACCGGGGTTGCGGGGGGGCGGTCACCGGCGAGGGCCGCCGGCCTGGCCAGCAGCTGCTGGCTCTGGGCCGTTCTCAGCGCCCGCCCACTCTCTCGCCCCCAGCCCCCCATCCAGGTGTACGGGCTGGAAGGACGCTATGCCACGGCTCTGTACTCTGCCGCCAGCAAGCAGAAGAAGCTGGACCAGATCGAGAAGGAGCTGAGCCGAGTAGCGGTAAAGTGTTCTTTAAGCTCGCACAGGGTGGTGGGGGTGGTGGGGTTCGCCTGCTGTCTGTTGTTAGGAGGGTGGTGGGCGAAGCTTTTGCACGCTGTGGGGCTCCCACTGACAGCTGGCCTGGAATGCTTGTCATCTGCACTGCGCCCCCGGTGTTAAGCTGCTTGGAAGTGATGCAGGAGGAGCATCAGCTCTAAAAGAAGCATTGTAAACAAGCTGTACCTGGATTTGCCATTTCACTTCCCATCTCCTTCCGACCCCTTTATTCTCTCAAGGGTGGCTGTCAGCAGGATGGACCAGACTCCTTTCAGTGGTCCCTAGTGATAGGATGAGGGGCAGTGGGCACAGACTGAAGCACAGGAGGTTCCATCTGAATATGAGGAGAAAATTCTTTACTTTGAGGGTGCCAGAGCCCTGGAACAGGCTGCCCAGAGAGGCTGTGGAGTCTCCTGCTCTGGAGACATTGAAAACCCACCTGGACACATTCCTGTGCGATCTGCTCTGGTGAACCTGCTTTAGCAGGTGGGTTGGACTGGATGATCTCCAGAGGTCCCTTCCAACCCTAACCATTCCGTGATTCTGTGATTCTTGCTCAATGAATGACCATGTTGCCTGCTTTGGGTAGGCCACTTAGGCCTTGTGGTGCCTGGAAAAGTCCTGGTCTTTGTCATGTTGTTTGTGTATGTTCTTAGACTCTTTTGAAGGACCCCAAGCTATCCAGTGTTGTTATGAACCCTCATACCAAGGGCACAGTGAAACAAAAAGCTGTGAATGATGCCTTAGCAAAAGAGAGGATGTCCCCTATTACTGTCAACTTGATGAGTGAGTAACCATTTGAATTCTGAAAAACATCTGAGGCTACTTGTTTTTACTGGTAGATAAACAAATCTGTGTCTAGTGGGTCCTTTAAACCCTTTCAATATATCTACCTCCTCTAGATTTGCTTGCTGAAAATGGTCGCTTGCGTCACACTCCAGACATTGTTTCTGCCTTTGGGAAGATCATGAGTGCATACCGCGGAGAAGTGCTGTGCTCAGTCACCACCGCACAGGTGAGTTAGGAACCTCTAGATCAAGCTTAACAGGTAGCAATATAAAAAACAAACTTCTTTAGCTTAATTTTGCTCTCTGTAGTTTAAGTATCTGCTATACGAGTAGTAAGGAAATATCTCACGTCTACCAAAATGAAAGTCTTTCTGCAAATAGGTTTTTTATATCCTACAATTACTGGTCAAAAATTAAACCAATTCTTCCCATCTCAGCTTAACAAGGAACATCTTTCCTGTGTGTGAACCCAGTGACTGATAAAAGTCAGCCTGGTCTGCAGATAAAACTGCCCCTGTTTTTATTTCTGTTGTCAGGATCATACGGATGAAGTCAGAACTAACAGATGAGCTATTAGCTAGAGCAAGGCAGACACCTGACAGGACTGGGAATGCCTGTGGTGCGTGGTGCTGTGCTTCACGGGAAGCAGTTACCTGATTCATCACCTGCAGTAGTGGGGACAATGGCTAAGTACAAAACTCTAGGGAGACTTTTTCAAAAGCAGCAGGCAGGCAGGTCTGGCTGGTGCTCAGGAAGGTAAGAGGGAAGGTGGTGTCTCCATGAGCTGTAAACATCAGGCTGGAGGCACGTTGGCTCTGCCTCTTCAGTAACTTATTTGTTAATGGATCCATGCCTGGGTCTGTTAGAGCAGCAAGCTGGTCAGCCAGGTACGTGGTGTTAATCTATAGCCCTGGGGTAGGGCTACAGTGAACTGCCTACCTGGAATGAATAAATAGACTGATCTGCTTCAGATTCACTGGTTCCCTGTAGGCCATGAGCACAGATTGTCAGTGTGGTTGATAGCCTTCAGGGTCATGTGGACTCCCATTGTGGACTTGCCATAAGTTTTCCTAAATATTTCATACGTAAAGTTACTTTCCTGCTGCTTTTCTTTTGTTGTTATTAGTTTCTTTTGGCTGTCAAACTGTTAGCTATTAAATAGAAATTATTTAAATTGCCAGTAACACAAAGGTGCTACTCCTTGGTAAAGTGCCTTTTGTTGCTATCTCAGTGGTGTCTGAGCAACTTCTAGGGGAAGCAAGGACACATTCCCCGTGTTTCTCCCACAGGAATGCAGGGTTTTTCATGGTGACAGAGCGAGGTGTACGTAGCCAGGAACAGTTCTGCAAGCCGGCAGCAGGGCTGGGAGCTCACTGCCAGTGGCTTCAGTCACTGCCCAGGGCCTTACATGAAACCATATTCCTTCTCAACCTGATCTTAATTGTTAAAAGCAGCAAAATTAACCTTTCATTGTACAGCTTGAACACTGCTGTGAAGTTGATCTCAAGGTTTTCCATCAAGTGCTTCCTTTGGCAAGTATGGGTTCCTGATGCTTTGCATCTGAAGGTGTCAGCATCAAACTTTTGCTGGGAATATGTGCACAAATAACAAAGTCTCATAAAATCAGGAGGGCACAAAGTGACTGCTGTTTCTCTATTGTCCTTTGGTTATTCCTCTTCAAGAAGGCTTCTTAATCTGCCTTCCTGGTGAAAGTATCTGTCTTTAGAAGAATCTGGATGGAAAATTTAGGTTCTTGTTATATTATTTTAATATTTTCAAGTCCTTTGTTTTCCTTGTCTTCTGTTGGTATTTTTCAGCCCTTGGATGATGCCAGCCTCACTGAGCTAAAAAGTGCTCTGAATGGATTCTTGGCTAAGGGAGAGATCTTGAAGTTGGAGACCAAGGTCTGAATTTTTGATTTGTAAATAAATTTCATCAAGTTATTGTTAAGCTGGGCATCTGTCTCTCTGATCTTTAAAAAAAAATATGACTGAATCCAGTTGTCATATTACATCGTTCTGTGTTTTCTTGTAGACCTGATGATGCTTTAATTACTAAAATCTTAACTTTGGTATACAGTGACTGCAAAGCTATCTTAAAAAAAGTCTCTCTTAAAAGCAGGGTTTTTTTACTAGTGTAAAAACTATAGTAGGCTAACAAATTTTTCTAATAGAATTTCTGCTCCATATTTCTTCTTTAGACTGATCCATCAATCCTCGGTGGCATGATTGTCAACATTGGGGAGAAATATGTGGACATGTCAACAAGGTCAAAGATCCAGAAACTCACCAAAATCATGAGAGAGACTGTCTAGCAAGTTGTCCTCATCATTCGCAGTGAAATCTGTCAGATGGAAACAATAAAATTACTTATTGAATAGATGGTGTGAAGTATTTTGATTGGGAAACAGCACTGAGGCAGGAAGGTGGTGAAGCTGATGCAGCTTGAAAATCTAGCTTATCCCAAATGCAGGTGAACTCTGAAGGAAGTGGAAAGTAATTCTCTAGGAGCAGATAAATGGGGTCACTGCTGCTGAGGTTCTGTCAGTCTCCAGAGAAAGCTTTTGCTCAGGATGTGATCAGGACTGTGGAGCAACAGTACTGCTGCCACATGTGCTGTGCCTGTGTGTGGAAGGTGTGAACGCTGGAACAGTGATGCTTTCAGTAGATGCTTTCAGAAACACAACAGTGGCTGTTAAAACTGTGTCATCGGTACATTCAGCAGTGAACGCTTTAGCAGGCCCAGTTTACTTCCACATCTGTATCATGAGAGAGAGTTTTGTTTATGCGTTAAACTGAAGTCACCCTCTAAAAGCTTACTGGTGAAGGGCTGAGGTGTTTGTGACATTAAAGTACATACAAAAATGGAACAGGACAGGGGCTCCCAACTAGCAAGTATTACGGGAGTGTTGTCATGAGTGGCTGTACGTGCTTCTTGGTTAGCATTAGGGCATGCATTTATAAGTGTCTGTTTTATGTCTCGAAGTGTTAAGTCTCTGTTTTCTACTTGGATGATCTTTGACAGGCCTATGAATGGGTGTAAAGTGCCTGTCTCTCCCTGTTGGTCCTTGATCAAGAACTGACATTTGACTTAATTTTGCTGGATACCATTCTTGCAGGGGTGAGCCATTGAACCAGTAGCAAGAGCTCATTTCAGTTGCATTATTGAAACCTGTTAACCAGCCACGTTTTCATTTTTATTAGAGAGACCATTAGAGACCATTTATCCTCTGCTTTCCTTGGTACTGGAAGTACACTTGCCCCCAGAGCTGCTGCCCCTGCATCCTGCCTGGAGGGGACATAGAGAAGCCGTCACTGTGTTTGGCTTCTTGCCAGCCCTCCTGGGGCAGGGGGTGGTGGATGGAAATGGCCCGGGAACCCCTGAGGCAGAGTAAAGTTCTGCTTGTTCTGGTGGCAGTAGGAGGGGTGGAGTGGGATTGTGCTGGGAAAGGGAAGGGAGTGCTGAAGTTTGAGGGGTCAGTGATGAGGGTGGGTGACACTTGGGACTCCCAGGAGGCTCAGAGGCAGGACAGAGGGGCAGGGTGTGTGGGCCATGGGGCAGCAGGTGGCCCAGAGGGGCCTCCTGCACCTCACTTTCCACTCCTGGTGCTGCTCTCTAAGAGCAGTGGGGTGCATCGAGCTGTACCTGAGGCAATGTTTTCCAGAGCTCAGTGCTGTGCAGTGGGAACGCTGGCCCCTGCACAGCTGGATTAATGTGGATAAAGCAGCCCCAAACATCTGGTGAGCTTCCTGATGCCTCCTGTGTCACCACTGCAGCAGCTCTGGTCCGTGAACTGGTGCTTGCCCCTTCTGCCAACCCAGCCCCAAACCAGCTGTAAAAAAAAATATGTGAGCAGATGCTGAGCTAGGCAAAGGGACCCACTGTTTACCAAGATACCGAGGGTATTGCCCTCAGGGCAGCTGGCCAAAGAGTTGGTGATTATTAACAAAAATTAGGGGAGAGATGAGCATTGCTTATATTCTCAGGCAGGAGAGCCACAGGCGGTTGCTGACAAGCTGCGTAAACATTGCTGTGGGCCACAGAGCAGGGCCTGTGTGACATTACAACATGCACAAAGTAATGGCACCTGGCCTGTTCAGCAACGGTCTTTGGTTGGGGTTTGGTTTTTTTTTTGGGTGGTGGGTTTTGTTGGTTGGTTGGTTTTGTTGGTTTGGGTTGGGTTGGGTTTTTTTTGTAATTTATCTTTGCTGTCTTACTACACGTTGGGTTAACTCTTGATTTTCAAATCTGAAAAAAACGCATACAACACGTTGCAGAAATGAAAAGTGGCATGTGTCAGGCATGAAATGCTGGGGAGTTCTCCCCCTGCTTCTGAGACTATCACTTTGCTTATACCTATGTAGTCCCTGTGTCAAAAATACTCTTCTGAAGACTTACAGCATGTGTCTGATGCCGTATCACTCTTCTTGAGGACTTCTCAAGAATGCAACAGTACGCAGGTAAACTTTTTTTAAAAAAATGAATTTATTCTTGCATAATTTCACTTGCACAACCACAGTCTTGTCTGTGTCAAACAAATCGCACAGTCTAAAACCTTATGGGCTGTTTCCACCTCGGTGACTGCAGTCTGGGAAGCGGCACAATTCCTCAAACAGGGGAACATGTTTTAAGGACTTTTGCTTAATTGGACCATGTCTGTAAATCGAATTACTTAACAAAGAGTGGCTGAGGAAACAACACACTGAGGGCAACTCAAGTGCAGTTGAAATTGCCTTATGAGAAACAGTGGTGTCTGAGTCATAATTATTCATTATACCTATTACAAATGCTGTGAAAAAAGAACCAACTTCACGGTATGAACATTTTACTGTAGAATAGTTAAATGTGATGAACAATACAAATTCATTCCATTTTCTCTGAAAAAAAAAGTAACTTTTTCTCCTATTCAGCCAGGTCTTAAGACATACACATAACATTTTATAATGCCTTTGTAATTTTTAGGATCTCATAAGTACTACAGACAGTACAATACTTCCTTTTTTTAAGGAGAAAAGAAAAGAAGGAAACTAATTGATACAATTTTTTTGGCACCAAAAAGTGCACTACAAAGTAACACCACCACCAGCAGAGGATTCCACAATTCTAAGTATTACCAATAGAAAAAAAAATCCTACAGCTGTCTTTTTTTTCCCGACAACTTCTTACCAACATGAAGTATAAAGTACCCATTAGACAGCCTGCAAAGGCTGCCGGAATCTGAATCAGTTTTTGGCAGCTCAAGGACTGAAATAGGGTCATTCTGCACAAGCAGTTAACAAACCCAAAGCCTTCCAGGAAAACCTGCCCCATGAGGGGCGGCTTTGCCTTTCCCCCTGTGTTAAGGGTTGTCTCACCATGGGGTTCAAGTACCTGCAGTGGGGGCTTGTGATGGGCCTCGCCTGGGTGGGATGGATAGACACAGTGCAAGGGGGGTTGGTGCTGGTCCCTGCACACCGGTGTGACCTTTCAGAGGATACTGCCTGGTCACCCCAAAAGTAGCCCATTGTGGGGTGAGTGTGGTGGTGCAACCTCGGAGAGCCTGAAAAATGTGGCAAGAGGAGGCAAGAGGGAGCAAGAGGAGAGGCAGTGAGTTGGTCAAGCACCTGGACAGGTGCTACAGTCTCACAACCAACCTTCCCTCTTCCTCCTGGCAAGAACGGGTCACAACAATGAGGCTCTTTGCATGGAGCAGCCACCACAGCTGGGAGGGATTTCCCTTCCAATCCATCACCTGATGGTCACCCACCCACATTTTTTGAGGGGAGCAGAGATCTTCCTGCTCACAAAGCTCTTACTTTTTAGCTCTGCCCCTACTTCTTCCCTTTTCCCCCTCCTCCGCTGCAGGCCAGCCCTCCCATTTCACCTGTGCTCACCGCAGTGGGCAGGAGCTGCTGCCTGGGTGTCTGACAGGGGTCTCAGAGGAAGCACCAGCTCCCTCTGCTTGCAGAATATATTAAGATCCCAGAATCGACCGCTAAATCCAGGGTTAGTGATGCTCCTGCAGCTTTACAAGCAGCACAGGGAATTCACCTACCGCAGCTGAAGAGCCTTTGACAAATTTATCAAGCAACTAGGCTAGTTCAACACACTGTTACTGCAGTTCTTTGTTCTTTTACATTAGGTCCTAAATATATCCTCCTATGTACAGAAAAATAATTTTCCAAGGACAGTCCTTATTTTAAAATTTAAGTGAACAAACAAAACTGGGTGTCTATAAACGCTTTCCTGTTAGATTTACCTAGTATTTGACAACAATAACATAGCTGCATTTGTATATTATATATACAAATAATCACATATATATACATATATGCATGTATTTAACTACAGATACATTGATATGTATGTAGGACAATAATATTAGGGCTAAACAAATGCCAGAATACATACGGAATGTACATACAGAGCAAACCCTTCGAAGCTAAGGTGATTCAACCTAATTCCCAGCTTTTCTGTGTTTCAAGGGTTCTGACTGCTAGATTTGAACAAACTGAAATATCACAGTAGCAGAATGAAACAGCTAGATACCACTGTTGCAGTAAAAGGCTGGATTTGTCACATCTTAGTTTTGAAAATGTATTTAATAATATTACAAAACCTGCATTATCCACAATGTTCCCCCAACCCTACTCACATGTAACAAAAAGTGATTTATTTATTTTTAAAGGGTAAAAAAATTGTAAAATGAACGTTTAAAAAGTTCCCTCATAAAACCTCATGTTGAGAAAAATATATAATAATTAAGTGCATGTAGAAAAAAGTTCTGTAATGTGTCAGCTATTTGGCTTGGTGTCAGCTCAGCAATATACTCTGTCTTTCAAGATGCCCAAGTCAACTCACTAGCTTTGTGCAACCTCTCAGGGTTTTACAGACTGGCTTTCTACCAGCACTACGCTTGGCAAGGTACTGGGTATTACGGAGGCCAAGGCCAGCCTGGTCTTTTTTTATCTTACAGGGTTTCCAAGTGTGTTGCAATCTGTAAGTGTGAGAATTCTGATTTGCCCTGTAAATATAATTCTGGTGAGTTCGGTGGCTAAAACCACTTTCAAAAGATGAGCAAGAAAACAGACCCAGCTGCAAAGACTACAAGATACTTCTGTATTTCATCTTAATCTTGACTCTTTGTTTGCTGCTCTATTGCAATCTTCCAATCCTTACAGAGCTTGAACCAACGTCATCATGTCGGCCTTATATTATCAAAGCCTTTTGAATTTCTCCCTGCGTCCCCAGCAAAGCACATAGGCACCCGGTTGGCTTTATGTATGCCTTTGCACTGAACTGGGGCACGAATTAAAGTCAAGGATCTGCTGAAGCGCTTGGTTGTGCCAGGGGCTGAGGCAGAGGTGGCAGCTGCCAGATGAGTTGTGAGGGAGAAACCTGGAAAGGAGTCCCTAAAACAGCACTGTTTCACACAGCTGAGCTTTGGGAGTTGGGGTTCAAAGGTAATGAAAGAGTGATGCTTTCCAAAGGATTTAATTAACTACAGAACAGAAGCACCAGTTTACGCACAAGGTACACACAGGAGAAAAACCTAGTGGGACCACAGCAGAGCAAGGCAGTGAGATGCGTTTTCCAGTCACCCGCAGCATTCATCCATGCAATGCAGCTGGTGTTTGGCTTGGAGGAAGCCAAGCGGCTCAGCAGGTGGGGAAAATCATGTCTGGGAGGGGACCTGGGTGATCTCAAACATGAGCCTCAACCCAAATGGCCATGAAGCAGAGGCTGCAGTGTGGGCAGCGGGAGCTCACAGCCCGGAACTGCTGGGAAGGGCATCATGGCTGTGACCTCAGGTGCCAGGGGAGCTGAACCTGCCCTGGACATAATGACATAATTCCAGCTACATCTGACCAAGCGCAGAGGAAAATGAGCTGAGGTGGTTTCCCCGAGAGGCACCTCTGAGAGGCTAACTCACTCCTTCTGTGGGGAGAAAACACTGGCAGAGGCAGATCAGCAAGACTGGGCTGGTTGTTACTGCAATCATCAGAGTGATGATGGAGTGGTCCTAAATGGGGATACGGGTGAAAGGACAGATATCCACCCTGCCGAGGTATAACGGTATTGCTGGCAAACCCCTCATACAACTATAGGCTGGGAAAACAAGTCTTTTGAGAGATAGAAAACCGGCACATGGATGCTGGCGCAGCCCATTGCCTTTATGGAAAGGGGCTGTACCCATCTGCCTCCTGGGTGGTGGTGAGCGCTGCCTGGCTGGCACCAGGGAAGGGAAGGGCCTGACAGCAATGTTTACAAACCTATGGAGTCCTTGTGAAAGCATCTTAAAACAACACAGTGCCCAAGCACCTCAGAGGTCTATCTCAGAAGCTAATTCCTGGAAAGAGGAGTGTAAGGGCTGTTACACCAAAAAGCTCCACTTCTATAAAAAAGTCCATGCAAACTCCATACAGAACTGCATTAAATTCGATGTGGCTCTCCCAGGGTGAGGACAAACACATGCTTTGTTATTAATCACTGTTATTATATTACGGATGCTTAGGGTCCTGGATGATAGAAGTTCTGCTGTGAGACTGTGGCTCTGATTGTAAACTCCTCTCTCAAAATAAAAAAAAGAAAAAAAGCTTCCTTTAGTATCCTTTCCTGTCTGCAGCCAGAACAACATTGACATTCTGCCTGTTCCCAGCTACCAGCATCTGGCAAAAGTCATTTTAATAATTTCCAAAAGAGGTGGTGTTCCTTGCCAGTTTCTGACCCATTAACTCAGTTCTACTGCAAGACGTAAACCCAAGGAAGCATGAGGGAGAAACCCTATTCTCCTTGCTAAAGTTAATGTACCTAACAGAAAAATGCAATTCCCACAATTACAGCTTGGAAACCAAACCACCAGGGCAACTCTTTCCATTGCAAGTTTCCTCACAGCTGCACATTTTGATCTTTCTTCTCTTGGTGTTTTTTTTTTCCCAGTTTATCCAAAGCAAGAGCACTGTTTCAATGAAGGCAGTGAATGCACAAAAAAGTAAATGTACAGCAAATGCACAGTAAAATGCACAGCATTATTTTTAGAAATGCTTCATTGCCAGCCAAGGAGCTTGATGCTGAAGAATAACTTCTAAGCAAAATGTCTTCTCCAAAATAGATTCTGCAAGAAGATGAAAATGAAACCCCATCTTAAGGGCCAGTCCCAGTGGCCCATGCACCAGTTCAATCTCACCAGTGCCTCATTTTAAGGATGAGTGATGGAGAGACCTTGTACTCAGCTTCTCTTCCAAGGATGAATTTTACCAAAGTAAATTCAGACAGCAAATCCAAGAACTCCACAACACACATGTGTACAACCTCTGCATTTTAGTGAGGATGCTTATATCCGCATGAATCTGCTCTCTCAGTCCAAAATGTGACCAAGTGTTATCACCTGGGCTTCAATTTTGTTCTTGTGGTTGTTTTGCA
Source organism: Streptopelia decaocto (assembly GCF_964273445.1). Taxonomy (NCBI): domain Eukaryota; kingdom Metazoa; phylum Chordata; class Aves; order Columbiformes; family Columbidae; genus Streptopelia; species Streptopelia decaocto. The sequence goes on from NC_138663.1 coordinate 121,378,559, forward strand.
TAACAATAGGAAAAAAAAAATTACACACATCTTGATGGGGCTGGAAAGGAACCTGTGAGCTAAGGTGTGCTATTTTATGCAGATACCCAGAGATCAATAAGCAGTGTCTGAAAACTAGGGTCTACATAAATATAGGTATTCGATACCAGTAGCACAGACTAGCAGAGTTTGGACTGACAGCCAGCACATGGCCCTTGTAAGAGGACGGCTCAACCTTCACACGCTGTGGTAATGCCAGCTGACTTTCTAAATACACGAAGAGATCCCTAACTTCCTAGGTGTTGCTGCATGCCTCTCCCATCCCCAAACTCTTCAAAACACAGGTGGCATTTAAAAAAGTCTGTGAGAGCTTGCAGTTTTCTCTATGAAAGCGCTGGTAGGAATGCAGCTGATTACTCTCTTTTTTTCAGTAAAAGGCCTGAACTTGTACAGTACAAAGTCCTGGATGAGTGGGAGGTCTGTGCAGCTACGGTGGGTAAAAAAGCAGAAACACGCAGCTTGCACAACGACAGAGTTAAAGCAAAGCGTTGTGCAAAACTGCAGCCTTCCTGAAGACAGAAAACCAGGCAGGAGGCAGTGGGTTTCTGAGCAGCTTTGCCTGACCCTGGTGACAAGCAGTTCCATCTGGGAAGCCAACGGTGCCAATCTGCTACAGAGCACTGAGGGCGAGCAAGTGAGAAAACAGCAACATCCCAGTGCCCAGTCAGGTGGCTCTAAGGGTATATACACATTCTGTCCTCGACGCACAGGGATTAGGAAAAGCTTCCCTTTTAGGATTAGACTAATTATGAGAGATGTATTAGCTGTTAATGAGCCAAACCCCAGCCTTTCATCATCGTCATGTTTGCGTAACTCCTACTGACGTTAACGAGAGTTAAACCTTGCTATGCACGGAGGGTAAGTGGGAAACCACAGGTGATGGTTGTTGAGAAGATGCTCAGTTCTGCTACAGTTCCCCAAACGGTGCAGTCGAACACGCCCTTGGTGACAGCCGCAGTCTGAGAGGAGCCCCTGCGGCTACGGGTCCTCTGCTTCCAACACCAGCTGAGTCTCAGAGGAATGTGCAGCTCCTTGAGGCTCCCTTCAAAAACCCAGCCAGGACTTCTGCATTGCACCCACTGTCTTTTTGGTCCCGTTTGTCTATTCAGTTGTTATTGTAATTCATGCTGGTGAAATGATACCGTTAAAAAAGTGATGCTACTTTTTAAATGCTGAAATGAATGATCATTGTAGTTACAGCTACCGAGTAAAATTAGGACAGCGGTAAAAGGTTAGACAATGACATTTAATGTTACTCCATTAATAGATTTTATCACTTTTTTTTATCCTACCACAACAATGTGTATTTTCATATACGTTATATTTAATAAAATGTATTGATATGGAATTAGGAAAGCATGGGTTTAGTACTATTTACATATTTTAATTGAAACCATTTTCTTAACAACATTGAAAAATAGAAACTTAAAGTTCTCTCAATTGTGTTTTCAGCCAGTTAGTGGTAAACAAACGCATGCCTAGGAAGTTAAACTCCCTCTAAAATGTGGTCAGTTGAAAGTTTCTAACTAAAGTGTGTATCTCTGTTTTGTTTCAAAAAATACATAAGTATGTCTGTCATTTCTGATACAAAATTCTACACTATCTTCAATAAATAAATAATAAAGCGATTCTGAAAAGTATGAAATGTAAACTTTGTTGTCCCTCCAACATACATTTTTTTCCCCATTGCTTGAAACATTACAGTGGTCTCATAGGAAATTATAATACACAGACACTTCCCAGCACAGTTTACACTTATTACCATACTGTATCTACCTATCCGTTATGAATATATCCTAATTTCCTAATGGAAATCAATAAGACTTTAGTGCTAGAGAACACCGCCTATACAGGAAAGGTGGAAACCAGTACTGAATGGACATGCAAGGAACACCAAAACCTAACAACAGGCTCCACAAGAACGTTCACATGCTAATGAAACAGGCTGACACCTTCCATTCAGAAATAAAGTCCTTACAAAAATACCAGTGTATGCATGACAGGTCATGAACAAAATGAATCCAAGCAGAACAAAGAGGAATTTTACTCTTAGGGGTCTGTTCTTGCTCGAGTCCAGACTCAGCAAAGCACTTACGCATTGTGCTTAGGGGAGACAAGACATAAGTGCGCGCTTACAGCTGGGCGCTTTGCCAAACGGGGAAAGTTTGCTGGATGTGGGCCTATACGTGTGTGTTCGTAGAGTTAAGTGGATACACAAGCCCTGGCATTCCCCCAGATGACAAGGCTTTTCCTTCGGGGTTACCCACTCTGCACCATCATGAGCGCTCTGTTTCTGGTCACAGGCAGTATCGCTGCCACCAAACCTGCCACCACCCCGGCTGAGCCACCAACACCTTCATGAGCTGCACTGCGCTGCTGCCCTGAGTTCAGCAACACGATGGCAAGCACAGGCATGGTGCAATTTAATAACCGATCACCACTGACTGCTTTGCAAACTAGACTCTGCAGGGTGGAAATGAGCTTCCTGAGCTAGAGCTGTGATTTTTTTTTCTTCCCCGCTGCAAGCGACAAATAATCCATCTGTGGTCACGCAATCAGGCAGCAGTAGTCAAGTAGTATTGATGTGGTAGTAGCACAACATTCAGCAGGGCTCTATGTTTAATCCTTCACTTACTGTCCGAGCATTTACAGTTCTATAGAAAACAGCAGTTTCCAAAGGTACCGAGTGGGTGAACTCTTCTGGAGTGCAATTCATCTCTGTGCAGAAGGCTTGTACATTTTTTATTTTCAGGGGCAACATGAGTCATGAAGTGGTATGTTAATAGAATCTTCTCTGTTTATAGATATAGACTATTTATTTTCTAAGTCTTTTCAGTACCACCATGAAGATCTTCAAAGATCTTCTTACCGCGTAACTGCTCCTTCCATTCACATTACATTTAGACATCACTTTGCTGAGCAACAGGCACAGAATTCCTTAAGGGGGAAAACCCTGCAGAAAGCCTCCAAAACATACCAACATTGCCTTCTTCATGTAAATTAAAGAGTAGGGTAACTGGAGCAAGTACAGCAACCTATGTGGTTTGCCAGCCTTTCAAACTGGAGCACAACGAACAACCAGGTTATTTTATAAACCCAGGAAACTAACGTCAAGTTCCACATAGAGAAATTGAGGGACATCTCCTCACTAAACTGGGATTAATTTTTCAGTGAGAATTATCAAGGCACAAAGATGCTCCTGTTTGCTTTGATAACCCTCTTATGTGAGAAGGGCAAGCAGTAGTTTCATACCACACCCATAAGGATTTTGTGACAGCTTCTGCAGACACCTATTGCAGGGAACTCAGACAAATAAAACATGGGTCCCTTTCCTTCTAAGGCTCATCGAACAATTGCAGGTCTAGTCGGACGACTATCTCTCCTGTTGGGACTTCATGCAGAAGGAGACACTTTGTAACTGGTCCCTTTGAACCCTGATCCTTCTTAATGTCTGCCACACGGATCTCTGTTCTGCCCAAAAAGTCTGAAATGCAAAAAGACAGCACACTCAGAAATGACAGAACTGTTTTATGCTGCAAAAAAATGTTAATTTGCAGAAGGAACTAAGCTTCCATCTACACACAACAAAAGGAGAAAACAAGTCTTCAATCCAACTATATTTTTGCAGTCAGAGAAGGCCAAAGACTGCCAGTCTGCATAGAAGAGGATTTTAGCTGGACTATATTAGTCAGCAGAGACATTAACAACAACTGGTCCCATAAGCAGAAAAATCTACAATGTAATTTACAGCTGCCTTGCTTAAGTAGCTTATTTATTTTATGAGATGTTAGAAAAAAGGCCAAAGGCTGCTGCACAGTTCAAGCTGAGCGTGAAGCTCTCTGGAGATGATAGAGCCAAGAAGGGCAACACACTTGTGACAAGGTCAATGGGCCAACTGGTGCTGGCCAGATGAACAACAGTCCTATCCAAATACTTCCTGAGAGATTATGACTCCAAAATATACTCTTCAATGCTCCATATGTCTATCCCATGTTATTAAATAAGAATGGGCTATGAATCTTGGGTTCGTTTTTGCCACTGTTGTCACATATTACAGGAACATGAAGACATTTCCTCCTGGATTAATCTGTCCATATGCAAACAGCATCCAGAGTTTTTTTTAAAGACTTCCCAGAATTGCAAACCACACCTCAGTTGTTGTCAAGTTGCACAAGAAAAGAAACCCCAAAACACCCCAGAGATAGCTTGATACATTTATTTTTTTGCACTGATACTAGCATGACTCCACTACGGAGCAAGGGAGAGTAGGTTCTCAGTATGCAAAGGGGTTCAATATTGGGGCTGGAACTGGATGATCTTTAAAGGCCCCTTCCAACTCCAATCATTCCCTGATTCTATGATTTACCTTGGCAGGCATGTGCCTCTTCAAAACAGGAGATTTGAAAATACCCTTGGAAGGGCAGCAGCCCCCTACATACCATCTGGGGAGAACTGGTCCCTCTCAAACACCGTGATGCAGAGCACGTCCTGCTCGAGGTCTTTGATGAAGAACTGGCAGTTGGAGTTCCACTTCGGGTTGAGGGTGTCCTGTATCGTCTTGGTAATGTGGCACTGGGAACCCATCGTCACCTCGCAGTATGGGTTACTCTTTCCTGGGAAAATGGAAACAAACAGAAAGGAGTTAATTGCATTTTTAGGTATGTGACCTTCCTCCTAAATGTCCTTTTAACTCCTAAAGCCAATGGACTGGGGAAAGACTGTGGCCTCACTGCCATTATAATGAACAGGGACACAATTCTGCAAGGCAGGGTGCACCTTCCACTCTTTATTTCAGGACTTCATGGCTTAATGATATGGCTTAAGTGGTGGAAACTAAGCTGGTCTGAAACAAATGCTTACATGCAGGATAACTGCATGAGTGCTACTGAACTGCACAAAATCACTTTCATATATTTTAAGTCCATTAAAATGTCCTAGTTAAACAAAACCAGGTTTTGGACAGAATTTCCTCTGAAGTTAGTCTGACAAATAGGAATGTCTTCTTCACAAAGCATATTATGACAAACCCAAGGCACTTACCATGGGACCTGCAAGGTTTTAGTTCAATGCCTTCAACAATATTCACCATCAACCTCCCAATGCCTGTTGCCCTTTGTGAGCGAACTGTGGTGAAACCAAAGAGGAGAGAGAAAAGTCATTAACGTCTTTTCTTGCCCATGGACTTTAACACAAAAGATAAGACCCCCACATCCCATGCTGTACCTAAGTAGGCTTTTTCCCTCTTCTTCTTTTCGGTCTCTATGTAAAGTTCCGAAGCAGCTTTGATCTTCTGAACCCAGGCAGTCCTTCAGAAGGAAAGGAAAAAAAGTTGCAAAATACCATTTCCATTTTTCCTCCTTGGAGCACAGCAGACAAAAGTAAAGCTGTCCCTCCTTCCCAATCACTTGCAGTCTAGGGCTCTGGCTCATCACAGGCTCTGCTACACTGAAGCTGTCTGCCTGGAAGAGACTTTACTGGAAATCACAGCACCTGTAGAATAATTTAAGTGTCCCAGGCTAGCAGATCCCACCAGGGAAAGAAAGTTCAAAAGAATCATGAGCGGGAGGGACCTGGTGAGAAACCAAAAGGTAAAGCCTGTCGCTTTATTGTAATAAACTAACTTCTTGTAGCTAGTAGATACAACCATGCTGCAGAGATGGCCACTTTTCTTATTCCCTGAAGTTGCATACCAAAATCCTTCTGAGCCTCGGGACACACAGACTACTCAGAGGGTACACAGGTGATGAATGACTGTGGTTCCCTATCTATGGGTTCTTCTGGGAATTCATGTCATACTTAAGAGACTGAGTGGAAAGATCAACAGGAAAAAAGCATGGAAGAAGGGGTACCAAGGGACCTCAAAGTGTTAGAAGAATTGCTGTGACATACGAGAGAGCCTGAGACCTGAGTCAAGGCAAAATGAGAGAATCTAAAAGTTGTGGATCCACTTCTGAAGAGCTGCTGCTCTAGAGGGCACTGCAGCTGCTTACACTGGCCTGGATTTGGGTCCGAACACTCACCTATATTCTGCACAGAGAGCTGTTCAGGAAAATAAAACACTTAAGAACAATTCTGTCTTCCAGCTCAGCCCTAAGTGGTAAATGGCAGCTTCAGAAGTATACCAAGCCTTTGATCATAAAGGTCTTTTAGGATTGAATGGGTAAATTAATCACTAATTGATACTAATGTTTTATTTCTGTTGCTCTTAATTAAAAGCAAGTGAATGATGAAAACATGAAGGTACACCACCTAAAATGCTGCATTTACTTAGTAAGCAGTTCTGGCATAAAAGAAAGTCAACGCCTCTATCCCATATAAGCAAAGGCAGTTGACTGCAGCACCCAAATTTGGGTTGCAGCTCCTGTGGGTTTTCTCTGCAGTGAACGGAGAGAGGGTGTTCAGCATATGAAGATCTGGTTCCTTCCCCTGATGGTTCAGCAGAGCGTGCCTAACCATCTCACTGAAGTTTCTCGACCTACGTAGGATGAATGTGGTGCAGAGTTTATAGATGGTTCTGACCAACACGGTGAGTGCTCTGATGCAGAACAGATGATTATTGCTGCACTCTGATTTATGCAACAGATCTTAAGTTGAAAAGGCTGTGCCAGTTTTCATCACCAAGGGTCTAACCACGATGCTCGTTCCTTCTGTGGCATACAGGTACAGACAGCAACCCACAGGACAAGTGGGATCTATAAAAGTATGATCTTCTACAAGAAAAACTATGTGTATAAATAATGATGAATAACACTGTGAGGCAGCCAAGGAGCAAAGATGCTTTATACATTTTTATGCATCAGAATGTTTAGAGGCCATACATTTGCAAGTGGGCATAATGCCATGTCTATACTATGGGGGCTTTTTTGCTAGACTTTCAGCTTTCTCTTTTTGACCACAGTTAAGCTTGCAGAGATGAAAATCACTAGCTGAGATTTTTGAGGTTGCCATTCTTTTCACTGCTTCAGTCTGAACTGAACTAGGTTATAACTAACTGGGTTTTGTTCGGTAGGTTTTTGCTTCAAGTTCTGACCTCTTCCTGAACTTCATTCAACATACAGCCATACAAATGTTTGCACTGGCACAAACAAATGGATGTTAATAGAAGAAGACAGGATTGCATCTTTTGGCTTCCTTCTGCTAACATGACATGCTGTGAAATACGGCCTATATATCAGCCCTTCTTGCATTTCACTGTTGGTCTTACTGGAATTCAGGAAACATTATTTCTCCCTCCTTTTCATATATTGAGTAACACCATATTCTCAAGCAGAGAGAATTCTCCAGTCTTGTAACAAAAGCTGCTTGGAGACTGCTATGGGTGTGTACATCACATACATCTGCACTAGACTTTTCAAATTCAGTATGAACATGGCCTGTGCAGGTACTTACCTTTCATTAATGCTTTCAGCCCGGAGTGTATAGACTCTGTCAATGTGGGAGATATGGAAGATGGGCTCGTCTCCAGAAGGGTCTGTGGGTAATTTTACTAGTACTTCATTTAGAAAAATTGGCTGTAAAACATTAGGCAAAGCTAGAGTTCTACTGTACAATATCTGAACAGATGCATTAAACACAGAGCAATTTATAACAGGTTTATCTTGTGCCTGCAGTATCTTTCCCCTTCTGCCTGCCTCCCATCTTTCTGCAGATACGTCATTTTTGGTATTTTCTTATTATCAAAGATATAGGTGTCTCCAGAGTCTGGGAACATGTCTGAAGTAAGAAAGCAGCCTCATGATGCATAGCAACTCCTCCTTTCCGACAAAGAGTAGCAAACACTACTCTCTCCATCACTCTCTGATAAACGTGACTTTTGTTGTGTTTTGGCAAAACTCCAAAAGCATATTTTCTTATCTCGCTAAAGCAAACAACCAGCTTTCTCACCACCAGTCCCTGGAATCCCCAGCATAGGCCAAAGCTTTCAAACCTGTTCTATATAAAGCATATTGCCTGCACATCCAGTACGGGAGTTGCTGTCTGCTAGCATATAGCCATCTTAGTTGCTATTTAAGAGTGGTACTTACAGTTTTGTACATTTTGTATTGCAGATTAGACTTGGGGCTGAAGACCTTGTCTGTGCCAGAAGAGCCAAGAGGTTTTATGATCTGAGTCAGGAGGAGGAAATCGTTGAACAGAAAGCCGTACAGTTCCTTGTTACTCTTGGCTTTATAGAGTTTCCCACTGTGCAGAAACTTGCGTGGTCCCAAGCAGTTTGTAACAGAGTTAAATACGAGTTGCTGCGAAAAGTAGAAGAAGAACAACAACGCACTGTATAAAGTAAAACAATCGAGGTTCCCCTGAAAGAGATCAAATATAGTTTTGAGTCCTGACATTGCTTTTAATTTGTGTCACGGGGATGAAGAGCAATGCCTCTGCCTTGTGCATGATGAAAAGCAGTGCAAGTCATACAGAGGCTACATGAAAATTAACTTTAAGGCAGCCCATCGGCCCATCAGTTGCACAGGGCACAGCCTTGGACAGTCAGAGAAAAGTCAAAAGCATTTGTGCCTCCTTTGGAGTTGCTCGGCCACGCACATGCATCTCTGTGAGCGGAACTGAGCTGATGATGACTTGTCCTGGATCAGCAGTAACTATGCAAATGTCCGCTCCAAACGCTGAGCTTTCTAAACAAGGCCTGGGTTTCTGAACTGTGTTTGAATTTCACACATTGAAACAGCCTGACTTCGTGCACCCATGATTCCTGGAGTAAGAGGACAGCTGCTGCCCAGTGGCTGGAACTGGCAGAATTTAAGACTCGTCTGGAGGTTGTTACCAGAGGAGCAGAGGATTCGCCTCTCCTAGAGTTTTCTGGTTTATTTTCACTAGGTGATGATATGGTTCTTGCCATCCTAGCTGCCCAGACAGCTAGATCTGGAGTGGCTCCTTTTACAGATTAGAAACATCTCAGCCAGAAAACTGGGGGAAGGCCAGACCCCTCTGTGCCACAGATTCAAGGCTGCTCCTGGCATGACTGTGTCAGCAAGTATCCAGTTGGTCTTTCAGGTAATATTTTTTATGTTCTAGACATCATGTACAGAAGATAAAAGCAGCCATCTTCCTTCAGGCAGTAGTTGTAAGACAGCTGAACATGACTTTGACTTTTCCAAAACGGTCATACCTGTCTTTCTGAAACACATTTCATAAGATGAAATGCAATAGTTTCCAGTTTATAAACCAACCAGTGCTATTTTATTTTATTTTATTTTATTTTATTTTATTTTATTTTATTTTATTTTATTTTATTTTATTTTATTTTATTTTATTTTATTTTATTTTTATTTTATTTTATTTTATTTTCCTAAATCTAGAATTGAACCTCAACACACACTTTGAAAATCAAGTTGTGATCTGTCTGCCCCTAGTATCTTCACCAGTAACAGGGAAGCTACCAAAACATCCTCCATCCTTTTGTAGGACATACCAACACAGTATTTTCTTTACAGTTTCAGTAGAGAAGTGTAGCTTGTTACCTTAAAAAGTAATATGCAATGGTAGGCAGTGATTCTTTCTGGAAAGTCTTGACAGAGACTTGATCAATACTCTTGAATTTCCCAAATGCATACAAGGTTTTATCTCAAAAAATATTTTCTGTGATAAAGGACTCCAGGATGGTCAGACATAGCTTCAGGATGAGATACAGCAGTACAATAACCACTGTATTATAAAGAGCCATGAAACTGGAAAGTTGCGGTTGCAAAATGCAGCACTGAACCTGGCACTAGCCCAGAGGCAGGCAACAAACGCAGCATTTATCATAAAGAAGGTGATAACACAAGCAGTAAAAAAGATTACGTGCAGGGGTGAAAGGGAGCCAAAGAAAGATGAAAACAAAGGATTGAAGATTATATGATTTGATTAATTACACCGTTCGTCCCCTGATGCAGTGCCATAAGTGAGCCATGGTTTCTTCCCGACCGGTGAAGAAGTGCACCCACATTTGCATTACTCTAGATAGGACATTTTTTTTACCTCTGACAGGCCTTCACACTGAACATGAGCCTGGATCCATTCCAGCCTATCTGAATTTTCCTTCTCCCGCACTCCTTCATTTACTTGAGAACATAATTCTTCTGCTTTCTCAAGAGCATGCTTCAAGTGACTGTGGTCTGGGTGGTTTTCAGGAGTGTTTTCTATTATCTACAGATAAATAACATACATTAGCCTTTTCTGTTATCTGCAGTTAAAATGTATTTATATTATCAGCCCTACACTTCTGTTTTATTTCTTTGTTTTCATCAGAGCTGGACAGTAGGTTTCAAATTTTTTTCCTCCTTGACAAACATGAAAAATAGGAGACAAACTCACAGTCTGCTTGTGAACACCTGAAATGAATGCTTGCCTGGAGAGCCTTTACATCAGTACACTGCTCACTCTTCTGACATAAGTATGCAAATTCCAGCCACATAAAGAAATATAACCATGACTGTTTAAGCAATCTCTTAAACGCCAACATCCAATTTATCATTTTTTCTGGTGAAAGCCTTGGGCCAAGTTCAATAGCATTATTCAGGATGGTAAGCATTAGGCAACAAATGAAAGTTAGGAAGGGGTTGTAAATCATCCAGCATCATAAGCTGCGCAGGAAGGTAACTTGCAAAAATTTGGCACTCAGGCTTGCACACCGAATGTCATTTACAAGACAATGGGGAGGGAATGATGTTGTGGAAAAAGGCAAAGATGAGCATAAATTGACCTGTTACTCCTGTCATCTGAATTTTAAAGTCTTCATTCAGCATTTGCTGCCTTCTGGTTCTTTGTGTGCAAGTTTCACCTCTGTTTCTCATGGAAATATCAAGTCATTCTGCTGAAGCCAAATGAGTTACCGCATTTGCTCTAGTGTGATCAAATATAAAAGGATACCCCACATTCCCTGGTACATGAGATATCTAACAGTGACTGGGCTTGACAAAATAGGAAAATTACCCTGTAATTAAGCTATAAGCAAAGCAGCATCAAAAACAACACCTTTGCAAAAGAACGTACATTTTTAATTATTAGTGGGTATCTTGTTACCCGTTGCATAGGCTTTAGTAGAAAACTTGATAGTGGCATTCCTTTACAGCGAGGATCCATTGCTAACCTCTGAAACATTAGAGAGGTAAAACGGTGTTAGTCAGTTTGTTTAATACCCTGCAAAATGAGCTCCTCCAAGAAAGGAAGAGGTAAGGTAACATATCAACACCATACCTCAACTAAATCTGTTCTTGGATCACAAACAATGTCAGTGCAGTAGAATTTCTTGTATTTTTACAACATGTTTTTACCTGACTTGCCTGTACAAGAGAAGGGCCTCTTACTTATCCAGTACTCATTGTTTGTTACTGTCCCAGCATTTTACAGCAAAACCATCATTAAACAAAGTATTTAATGTCTCTATAATAGCTTGAAAAAATGTGTTTCTTCAGTGAAAACGTGTAGTCCTTCAATGAATGCTTGACTCTGAAGATTCTTCATTCTAGCCCAACACAGAGCACTATTTGAGACTGTTTTGCAAAGCAGCAAAACGATGCGCTAAATTTACTGTGTACAAAATTTATGGTGATTGTGTCTTTCCTTACTTTAACAAACTCCTTGAACTCAGGGACTTCATCTGTCTTCTGCTGGATGAGCGCTGCCCCGTTGAGCTGGCAGCTACAGAACCGAATGTAAGGCTGCATGTGTGGCAGCTGAGCTGTCAGTATGTCACCAATCATTTTCACCGGCATCTTCTCTCCAGACATCTTCTTACGCACACGCAAAGCCCTAAACATGAAAAGGTCACGTGTGTTTTATAAGCAGACCACTAAGGAATGATTCCTCATTCATGAAATAAATGGTTTGATTCTTATCCATTATTGACACAAAGGGACCCCTGAATAATAAGAAGGTCAGCCTTAAGATTTATTGCATATTGTAAGAATACAATAACCAAGATTGCGTCCTCAGCCAACAACACTTTTCCCTGTTGTGGCCATCAAACTGTTATTAGGCGTTAACTTAATGCAGTCCTGGATTAGACACAACATAAAAAGGAATGTTATTTCCTTTTTTATTAGTTAGAAAGAGAGTAACATATATGCTTTTGAATGAGGGATAAACCCTTACCACTACTTGAAGCCTAGAGCTACTTCTAGTTTTTAGCCTGGTTTCCTAAGGAAAAGAGGCTTATCAGCATCAAGCTG